>NC_084724.1:10077227-10677227 GCF_033807575.1 Cydia pomonella | reverse complement strand
TTTGGAGGTCGACTTATGATTTCTCTGTATCTGTATAACATATAACAATGCCATACGATTAAATAAATAATACTTGCATTTCAATGCAATATAAGTCGCGGCAGTCAACGGATGCACGTACGCGAGCCTATCCGGCGTTTGAGGGGGATGGGACGAATCCGGCACTATAGTCTGTATCTTTAGGTATTTAAAAAAAGGTAAACAAAATCTACCCTCAAATGGCCCGATCAAATAATGTAGGTTTAAAGTCAGGTCGTTCAGTGACAGCTCCAGGTGGTTTTGTATTTGGTTGGTTAACCAATAAATATTAAAACTAACCGAAAATGTACAAATTGTTTGTTTACCTTTTTTTAAATACCTAAAGATACAGACTATAGACATTTGACGGGTACAAGTATGTTTGTCGGTTCGGCGTTCCAGGGGTTAAAAAGGCCGGAAATTCCAGTCTTCCCCAACCAGATCAGGTTGAGTCGCTCAATTGATCTTGCTGGAGCGCAATCCCAGTAGGAGTATTTCTGTTTATTTAATAGTATGGCACGCATGGTTAGGAAACCAGAGAACAGCGTTGAGGTTCGCATATTCGCAACGTCTCACTCGTTTGGCTCGGCCCGCTCATTTGAATCATGCGATTCAAATCTTAGCTTATCTTATCTTCAAGTTCTTATCTTCAAATCTTAGCTTAGCTAGTCAAATCTTAAGTGAGTTGAGAGAGAAGAGTGAGTGAATTCAATCACAAGATAACATGTCTATCTGTGTAGTAAAGACATGTGTGGCACGGAATGGTCCTAGATTATCCCCAGGCCACCTTCTCTCCACACAACCCGATCGCTCTACTGCTCCAGAAGTATTGAGCCCAAGTTAGGATAAAAGTCTTCCCATCATTTCGACAAGTAGCCAAATATTGATGTCTAATCTACAATAGGGATCCGTCGTTAGACGTAATCTACAACAGAGATCAGTTGCTATCTATCCATTGACCCGCTGATACCGTGTCAGGATGTTACATGTTATTTATGTATATCCTTATTAAATGATAACACGCGATAATAGTATAAATACTATTATAATCGCTTTAGAGGTTTTAGGGTCGATAACGAATTGGGTTCTAGAATAAAGATTAGTAATTATACTGTACAATAATCATCGATCAGCATTATAAGTGATAAAAAATGAAGAAATATATGATGATATCGTGAAATTGGACGTAATACGGATGAAGCTATTGAGATTTACCAACTGTGAGATTGCACACGATAACATTAATATTAGTCTGATTAATGCAATAATTGAGATAAAGGTTTTAGAGTGCGCAAGACGTCGGATGGCGCGGTCCAAAATACAACAGTCGAATTTGTTTTCTTATCAACTCTTGAGTGTTATTATTTTTATTTCAAGTACTGTTTTCTTAGAATTTTTTTGTAAAGATATCTAACAGTATAATCATTCGCATATCATCCTTGTAATTTTCCGTCACATATTAAAAGATTGCAATGACTCTTCTGCAACACAGTCAATGGTCAGTTATAAACAGACCAATCATTGCCTAAAACTGCTATAAGTGTTCCTATACTATTCGAAGAGTTCCCTCGATATCTTTAGAATCCCATCATCATTCTGACCTGAGGACAATGGGATGAACAGTGAAGTATAATCCATTATGGATTATACTGGTTCTTGTTTCTTGACCGAGAGAAGCGAAGGTGTCCGTTTCGGCTTTGGCAAAAATACTGTTGTAGGTTCGGATAATATGTTCTACAGGTCGCATTTCACGACTGATTCTCGTGATCATTTGTGAGTAGGTACAATAATGAAATGTATATTTTTTGTCGGTTCAGTTTTTAGAAAATTTTCAAAATGTCATTTGTGGATTAAAGCCATGAGGATTTACGAGGTCTACAACTCATAGAGCCACTAGTAAAATAGATGAATGTTTTACTACTAGTAGTAGATTACTTACACAATAATCACGCGTGACTCCCTGATTATTAGGAAAAATGACCGGAGAAAATTGTGCCATAAAAATAGATGATTGTACATACCAATATGACCTGAGCCCGAGTGCATTGTCCGTCAGAGTACCCACATAAATATCTTTGATGACAATAAACATTAAGTATTGTACTTGATTACAGTAAGTCTCCGGTTCAAGCTATCGCGAGTCAAAGGTCCGAGCCATATTTTTATTATTCGCTCCGTGCTCAGATCATGGGTATATTCCATGTCGTGATTTGATAACTCTAGGTGGCGTGATAATTTCGGTGGGTAAGAACAAATTATTCAAAAATATTTTTAGATACCAAGTCACTGTTATGTACTTACATAATTGTCGTCTAGACATTAATGTTTTGATCATAAAGAGACTATTTTAACAAGCTCAAAATCAATGCCACCATACATACCTTCGGTCTTCTTCACCGTACATCTGTGGGGTAATTTAAATTGTGAATTTGTAGTCCTCAATTTTCGTTGTTTATTTTTTTAGTTATAATACCTACTCGAAATTATCTCGGAACAACGGTCAAATACACAAAATATCTCTTATTAGCACGGACGTCAAGTTAGCTCGAATCTACAATCGGCTATTAGTTACTACCCGTGCGTACGTTTGCGATTTCGTTCATTTTGCCGATGACCTCATGAACTTTAAATTCAAATGTTATCGTCATGTTTTATATAAACAATGACCAATTCTTGGGTAATCATATCTTTCACCGGATCGAACCGGATGTACGACAAATTACACATTGACTGAAACCATTTGAACTTTTTATTATACATGTGTATTATTTGACAATGTACAGCATGCCCGCACAAGTCATGGCGAAGTACTTAGGTACACAAAATATGACACGTAAGCCTTTAGAAATAAGATTGTGTCAAATATTGTTGCGATTGGTTGTGCAACACATCGTTGCTACAGTGTCGGTACCAACAAATGATAGGACCAATGGAAGTCTTTCTAAAGTTATGACTTATGAATCTCTGTCTTTGAATCTTCTAATTTTTTGCCGACTTGACGAGGAGTTTCTATATCAGCGAATGATGACGTGTATATTTGAGTTTATTTCATCATTTATTTGAATACTTTGTTTGATTTTAAATGGTGTCTTTCCATTTGCTCTATAGATAAACCCAGGTGTCGGTCACTGGATATGGGCGGTGAGCATCGTCTTATTCGTATTATATTGGAACGTGTAAATTCTTCATAGAACTGGATAAGTTTCCGTCAAAAGTAGCATTTTAAGGCTTTACCTTGCACATTAAATGGGGTTTGTGAGACGATTTTATATTATTCTAGTTTCAAACTAACTTTTTCTCAGGTGCACTTTTTTATAACATATTTTTGTTATTTAAATCCTAGAAACACCCAGTTATATATGTCAGCGGCCGATCGTAAAATCAGGCAGATAAAGAAATTACCAGGCATATCGTGAATCGTGAAAATCATTGTATCGTTCCCTGATTCGACGGCGGGGCTCCTATTATTGGACACTTTGCCCTTCGGGCATCTGGAGAAACTTAACGAACGTTACCTATCTATCTACATTTAACTTTATGATTGGCCGCCGACACAACACAACATTTACACAACACTCAACTTTGACATATACACAACTTTGGTCGGACATACAAAGTAGGTATTTATTGAGATTTGTTAGCCGTTCGCCTGGCTCGCATTTGGTCCAGGTCGCTGTTTGTCCAGTTAGCGTTTGGTCCAACACGCAATTTGCCCTAAAATCCGGACCAACAGCGAATTGACTTACGCAGCGTGAGTAGCAGTTGGTCCCAATCGTAGTTCGCCATAAATGCATTTTGACATACTCGCTGCTTGCCTCATAAGCGGTTCGCCCTATACGCAACTAACCCTTTTCCGTGAGGTTGAGATTTCTGGTTAACTACGGAACCCTAAAACATTGATTGCCTGTTCTTAACTTGACAGTTTTGAAATACAGCCGACTTTTATGTGCGAAGAGAAAAGTGTTTTGCTCCTGTATAACGGTCCAAAATAATCCAGAGAGAAGTTAAAATTAAGATAACGTGTTATTTTGTTCAGTAATCTATCAAACAATAATTATAAGGTTTAGCGAATCCACAAGTAGTAATAAATATATCAGTTTAATTTATTATATTTTATCGGTTAGATCGAAGAAGCACTTAGAACTCTTAGAAGGTTATCAATACATAGGTTATGTTAGATTTCAATATCATCCTGGCCGCTTATAAAATGACATGACGTATTGTCAAGTTTTCAATGACATATTCATCAGATTTTTTTAATATTAAACAATTCCAATTTTTGTTGAGGTTCTTGTTGAGATGGATATAACATTTATAACTAGTAAAAGGGGTCATCCCGTGTTACTGAGACAAGGATACCGGTACCACTTAAATACGAAAAATGATACTGGCAGTACTCTTTGGCGATGTCATAACAGAAGTGAGTGCAGTGCCTCTATAACCCTAAATCTTGACCGTGATTGTGTGATAAGACAAACTGAACATACTTGTGAGCCCGACCACGCCAAAAATATAATTGATATCACATTTGAAGAGTGTAAAAAGAAAGTGACTGTCGATTTTGGATCTGTCCAAGGAATATTTGAGGAATCATTTATACAGCTGGCAGAGAGCGGTTTAGTGGAACCGGAAGAAATTCCTTTATTTCATTCCAAGAGAGATACTCTATATCGACATAAAAAGAAAGAGTTAAATTTAAAGAGCTTATCATTCCGCTCTTTGAAAGATGTCACGATTCCAAAAGCCATTGCTGAAAACTTTTTAGTTATTGAAGAAGGAGATGATAATAAAATGTTGGTATTTTGTACCAACTTATCCAGGCAATTGATCCGGAAGAATGCATGTACGATTTATGGTGATGGTACCCGCAAAAGAGCGTCTAAACCTTTTCGTCAAATATACACATTGCACGCTGAAATAGGTTCCACCACTACTCGCCCAAATATTGTGCCAATCGTTTATTGTCTTTTACCAGATCAGACACAAGCGACTTACGAAAGGTTGTTTACCTCTTTAAAAGAGGAGCTGGGCTTAGACATTTGTCATTTCAAGTCAGACTTTGAAATTGCACAAATAAATGCTATAAGAACTGTTTATCCCGGTGCTAAAATTAGTGGCTGCTATTTCCACTACCAACAGGCGATAAGAAAAAAAATCAAGGAGTTGAATTTGAAGATTGACAGTGATACCTAAAGATGTCATGATATGATTAAAGATAACATAATCGCTTTATTACGCCCAATTATCAGGAGGAGTGTTTTGAAATACCTAAACCCGTTATCTGTTGGTTCCTTGTCTTGGCTAAACAAATACCTACTGCAGCCACGAAATTGTGTTATACAAACATTGACAAGTTTCATACGGATATAAGGCGATTATAATGTTGTTATAGTGAAATGAGTCAATATTCATTCGTGTTACAAGTGTTGTATGCTTGGCAACGTTTTGGTACCAAATTTTATATAAGTAGTTTTTTGTAAAAGCACAGTAAATAGAAAAGAGAATCGTAATCATTTTACTGAATTGTAAATTTTATTCTCTAGAAAAAACAGGCACATTTGAAAGATTACCTCTAATTTGAGTCTCGCTGTAACTTGATTTGTGCACGAAATCCAACTCTAAATTAAAGAATATTTGATATATGTCCAGTCAAGGTATTAATTATCGACACGGACAAAGTGCCAAAAATATGTATACATGACCTTATTGCCTATACATTAAAGTAGTAAGGACATATTTTTGGCACGTTATCCGTGTCGGTATTCAATACCTTGAAGGTACATCTAAATTATGCTTTATTCCATTTGGACCTTAAAAATGTAAACAATACCATGTTGTACTGTAACTCAGCCAATGATATGATTCCACAGATACAAAAAGTTGTATCTCATTGGAAACAACGCGACACACCAGTACAACCCCTCACATGCGCACTGTACACCGCAGTGGGCCACCTACAGCATACAATCCAAGCGGTTTCCTTAATGCCAACCTTATCACGTCAACTTGTATCCGCGGGTCAAATAATCCGCAGGGCAAATAATACGCTTCTAATAATAGGTACCTACAGCCGGGGTTATCCAGGGTATCGGCTGGAGGTCGCCGGGCTATCGCGGGGCCAAGCACATGGCCTGACGCGTCGTGTGGTAGGACGCACAGTACAGATTATACTAACAGTAACATTCTTAAGGAGCCGTGGGCTTAGCCAGCTTTTTGAATAATTGTACCGCTTTTTTAGACCATGATACGGTTGCTTAAAATATGAATAGCAATCTTTTGTCTATTAACTTTATCGATTAGAAACCTGATAAAACAACTTTCGCTTGATAGAAAAGAATTACAAACAGGTCTAAAACGCACCATTTATAAGATTGCAACAAATTTTGTCCATAAGCTATTACATGAAAATTGCTTTTAAAAATGCGCAATTTTTTATTTTTAATAGAATTCATCATATACTTAATTACTATAATTCTTAACTTTGCAAAGTGTAACTTTGGTTAAAGTTAGGTATTGCGCGGCGGAGAAATGTAACAAATACAACAGCAGTCTGTATAGTCATAGCCGGTGTCTGTTTTCATTCGTTTCATTCACATTTCTCTAATTTTGGAGACGTATAACTGCTACGAGACGTTGACACGGTTATGTTAGAGTGCTGTAATCATCTGAAATTGAGGTCGAGACCTTCATCCTTTCGTAGGGTGTTATCACACGAATCGATATATTCACGAACTATGCGTATAATGTCTTCGAATCGATTACTCGATTATACACGATATGGAGCCGATTAAAGAGTCAGCCTCGGCTTGATCGATTTTTATTATGAAACCTGGTCTTTTTACTCGTCTGCCCCAAAACGCCAAAAGATGTTATTTTTGCTCCTTGGCAGACTAAGATCAGAGGATGGTCCTATAAATAAATAGTCAAGGTCGTGGTATCCCTCTTCATTGACCGGTCTGGCCTAGTGGGTAGTGAACCTGCCTATGAAGCCGATGGTCCTGGGTTCGAATCCCGGTAAGGACATTTATTTGTGTGATGAGCACAGATATTTGTTCCTGAGTCATAGATGATTTCTATGTATTTAAGTATTTGTATATTATATCATTGAGTACCCACCCACAACACAAGCCTTGTTGGCTTACCGTGGGACTTAGTCAATTTGTGTAAGAATGTCCCTATTATATATTTTTTTTTCACCCTGAAACATGAACATACCCTAGTGCTGTTTTCAACCAAAGGGTAGGCGTGCCCGTAATATTTAGTTAGTAAGGAATAGTTTATTATATACCTAGGTATATGAATGTGTTTTTCGAATAGTTGTTTATTTTGTTTTGTCTCCTAAGTACTATCAATAATTGATTAGATATATTAATCGGCTTAGCTAGCACTAAACCGATTTGTGGACGATTGTCTTCTGATATTTATTTTTGACTATGCCCAAGAATATACAAGGTGGCCAAAAAATATGTGCATTCCCGTTGCCAGGGAGGTTTTGGGATTATACTGAGCAACTTTGACTATGGGACCAACCCCGAAATCGCGAAAAAAAAAATTACCCTCCCATAGAAAATGGACCAGCTAAAATGTATGAAACAGCCAGAAAAATTTTCGCCATTTCGGAGTTGGTCCCATAGTAAAAGTTGCTCATTATAATCCCAAAACCTCCCTGGCAACGGGAATGCACATATTTTTTGGCCACTTTGTATATGGTCCCCACTATCTATACCACACTATCTAAAGTAGAGAGTCCATTACGATATCTACAGTTGCATCAATCACTAGTACTATAATCACGTCAATAACTTTACCGTACAGATAAATTTGATACCAGCAGGAAATCTTTATGACAATGATATAAGTTTGAATTTCGTCTGACCTCTGACAAGTTTTGATTATGCTCTTATCTCTAACATACTGGTCAATCGTGATCATTCTGACCACATGACATGGCATTAATCGGTGGCGACGCTTTATCTAATCGATTATTTGTACATTTAATTACTGGTATTAGCGATACGATCATTATCGGTTAATCGTAACATGTGCCGATTTTTACCAATTCAGTTAAAACAATGATTATGTTTATTCTTTATTACTTTAATCGTAAAAAAAATCACCTAAAAGTGCCAAAGGTGCTTAAAACAAGTTTTTTTTTAGAATTAATACAATACATAGCTTCGTATTTAATTTAATTCATAAACAAACTTGCACGAAAGAATTCTTAAAACTATTTTCATAAGCAAACTTGTACAAAAGGATTCTTAACAGTAAACCAGAAGGTCTGTTTCCTAAGTAGGCGAACCTGTGATTTAGGATAAACAGTGCCCCTCCCCTTAAATATAATTCTTAATTACAATAACAAGGTAAGAGATTCATGATCAAAGATAATGAGGTTATGTTTAATCTTTTAATGGACATAAGGGTGTCAGAAATCACACAATACAGAACCCTATCAATATTATGGGACAAATATTATCTCTGCCTTATAATATGCTTAAAGCTGTATCCAGACTGGTGTAACGTGTAATGTAAGATTACGTATAATATTGCGTCAACGTGTGAACGGCACTGCGTGCGCCTTTGGGATCCTGCTAAAAACCGACAGCCGATGGATGGAGCACGAGCATTACTTATAATTACTTGTAATGCTCGTAGTGCCAACCACACGCAGAATTCCTATTACATTCCAGGTTGCACCTGTCTGGGCCCGGCTTTATATGCTTTTGGATTTTCGTTGTCGAAGGTGTGGTTTTCTAGGTTTCATATACATCGTGTCTATGAATATGTGTATTAGGTTATTACTTCTAGTTCACTGAAAAGAAGCAAAACTGTATTTTACTTTAGCTCAGACAACGCAAAAAACTTGAGTCAGCTGCCATTGTTTGGAATCCTTATGAGGTATGCTACGTCTTGCTTTTGGAGAGGGTGCAAAAAGTATTTCTCCGTTTCTTATATAATAAAATATTCGGGTATTTTTTATACCCAACAAAATACTTGCTAGGTTCTTTGGGCTTGAACTCTTTGGAGGTAAGACGAAATTTTAAGCTCCTTACGACTGCCTGTTGCGTCTTGCGAGGTGAATCGGACTGTGCCGAACTGGTGGCGCAATTACTGCGTCTTTTTGTCCCTACGCCAACCAGAGTCAATTTCCGGCCTCGTGACCGTGGTCTACTTGTAGGCCCGATTTCGCGAACCGTGTCTCACAGAAAATCCCCACTTGTTCGCCCTTTACCCCTCCTGAATGCGCTCTTAGCATCAGCGCCCGAGTGTGATTTATTTGCTGGCAGGTGGAGCGAAGTGCGAGATGAATTGTTGAGGTTCTGTGAGAGGATGGATGCACGTCCTTCAACTGTTTGAATGTGGTTGTTATATCTTAGTGTGGTAACCTGCCTAGAAACTGTCGATGCCTAATTAGTAATTGTACATAATATTATTAGTTAACATATTTTTGTTTCAATTTGTTTGTAGTTTTGCAGTGACTTAGTATATACTGTTATGCTGTACAACTATTTTGGAAATAAAAATAAATAAAATAAATAACTGTCATATTACTCAGTTACTAGACCTAAACAAGAATATTTGCTAAATAATTGAATGAACCTAACCTCGACCTCTCTTGTTTCAGATGCGCGGCGTCGCGGCGAACGAGCGAGTGTACACCCTCCGCACCCGCCCCCCGTCCCTCCTCCCGCCCTCCCCGCTCAGCCTCGCCAGCTCCGGCGACAAGTCGCTCGTCGCCAACACGCACTCCCCCTCGCTCGAGCGCCCCGCCAGCCAACCCGCCACCACTGCCTCCTTCGTCTGCTACGTGTGTGGCGTCTCCGCCCCGTCGTCGCAGCTGAGATTGGTGTACTGCTGCGCGAACCCGGAGCGGGAGCCGTACTACCCGTTTATAACGTCGCTGAAGCCGCACCCTGAAGCCAGTCCTATTAGTCCACAAGGTGAGTGTTGTTTGGCAGATATGATCTTAACTTGCCCGGCCATCCAACCCGCTACCACTGCCTCTTTTGTCTGCTACGTGTGTGGTGTCCCCGCCCCGTCGTCGTAGCTCAGACTGGTGTATTGCTGTGCGAACCCATAACGTCGAACCCATAACATAACGTCGCTGAAGCCGCATCCTGAAGCCCTATTAGTCCACATTATTGGAGGTCCTGGTAGCGTAGCATAAAATACCTTCCCGGGAGAAATATCTGAAGACTAACCTTCTTGTTGCTCGAGGTGGTAGCAAATGTTAGTATGCACTCATAGTTGACGTACATATTACGGTCGGATCGTTTTATTTCGGTATTTTGTTTCGGCCGTTTGAAAGATGGTTGTGTTTTTTATGTTATAGGTATGGTGCAAATCTGTGCGTCGTGTTACAAAAGCATCCCCCACAAATACCCCTCGTACGGCGAGCCGGAGCCGCTCACCAACGCGAACCACGCGCACAATAACAACAATGCGCACGCCAACAACATTAGGTGAGATGTTATTTATCATTAGACGGGTCCACACAGAACGAGGTCTGTATAGCCTTGCCTCGACGGTAATGCAGCTGCTAGTGCGTTTGTCCCGGCCGAGGCACGTCTACACAACCCGAGTTGCTTCGCGCGGCAATTTCCTCGCGAGGCGGGCTTTTCTGTGTGGCACTCAGCTTATTAATATCTAGGATAAAGCTCCCTATTCGCGGCATTGCTTCGAAAAATGTTGAACAAGCCAACCAGTAGGAGTTGGTTTTTGTAACTAGGAATAATTTGGCTTTTCTCGATGTAATTACACATTAAATTCCACCTCGATGTTGGAGACCGGATTCAGAGCTTATTAAATTATGATGTGAGTGATGTAGTCAATAATGAATATGGATAACAGCGATTATTGGACATTCGTTAATCGCAGCCGATTCGAATACAGTTTTGAGTTAAAATGTCAGTAAAAATAATGAATAAACTTTAAATAAATAAAAAAAAGTCTTCATCGATAAATATATCGCGTATCACAATAAATATCTCACGGACTGATAACATAAAGATCAAATAATGTCATAACGTTTTCACAGATTGTTATGTCTGGCTCATACCAGCACGTTCAGAACTTAATTGGATATGCTATACTCATTATTTAAACGGGTCGAATATTTGCCTACACGCGGTTATCTATTACCGGTTTACTTTTTGCACGCTTATGATTAATTAGTTTTTAATGATTAATATATTATAAATTTAGTATTATTAGTAATCGGTAGTCGTGTGAACGGATACTTAAAAGTCATTATGTAGTTACTAGTTATACTTCGTTTTTTTTAGCATTAGAAAGTAAGTGAGCGATCTGGACGTGTTTTTTTATTATTTTTCATTAATAATAAGATTTAAATAAGTCACAGCAGATATGTAACAATTATAAATCATATACGATCATTTACATTATTTTGCTTTCATAAGTAATAGTTACTATATTTTGAAAAGCGTTATTCAATAAAAGTCATGTCAAGATTGTTTACCTTTTTTCTGATGCTAAACAAAAACAGTATAGAAATGAATAAGACAAGACTCGCACATGTTTCCTACTTACTAGTCGGATAAAAACGGACTCTCTCAATTTTATCGCTACTAGGGCTATCTTTGTTCGAAGCAACATATATTACCTATTAAAATTATCATTGCAAGTTCGCCTTTAGAGGTTAATTGTTAATTATATCGACAGTACTCCCTTGCCCCCAGTTATCATAACTTAGAGGTGTCAGGTTATCAAAGAGAATGCAGGCAAAATTAAATATTACGGTACATATCCGGTTCAAGATTTGTTTTAATGACAATTTTCACTTTGTAAAACTAATTAATTATGTACATAACAGTGTTTACTTGTTTAGGCCTAATACAAGGTGTAACAAAAATATTGGGGATCCGTTTAAGCATATTCGGTATCGTGTTCTGATTAGGAAAATGAAAAGAATATTTTTTAACACGAAAATATTTTTTTTATGGGGCAGGTCGTCCAAGTCAGCCATCCCTCCATAGAAAGGACAAAAACTTTTTCGAGGCAAAAAATTATTGTAATATTTGGAGTTAGCCTTTGAATATTTCTATCAGTATATGTACTATATATATTTTTGATTGTGAATTGAAAACTATCTTCTCGTCCCCTTGGACAAGATCGTTTGCAGTAGATAGTATTATTTCATAAGTGGACTATTTAACGGAGTCCTGTCACGGTCGCCACGCAAGAAACGAGAAGTTTAACATAATCAAACATGAGTAAATACAAACAGGTTTGTCTAAGCGTCTAGACCATATAGGGATTGCTTGTAACTGCGTTACGTAATGGTGTCATCTCTTTATGCTGCCTTTAAGCAGTACATACGAGTCACGCTGCTTATCTTCCAATAACATAGACTGTTGGCAAACATTACTGACAAGTTGCACTTGCGTTGGTGTGCAGGTTTAAGCCGTACGACATGAAATCGTCAAGCGCGACGAAGCGGCCCGTTGCGCTGCCGCCGTCACCACACAGCCAACTGGTCGCCGGCGAGAATGGCATGGGGCTATATAGGTCTGTACCGACATTCATGGCCTAGCGTTTCAATCATTAAGCGGGTCCACACAGAGCGAGCATACGTGCGAGGCAATTTCCTCGCGCACAAAACGGCCAGCCCGAGGCACGTATGGTCGCTCTGTGTGGACCCACCTATGCAATAAGTAGTTCTATAGAGCGAGCTGCCTCTCGAGGAAATTGCCGCGTGAAGTAACTTAAGATATGCCTCGCCCGCGGCATCGTTTTCACGTATCCATTTGATTCGGGCCAGATAAGTCTTCACAGCGATATCCTCGCGAAGCTGCCTAGACTACAAGCACTTTAGGAAACCTGTAGTTAAACTATCTCACCTTGAAACATAAATAAATATGTCATATCATGTTAAATTGATGAAGATTTGTTGAATTGACGCATTGGTCTCTGAAATATTTGGTCGTCGAAGAAAACCGTTTCAATTTGCTGAGTATAGTTAGATTTTTTTAAAGATATTCGGTTGTTAGCGTCTGTTCTGTATGGATTACTTCTTCTATGTGTTTTGAAATAGCAAAAGAGATGGGATTGTAAAAGAAAACACTACGACTACGTTGACGGTATCAGAGCCTAAGTTAAGACCCTCGCGACATCGCCTTTTTATACAAACGTAGTCCTCATTTTGCTCTCTGCATATTAACATTATTGAAAATATTTTAACACAATTTATTGTATATTAACCACACCTATGCCCCTACGTTAGATTATTCTGGAATTATTAATTACTATAAGAGTTAGGAGCATTCAAAAATTAGTGTGAAATCAGTTTTTCGCTCCTAATTTTTTATAATAATACAAGAATTTATAAAAGTCAAACCTGGGGGCATAGCTATAAAATATTTTCAAAATGTCAATATCCAGAGAGGAAAATGGGGACTAAGTTCGTATGGAGAATCGGCCGTCCTCTTTCCTCTTAAAAGTGTAATACATTTTGCAGGTGTTACGTGTGCTGTGGACTGTTTCCGCAGCAGTCCATGGAGTGGCTGTCGACGACGGCGGAGTACATGAACTCGCACGCGATGCACTTCCCGTGCCTGGCCGGCGCCGGGGCGGGCGCGCGCGGCGGCCGCGTGCTGGCGTGCTCGCGCTGCGTGCGCCACCTGGCGCGCCAGTGGGAGCTCATGGACGCGGAGCGGGTGCCGCTGGAGCACCGGAGGTGAGTGCGGGGGTGGCCTGCTCCCGCAGCAGGCCATGGAGTGGCTGTCGACGACGGCGGAGTACATGAACTCGCACGCGATGCACTTCCCGTGCCTGGCCGGCGCCGGGGCGGGCGCGCGCGGCGGCCGCGTGCTGGCGTGCTCGCGCTGCGTGCGCCACCTGGCGCGCCAGTGGGAGCTCATGGACGCGGAGCGGGTGCCGCTGGAGCACCGGAGGTGAGTGCGGGGGTGGCCTGCTCCCGCAGCAGGCCATGGAGTGGCTGTCGACGACGGCGGAGTACATGAACTCGCACGCGATGCACTTCCCGTGCCTGGCCGGCGCCGGGGCGGGCGCGCGCGGCGGCCGCGTGCTGGCGTGCTCGCGCTGCGTGCGCCACCTGGCGCGCCAGTGGGAGCTCATGGACGCGGAGCGGGTGCCGCTGGAGCACCGGAGGTGAGTGCGGGGGTGGCCTGCTCCCGCAGCAGGCCATGGAGTGGCTGTCGACGACGGCGGAGTACATGAACTCGCACGCGATGCACTTCCCGTGCCTGGCCGGCGCCGGGGCGGGCGCGCGCGGCGGCCGCGTGCTGGCGTGCTCGCGCTGCGTGCGCCACCTGGCGCGCCAGTGGGAGCTCATGGACGCGGAGCGGGTGCCGCTGGAGCACCGGAGGTGAGTGCGGGGGTGGCCTGCTCCCGCAGCAGGCCATGGAGTGGCTGTCGACGACGGCGGAGTACATGAACTCGCACGCGATGCCTCGCCGGAGCCGCTCATGCCGCGCGAGGCTTCCTCTCGCTGCGAGATGATGGACGCGAAACGGGACCCTCAAAAGCACTGGAGGTGAGCGCTGGTGACGAGGGACTGTGGACCCTTTGGCAGTTCATCGGTACTTTTATAATAGGTGTCTGTTACATACGGTCTCAGTTGCGAGCATCCAGCGAAAGTTTCTTCAAAAATAAGGAGGGTACATCCCAAATCCTATAGAAGATAACCACAATACTTACATTACGACATAGACCTTCTAGTATGAAGGTCCATGTAAGGTAAACTAAGTATTCAATGCTGAAATTACCTATGCTAGAGTTCAGTAAACATTAATCGTTTGTTAACAGGTACAACATCCCGTCGCCGCTACCAAGCAATTCGTCGTTGAACGGCGAGCGAGTCATCCCCACCCCACCTTCTACTACCTCTGACAGAACCGTTGCTAGTAATAGTAAGTACCTATCTTTATCAGAGTTAAACACGATTCTTCGTATACCTTATTGCAACGTGATAAGGCTTTCTAAAAAAAGGATTACAAAAAATACAAAATACTTTATTTCATAAAATGCATAATGTTTATGATCTAAGGGGTAAGAAAATTGTTGCCTGTGTTGAGAGACACCGCTCTTCCTTAGGAAGTTAGGAGTTTTATTTACAAGTTGTTATAAATACTTTTACAAAATTGTTACAGAATTTGGCGTAGCTTATTTACATTAAATGAAACAAAAGTAAAGTGAACTAAATTATACAGTAATCTTCAATACAATTGATGACATAATTCATCTTGCATCGTTGGCCGTACGTAAGAAAATCAAATGGCAATAATATAGATAGCAAACCGGCTGTAAGGTGAGAACTGAGAACCTTCGGAGATATTATGAAATGAAATGAAAAAAAAAAAAAAAAAAACTTTACTGTCAGGCAACTATCGGCCCATAGATAAATATAAGGTATTTATCTAGCAAAATATAAGGTATTTATCTAGCAAACATATTATAAAATATATCTTAAAAACGAAATCACACACTATGGCTGCGATGCATTCCGCAACCCCGCTGTATCAGGGAGCCGACTGCGGAACCGCCGAAACTTGACACCCTACGGCCAAAACTCCCAGTACGGCAAAAATTATGATGCCGGCCGTACACACTCGTCGAGAGCCTCTAGTCGTGTCTCGGCAAAAAACCGACTCAGCTGGGAAAGGGCGAGACGAAACGAGAAGGGCGCAGTACACATTCACTCTCGGTCTCTCTCGAGGTCTCTCGACGAGTGTGTACAGCCAGCCAGGCCTAAAACGTGTAATAAATGAATGATAATACTTATGGTTGTTTCAGCGTGTACGTCGATATACTGTTTCCTATGCGGGCTGCACTCGGACTTCACGCTGGCGCGGATACTGTACGGGCAGCCGCAGGGCAACGCGCCCTACTTCCCTTGCCTCCTCACCCACCAGGCAATTCATTACACGTTGTTTTTAGAGTTCCGTACCAAAAACGTACAAAAGGAACGCTTATGGTGCGACTCTGTCCGTCCGTCCGTCCGTCTGTCTGTCTGTCACATCGCTAAATATCTTGAGAACCACTCATGCTATCGATTTGAAATTTGGGATAGTTATGAACAACGCCAGCCCAGACACATTGAAAGTATTATTATTTTATTTTATTTTTAATAACTATGGAAAATGCCCGATGACGTTTGACAATTCAGTGACCGCAAAACATATGGCGTAGTACATATGTTTTGGATGTCAAACTAAGGGGCACGTTTTTTTACGCGTACCTCTCTATTACAATCAATTCTCTTTGCTACAGTCGCCATCAGATATATCGGAGCTGCCGAGATGATCAATAATATCTGAACACGCACTCTAACGCGTTGACAATAGAGGCGTTTTCAGATATTTGTGAGCGCCATGGTTGCTCCGATATATCTGACGGCGACTGTACTAAGAAAACTATCACAGCTTAACATGACCTTTGTTTTACAGAGTCTACCAAATGCAGAGCAACTGCGGGAAAACGGGTCGGCGCTAGTATGCACATTCTGTTATCACTCGCTACTTAGTCAATGGAGAAGGTAAGTGTACTGAAATAAATCCCTTGCTAAGTTTGGAATTCGGCTTATACGATCTCTTAACGAGGTTAACGTTCCTTTGACTAGATTAACAACTCGGACACTTAGAGAAGACAATAGAGGCCGGGAAGGGCAATTCGTGGACTAGTTTCGATCTCGCTATCGACATCCTATAGCTGTTATTATAGTCCGTCATAAGGTAAAGCCCGACCAGAAATATATGACAAGGGGAATATATGTTATTCTCATATATAGGGTGACAGTTCGGATTAGTATGTAATGTAAATGTAGTAATATTCCTCTAGATTTAAGACTGCTACCAGATAATTTATTTCAACGGAAACTCCGACATTGGCTCATTGATAAATGTTTTTATAAATTAAATGATTTTTTAAATAATTGATATACCTAGGTTAGAAGTTGACATTGTAAATTTGTATATTCTTTATGACTGTGATTTTATTTTATTTTAGTTGTAATGATATTAATTTTATTTTAATTCAATTAATTCATTTATTTCAAATTGTATATTTTAATTTGCATGCCACTAAAAATGGTGAATTGTGCTGATCCATGTTATTTTAAGTCCATCACATTGTACCTGACCATGATTCTAGCAAATAAAAACTTTTGAAACTTTGAAACTTTATGAAAAAATTAGTTCCAACAAAATTCCGCGTGGTGATATATTACTGGTCATGCTTTAACTCTGTTTCGACATCTAATGCCATACTTTGTCTTTGCTTTCTCGGGGCAGAGTAGCTAACTTACCGTAAGCGAACTCTAACCCGAGGTTTACAAAATATACACCCTACGCATTTAATAGTAGTTTATGTGACTGTAATATAATTAAACCCATTAAAATACGAGTGTGGGTTTATGAAACGAATGAAATGAGTTTCATAAAAGGATCACACAAGTATTTTAATGCCTAATTATGTAGATATGTTCTAAATTTGAATGTAATTAATTAAAATTACGATGCACCTGCAGATAAAGGTTTGTTAATATAGGCCGTTATTTTATCGTTTCTAAATATATAAATGGGAGGTTATGATATAGATGTAGATAAAACAAATGTGTCAGCGTTAATGTCAAGCGTGCATTTTGTGGCTGAGGTCTAAGTCCCATACCTTTAGTTGGCAACTATTTTGCCGACATGATATCGCTGGTGGGAGTTGAAGGGTTACAATAGCCCGGTCGGTGTAAATGTTAGATAATCGGGTCGGATGGGCGGGTCGATGGACGGCTGTGTATCAGGTGTCTGCGGTATTGCGAGGTGATGGACGAAAGTGGATTGTGATCTGTTTTTCCTAGTGTGTAATCCTATTTTATAATCTCAATTGTACAGTGCTTTGGTCTCGACTGTAATGCTGTATATTATGTTTGAAAAAAAAAATATGGCGCTGCGTCCGCAGGTACGAGGCGCTGGGCGGCGTGGGCGCGGAGCGGCGCGCGTACAACACGCACGACTACCACTGCCACCTGTGCGGCATCAAGACCTACCGGAAGCGCGTGCGCGCCTTACCCATTAAGGTAGGCTATTATACATATCATGCATCTTACAATTTATCAGTTCATGATGTGCCCATCATTTCATTAAACGATCGGTTGGCCACAGCATGAAAAAGACTATCTGCTATGATTAACATCACCGTCAGTCACAAAAATCATACGGTGACTTTGCGGTGTTGGCGGATGGTTTTTGGCAGGGTCGTCATGTAAGGGATGTGTGGATGATGTATTGCTCCAACGGGCTTTGTTTATAAATTGAAGTTTATTCTGTGACGTTTGTACGCATATGCTGTGGTGTATATACATTATATACATATTCAATAATAAATTTACATTTAATAATAACTAAATTTAAATTCTAAATTGTAGTTAGAGTGCTATTGTATAGTGGCACTATAATAACCATTTTAGAGAGATTTAGCATAACAGCGAATGCGCTACGGCACTCTAGCCTTATACTCATTTTTTAGGGTTCCGTAGCCAAATGGCATAAAACGGAACCCTTATAGTTTCGCCATGTCCGTCTGTCTGTCTGTCTGTCTGTCTGTCTGTCTGTCTGTCTGTCTGTCTGTCTGTCTGTCCGAGGCTTTGCTCCGTGGTCGTTAGTGCTAGAAAGCTGAAATTTGGCATGGATATATAAATCAATAAAGCCGAAAAAGTCGTACAATAAAATCTAAAAATTTAATTTTTTTTAGGTTACCTCCCCTACACGTAAAGTGGGGGTGAATTTTATTTTTCGCTTCAACCCTAGAGTGTGGGGTATCGTTGGAAAGGTCTTTCAAAACTAATGGGGGTTTTCAAGAAACATTTTTTGATAAAGTGAATATATTCGGAGATAATCGCTCCGAAAGAAAAAAAAAATGTGTCCCCCCCCCTCTAACTTTTGAACCATAGGTCCAAAAAATATGAAAAAAATCGTGGAAGTAGAGCTTAAGAAAGACATTAAATGAAAACTATAGCGGACATGATCAGTTTAGCTGTTTTTGAGTTATCGCAAAAAGTTTTCCCTTCATAGTAAAAAGACTTACTTTAATTAGGTACTGATTATGCAAATTTGCCTATTTGTTTTACTCGGGTGAAAGGTACCGTTTCATCCCTTGGTTAACAATTTACTATACTTTAAGCTCCAGTTTAGCTTATTGTGACGGAAGAGTAACTACGGAACCCTACACTGAGCGTGGCCCGAGATGCTCTTGGCCGGTTTTCATTAACTATAAAATTCAATCTTAACATATGTTTTTGTTACAGGAATTCCCATTTTTAATGCAAAGGCGGACTGAAAATTCATTATTATTAGAAAACGGCGACTATGCCGTTGTATGTTTAGACTGTTATGAAAGTTTAAGGTGAGTTCGCGCAATTTACTCGTAATATTCAGTTAGTTATAATTTAGGTATGAATTCAGTTCAGCCAATTTGGTCCGAGTAATAAGCTAAATTTAATAAAATCCGACCCATGTGAAGGAACGTCGTTCGTGACCTTCAGGACACTATATCTTCAGGTGACAAGCAAAACTCACAAAATAAGTAAACAAAAATCTACGTCATTTTTTTTATACTACGTCGGTGGCAAACAAGCATATGGCCCGCCTGATGGTAAGCAGTCTCCGTAGCCTATGTACGCCTGCAAATCCAGAGGAGTTACATGCGCGTTGCCGACCCTAAACCCGCCCCCCCTCGCTGAGCTCTGGCAACTCTAGTGTTATTTGGCTGCTGTTTTCTGTAAGGTGGAGGTACTTCCCCAGTTGGGCTCTGCTCTAGATCTGGAATGACATCCGCTGCGCTGTGCCCTACCACGCAAAGCGAGATGACATTCACAATGCCCATACCTCTCTTTTGGACGTAGTTTAAGGACGTACCCGGGTCCAGGACGTACCCGGGTCCAAAGGACGTAACCGGGTCCAAGGACGTACCCGGGTCCAAGGACGTACCCGGGTCCATTTTAGTAGTAATATGGTTCATTATGGCTATGAACTTGTGAGTTTTGCTTGTCACGAGACGATATATACAAACACTTACCCCCTTATTCATAAACGTGTACTAAAACTACGATGCCGCTGATTATCGTTTGTCCCTTTCCGTCATACCAATACGTCGGAACTTTACTACACGTTTATGAATAAGGGGCTAATGGCTATATTGCCGTCCCGTCGAAAACTGACGGCAAATGTTCCCGGCACGCGCCGACTGAGCGCGGCAACGTTCAAACTATCGTGCGTAGCATGTCTACCTCACACAGAAAGTCCATAGATTCAGATCCTTAGGAGGCGGGGGAGTGCAGTGCCGCTGAATATTGGACCAAGTACAACTGCCTCTCTAAAACAAATGTTTGTTTTGTAGAACACAAGCGCAAGACTACGAGCGGCGGGGCGTGCCGGTGGACAAGCGCGAGTACAACTGGCTGCAGCAGCCGCCGCCGCCCGAGGACAGCGCCGACGTCACCATCGCCAGGCTGCCCTCCGGCGACCGCTCCGACAAGCTGGTACCTTGCCCGGCAGACTAGCATTTACAACTCCTGTGCAAACTTTCATACTTCCGCTCTAAATAAAATGTAAAGCGAAAGAGCTGATCGGAGCGGCAAATACTGCGATGAGTCCGGCTGTCAGTGTACTCAGCCAAGCTAACTTTGTCTGTAGATAAATTAGCTGAATTCAAAATTTGTATGGGAGATCGATACTTCGCGCCTAAATCTTTCAAATATAGAGCCTTCGTCTACGAACAAAGCTGACTTACCACGGAATAACGGTGGCTCTAGGTGACTGTATCGTAATAGGCTAGACCAGGGATATCGAGTGTGTTCGATCGAGTCAGTTTTCTCCGACACCCGACAGTCCAAAATTATACGATCTACACACATTAACAAACCATATATTGAATATATTAAAACAACTCTCAACAATGTTGGAACCAACAATCGGAAAGTCGGAGTATAGAGTCACATTTGTCGCACAGATGTCGCATCAGTCGCTGGTGGTGTCGCGCGGCGCCAAGCGCAACAGCCCCAAGCAGCCCGCGCCGCCGCCCGACCGCCGCCCGCCGCCCAAACCCGACAAGGACCAAGGTTAGTATTAGTGCACCCAACACTACCCAATCTCACTACATTTATCACATTTACAGTACTTACGTGCCTATCTCGAAATTTTAAAGGCCATGTACATGTATTGTAAAACTTTGTACTATACGCGTGTGAATTTCCTACTTTTCGCACTTGTATCGTAATGTACTATTTCAACACATTTGATCATATCATTGAACTTATTGAACCGCTTTTAGGTTCATTATCCAAGAAATTATTATATTAGAAACCCGCGTGCTTTTTTCATTATATTATCGCACTCGTCCGGTAATGTATTATAATCAAAAATGTCATTTTTTTATTGTGCTTTTACTGTTTTAATAGTTAAAACATCATTATTATATAAATGTTGTTCTATTCCTCGCAAGTGTTGAAAAATGTCGTATGAAACACGTGTGCATTGGTCATTACACACAACGGCTTTCTTATTGCAAACTCTCGCGAAGCCTCCGTACGCGACTTCCTCAAAAACTTTTAATCCTATGATTGTAGCTGGACAGTCATATGACGAAACCCACGACGATATCCTTGGAGACACTTATTTTATTTGATTTAGATTTGGATTTAGATGAGGCCATTTACATTTTCGTGCCACTAAAGATTGGCTTGTATGAATCAAGTTATTGTGCTCCCCATACACGGTATTAATCGCCTGACAAGATATGTAAGAGATGTGATGACGATATTCCATTACGCAAGAATCAGTCAGATAAAAAACACATTTCTCTATGCACGTAATAAAAATAATGGTATAAATCAATGTAAAAGCAGAACGAAAATTCCTTAGCATCTCAATCCAATATATCCTATAGTGTCAATACTCCCGGGTTACACTCGCAAGTTATTAGCGTCGCAGTTCCCGAGTTATAAGCGCTCATTTTTCAGCGGGGGTAACCACCTGTGGAGGGCTAAGTGCCTCCCAAGACGTGGCCAAAGAGGAGACATGTTGCGAACATGCCCGGTTACTGCCTAAGGGCACTGTTCCTCAGTGAGGAAGATAATTACTCGCTCTCAGATTAATAGAAAAACCCATAGGTACTTTGGAAGAGGAAGAAAGAAACTTATTGCAGATTTATCTGGCCAGTCACCATAATCACAAGGCCATTTGCCGAATCCCGAGCCGACATTGATTTGACGAAAGTCAGGTTGACAACGCGAAGGTGAATTAGGGAGCCTAATTGGCTGTTTAGTGTCAGGTCAGCAGGTAAAGTATCCATATTACTGCCACTTTACTTCAGTCTGACAAATAGACGCCATATTATACAGTCTCTTCTCACAAGACAAATAGGCCCGTACAGATTAGCGTATGTGGTAAGTCTCTTCGAGGTATAGCGAGTTGCAAATTTTCATGGGCACATCATGAACGCATTCATTCATAAAGTGGCTTACAAAGGAGTAAGGTGCAAAAGTGTAAATATATTTTTGCCGCCGACTGTACATCAACACTCATATCTACTATAGTGTTTTTCTAACAGGAAGGATACGCTGATAGATGTCATCTCCATAAAATTTATGACATAAAAACGCCAAATCTCGCAAAATTGCATTGAGATAACATCTATCAGCGTATCCTTCCTGTTTGAAAAATACTATAATGGGCCCGATTTGCCACGCCGTCGCTTCTGCGTTCCCTCATCTCCCGCCCCCACGGGGTAACTCGATACCGGCGTAAGTGCAGTGCGGTATCCGTGTCGCCCCCGCGGAAACCCTACCAGCCCGCAAATGGCCGTGCGAGCCCTATTGATTGGAGTAAAGGCGTGTTTGTCGTTTGTAACCTTTACCCCTGTGTTGGGGAATCTTAGTGGGTTTTGGGACGATTAGGAGCTATTATTAACAATGTAGGGATTTGTCATGACGATTTGTAGTTATTAGCTGAGCTGTAGACCTTGCGAGTCTGTCTTTGCTTTAAACTGAATAAATTTTATTTATTTTATTTTTATTTATTTATTTAAGAAACAAACAGTCTTTTATAGTTATATATAGCACAGGAACTTTTCTTAAAACTAGACTTACAGTTTCCTTAATGAAAATATTTTAACATCATGCTTATTAAATTAAGTAGTTTCTACATAGTAAAACAGAGCTATTTGTTATTTGTATGGCTATGCCTTTTTGAAACATTTTTAAAAAACTTCTTCTACCTAGCGTTATCCCGGCCTTTGCCAGGATCCGCTTTCCTACTTGCCTTCCACTTTGCACGATCCTGGGCGTTTTCTCGTGAGAGTCCGTTTACTCTCATATCCGCTTTCACGACATCGACACGATATGGCCTTTTACATTGATTCGCGACAAACGTGGCCGAACTAAGAGAATCGGTTGAGAAACTACATTTACATAACAGCCGGACAGACATACGCACGAAAGCTTTTTTACTCAAACTGAAACGGAGGCTTCCCGCTCGCTCGGTCAATTATTTTATATTATTATCTAATACGCAATTCTTGATATTTACGCATACGTTCTCTTTGAGATGAATACAACACTGTTTCGACATTTAGTCCATCCATGTTGACTTTGGCTTCGGCTAGGGCGCGGCAAATATGAGCTTCCGTCGCGAATGCTGTGACTAAATCATAGCGTAAAACAAATGATGTAAATAATATGATTTTTAAACTGTGTGAGCTGAGCAATAGAATATTGTATTGTTTGCCATGTTATAATCGCTATTTACGATATCAAATCTTCAGAGACTCTTAAAAATCCTAAACATACCTGATGATGTTCCTAGCGTTGTCTCGTTTTTTGTCATGGCTCACTTGGGCAGTTTGGGGCCCGCCCGGCGACCTAATCCCTCTTGGGACTGGCACTAGTTTTTTACGAAAACGACTGCCATCTGATCTTCCAATCCAGCGAGAAGCTAGAAGCATATTGGGATTAGTCCGGTTTCGTCACGATGATTTCCTACACTGAAAAGCGACTGGTAATAAATATCATATCAAATATCCACAGTCAAGTGTAAAAATATGTGCTTATGTCCGCGAATTAAGAACTATGCGACATATCATTGAGCTTGTGTGCGCCCATATTTTTACACTTGACTGTACGAATTATCGTACATATGTTCCAGGAAACTGATTGGCACGAACTGGAACTATAAACACAAAGTATCTTCAATTTGCGAATCTATTTCAATTTATATAATCGGTACATAGATCCCACGAAACCAACAACAGGATATGAAGCACCCAGTTCGCCAAACAATCCTAAAGCTCCAATATCGAATAACAATTCCGACCTCCGATACAAATTCAATCGAACATTGCTTTTTGCGAATCAAATTTAATATTTATACACCGAAATCAAATATGCAAAATGCCGTTCTAGCTCGTAACGATCGTTGAGAAACAGTTTATAAAAACAAACTCTGTTTATACTGCTTTAGGGTCTAGTTTTGGGTGTCGCGTGAATAGTTGTTGTGACGTTTGGGAGTCGATGGGTAGATTTGATGAGAGGATGCGAGTATCTGAATGTATCGCGTTTCGCTACATATTGGTGCGGATCGATTGTGATTATGTGCGCGAGATGGGAGAGACTAGCGATTTCATAAACGAATATTTGTAAACATTTTGATATCATTACTATCTGCCTAAATAGAGATATATTTATAAGGTAAATAATGGAGCATTAGGTTTAGAATAGGTGCATTTTCTGAGAGAACTTTCAACGCTGCTACCATTCTAACGACGACCGGTCTGTCCTTGTGAGTAGTGATCCCTATGAAGCCGATGGTCCCGGATCCGAACCCCGGTAAGGGCATTTATTTGTGTGATGAACACAGATATTTGTTCCTTAGTCATGGGTGTTTTCTTTGTGTATAAGTATACATATCGTCGCCTAGTACCCATAGTACAAACTGTGCTTAGTTTGGGGCTAGGTTGATCTGTGTAAGATTGTCCCCAAATTTATTCTATGTTTAGTTTTGGTTACGTATGGCTAAAGCTAGAAAATACAATATTGCTACTTGCAGCTTTTCTAACCAAAATTCTGTTAAAAAAAGAAAAAAAATAGTAACTTAGCTTAATGCAACCCCGGTGTAATCTTGCCGCAGGCATCTATTCATAATTTTTCCAGGCCACTTTTGATCAGGCGGAGATTATGCATTTTTGCCACTACTGGTCAGCTGAATATTATCAGCGCGTGATGATAGTTCGACAGGAGTGAGCGCACGCGCTGATCTTGTTAATAAAATAATATAACCATTATTACAATTTCATTATCAGTCTAAGTCTACCCTCCAACGGTACCCTTTTACTCACTCAGCGTCAAAAGTAGTATAAAAACCTAGTCATATCCGCCTAAGACTGCAACAAAGACCGCGCGACGGAAGCGAGTGACGCCGATGGCTGCGTCCGATATCGGAATTGATTCGTGTCACAGTTTATTGTGCTCGCTTTGTGCTCCCGCCACAACTATATTTATCATATTCATATATACGAGTAACTCGACTACGGTAGCTACAGTTATGGCTGGCAAAATTTAAAAACAGGCTTGAAACAAACTGGATTGTTGAATGGAAAGGGAAGAAAAATTTTTTTTTTTTTTTAAGATAATTTAGGGAGAAGATATCTGGTAAGATGATGGAGAGATGACGGTAGCTTAAACGCACCATCGAACGTTTTGAAGATCTTTCGAAGAACGTTCAGAAGTAGCTTACATATTAAGGATTTATAGTGCTATATCTAACCAGGTTATACAACCTACCTAATCTGACCCCACATACTTCCGTATACATTACACAACCTTACTCTGTTGCTCGCTTATTTGCCACGCAAAGGGATTATCGGAAAGCCGTTTTGCGGCGACAGTGGCTCGGACAAAGGGAGGATTGTCAAGGGATCCGCGGCGACGGGGTGAAAGCTCGGCTGATATGTCTATTGATGGGATATTGCTTTGTTACGACAACCTAATAAGTTTTCAGGGCTAAGTATCGAGAATGGATAAATAGAACATTGCTTGCTAGCAGATGCATTGATACACTGATTGAATTCGATTTCAATATTAACTTTGAGCCTACATTTGTCCTGCCCATAGGACATAGAGCAAGCGCCCTTATTTACGTGAACATCTGGCATCGCTTCATGGTAGGTATTCAACAAATACGCACGAAGCGTTTTGCTTCAAAATTCCTTATGCGAACTGCCAAGGAGCGGAATGACCTGCCCGAGTCTGTGTTTCCGCATGAGTACAATCTGGGTCTCTTCAAGGAAAGAGTAAATAGGTATCACGTAGGTAAGCGTGCTCCACCGTAGACCGCATCATTACTTACCATCAGGGGAAATCGTGGTCAAACGTTTGCCTATCCCACATAAAAAAAACGTAGGTGGTAAATAGCTCAAATAAAAAATACGTGAAGGTAGGAGGTTTGAAATGCAGGCCCATGTAGTGTATACTGTACGTTATACACACCTTCACATAATCTATCTATATATTCCGTAGGTTAAGGATGATATATCAGAATTAAACCAAACTTTCAACCAACGGTTTTATCAATTAACGCCACATCTTACATGGTGACCCTGCCAGTGCGGCTTAGCCGCGCCACGCCAGCCAGTGAAGGTTGAGAAGAAAAATAAAAATTGAATATAGGTATTAAAAGGACATTTATTATAATGTGGATTTTAGGTATTATTCAGTAAAATTCGTTATTTAGATTGTCGTCAATGTTCATATTCTGTCATTGCCAGTGACAGTAAACATTAAAAGGGAACGAATAATTCGCTGTGCACGAAAAGTTCAAGTTATTTTTTTACGGTACGACATCAGGCAAAGCTACGTTAATTAAAGTCTGGCATCGAAATTACCAGACTGTCTAACGCGACACTCCTGCAGCCCTACCCTTGCGTGCATCAGAACAATACTGCTAGAAAAAAGAAGCATTGATATTGAAACACCTATAAAGTTACTCTCATTTAGACCAATGTCGTCCCATCACTTTAATCATCGTGTATTAATATGACCTCATGCCTTGTAACAACGTCTGGTGATCAGAGTTCACACGATCGCTGGTTTGTGTAAGACAAAGCGCACTGTAAACGAAAATAATAACAGCCTAGGGTATAAAGGCTCCGATTGAATGCGCTGACTTTTTCATCGTCGCCACGGGAACATTAATTGGCGCCCAACGTGGGGCCACTCGCCTTTTGGATTATTTTTATTGTTTGCTTTATTGACACTGCTTTTCTGTGATGCCCGTTTGTACTGTAAATAATTGAATAAGACTGATGTAGTAACTGATTAAGTTCATTTTAAATACATGTAAATGAAACTTAGCTGATAAATAAGATGACATTTTCTTGATACATTCTAATATGAATCTATACATTCCAATATGAATCCAAACACACACCAGGTTCAGGTGTACCTAAATATCGAAATGGTAATTAAAGAGTACATTAATAATTTAATTAGTGATTGTACTCGCAGTGCACAGCGAAATATTTCATTCATCATTGTTTATCGAGACCACTATCACCCTTCCACCCGTTCAAGCCAATATATTTTCATTTCTACTGTTACTACGCAACAGGCATAATAATTTGACAAATAACAACATTAGCGAAAACACTTTGCGGGTTCACTGGACTCTAGCTAAAATACCTAATCACTTCTTCTTCGGTGTTGTAGCTGCTAACTCTCTCACGCGCCCCATCTATTCTGCGACGACGATACGTCTTGAGATGGATACGGCGCGAGACGTAGCATACTAATGGGCCTATTTACTTAATTGCCTATTGGATTGTTACGTATGGTCGGATTTAGTATGCTGCGGTAATGGGGGAATCACTTGTTTATGGAACAATAAATATTAAGAAAATGGGGTCTCATTATTCTTGATTATATCTTTCAAGAGGGCGGAAAGGTTCTCGCGTCTTTGACTTAAACTTCGAGGCGAAATTTTCTCATTCTTTGGTCCGTCATAATATTACCTTAAATGTATGATGTTAGTCCATAAACTGACTTGATAAATTCAAGCCGTGGTCTACCTTGCTCTTGTCTAAGTTATTTTTTTCAAAAACTCATTTCCCTTTACCATTTGCACGGCATGCAACTGGCATCCAATCAAACTTTCCCAAAAAAAAAACACGTACCACAGACACGTTACTTTATGAACACCCAACTCGCATCGCAAACAAACAAGTAAGTGGAAACCGCTAGGATATTAGTTGGCCGGCATTCGCGCCGCGTGCGACGGTGGGTAATCGAGTTTGTCGACTCTTTGTACTCGAGCTGAGCAATTGCTGGCATATTATTCCATCGATAGCCAGTAAAACAGATCTCCAAACACGTATATTTGTTACGGATCATGTGCCTCGCTTATACTGGCTCGTCTTCTTAGTCTTGAGTGCTTGAGAAGCTTCTGGAATAATTTCGCTTGCGGAATGGCAGGCGTTCGAGGGGTGAGCGGTACTCGATTTGGCGAGTGTTTGGGAGATATTTAGCTTTTTATTGTAAGTATGTTTAGATTTTTTTTTTAAACTATCTTCTTGGATATATTCGTTAGAATCTGAACACATAGTGTCATACAAATCGGTTCTACGGAAGTTGAAAGCGTCTGGTTTGTAAAGGCCGTGTGGTGTGCTTCTATTTAGATTAAACCAGATTTTGGTTCATCAATTCCTGGACAATTGCTATGAAATACCCCGTAGATTCATGTCGTACATTTTTTTATAGGGACATTCTTCCACAAATGGACTTATTCCCACGGTAAGCCAAGAAGGCTTATAGGCATTGACATCCGAAACGTTAAGAAGCGCAACGTCACACACCCCAAATGCACTTGTCATGGATTTTCACGGACACTTGAACCCTTGCTTGCGCAACCCTAGGTGTCCTCCTGTAGAGGACGTGTCTGGATAAGTTCAGCTGCACCCGCGTCGTAAAACTTATAGACGGGACGTGCCAACAGATTTTATTAAACCAATTCCCACTGAGAGGTGCAAGTTTTGTCCTTTATATTTGCACTACAATTTATCGTTACCTCGAAAGTTTTATTTCAAATATTCAGTTTGCTTGCAGACACCATTTCGACTGTGCACTAGTTGTAGTTTGTAAGCATTTATTTTGGTACAGTTCGTGGGAGGGACGCTCGATAGGACCGAAAAGTTTTCGAATACGGACACATGTTAGAAAACAGCTGGGTAGGCTTACCACTAAAATCGATTCCAGCATTATATACGATCTGGCAAGGGAGTCCACTACATGAGAAAGGCAAATCACAAATTTTGGCTATGCTACTGGGCATAGGTGGTCTCACTTTGCACCTTAGTGGTCTGGTCATTGTTGCTCAAACCTCCCAACAGGCTTAGGCAATGATATTATAACATTTATAACTAATATAGATATAGCTTAGCCTAAAGCGCTTAGCATACTGGATCCGACTCGCACGTCGCTCCAACGTGCGAATCGGATCCAGCGTGCTAAGCGCCTAAGGTAACAATGCTTTCAACGTTGCGGCAACCCACGCACACAATATATTTATTATTGACATATATCTACATAGTGCATACGCAAAAGGCGTAAATGAGACGGCATAATTAAAAGAATAACCTAAGTAAAAACGAGACGACTAGTCACTTGCACGTCATAATAAAAGTCCAACGACAGAGCAAACTGTACAATCGTCACAAGTTAAGTGCTTCAACTTTGGAACGCGTATAACTTATTTATTTATTTAAACTTTATTGCACAAAATATATACAATAATGTACAAATGGCGGACTTCATGCCAAATACTCCTCTGGAGTTGCGGGTGTACATAGGCTACGGAGACTACTTAACATCAGGCGGGCCGTGTGCTTGTTTGCCACCGACGTAGTATAAAAAAAATGGCATTCTCTACCAGTCAACCATAGGGCCAAACAGAGACACTTACAATTGATGCAGAGAGAGAGAGAGAAAAAAAGACAATGAATTAAAAAGAAAAGCAAACTAATATACTTATATACTACACATATCATATAAATACAAACATACATACATACTATAAATATAATATTGATGAATATTATTTGAACTCTTGTTTTAGCAAATGCTTACGTAACATCCGCTTGAAAGAAAACTTACTTGGAGCTTGTCTTATGTTTAGAGGGAGTGAATTCCAAAGACGACTAGCCTGGACGGCGAAAGAATTGGTCATAAATCCAGTGCGGTGAGACCAGTATGTTCAGTTTGAGAATGCGGGAGGTACGCAAACAGTATCCTAGCCGAGGAGCATTGAATACGAATTTACTTTACTTTACTTATCTATAGTTATATTATCATTAAGTTTAGGATTATTCATTTCTCGACTATCTGTTATAAATCGACACACAACTTATTGTGGCGATCCTAGGAGAGAGGAGTGATTGTGCCCAGTAGTGCCGCATCTTTTGCGTGTGCTGACTAATATTGTTATTATCTCGACAGCTTTGAAACATGATATATATCGACAGTAACCCACACGATATCCTAAAAGTGTATCTCTGAACACATCGCACCCTAACAAGAGCATCAAAGCTCGAGCAGCGAGGGTAGCCTCGCATGTTTTCCATTCCTTTGTGCTCGAGGGCTCTCAGCTGCGATACCACTCCGCCGCCCTTTGTCTTGCGACGGTGACGAGTAAGCAAAGTCGAGACGAGACAACGTGTAGGGCTGGCACTGATTTCTAGATACAGTTTTGACGTTGATATAACTTTGCATTTTATTAAGAATATTTTAATACTGAAGCTTATCAGTTATATGAAGGTAGCCAAAATATAACTTCATCTTTGTCGCTTTTATAATAATAGAAAGGGCGATTAACGCACTATAAAAATTAAGCCAAAATGGCTAAGCTTAAATAACTTTACTACGACTACCCATCCCTCTAGTATTTTGGCCTGAGGTGATAGTAATTTAGAGACTATTTAAGAAACCAAGATGCTGGAGCCCTAATATACAATAGCTTACTAATTCTCTAAATACTTTAAAACATCTGTGAATGCAGTCATTAAATAGGGAAGCAAATTTAAGCTTCTGGAAACCATTGCGGTTATTTCATTATTTTGATGTAATCATAATTTCAGTGTAAATTATTTCCTTCCGATTCACCGCAAGCAATAACACGGTCCCGCGTATGGGCGCCAACTGTAACCTCTGACTTTATCGCACGCCAACGCTTTCGCGCGCCGTATGCAACAAGCTCTACTGCCCGTCTTGCGCATGCTCGGAGCGTAGCGCTATTTGTCGGCAGCTCACACCCTGAGCCGGCACAAGTGGGGAGGCTGGGGCGGTTTGGCTTTTGCGGGGAATTAATATGGTTACGGATGGTGTCGATAGTGCGATCGAGTGAAGGGTGAAGTACTGAGTCAGGAATTCATGGAGGAACCAAGCGCTCAAAATTGCAGCCGCGATCAGTTAAATAGTCTCAGTAGTAGTGGTCTAATAAATATGACCTCGGTCTCTTTAAAGCAAGAGTGAATAGGCTACTACTGAACCGGTGAGCTCCATCTTAGGCAGTCTTCACTTTCCATCAGGTGTGACTAGAGCCAATCGCCGATCAGTTGTTAATAAAAAAAAAAGTGCTATTGACGAAAAGAGCAGGCGTTAACACTCAACACTAAAAAATACTTATGTGACATGCTTAAGCAGCTCTACAATGAGTATCGCAGATTTTTTAATGATATCAGAGAGATTCAAATATTATTTTTGGTGGCTGAGGGTGTCGAAGGATGATGAATTGATGATGATAATATTCAATGTTTTTTCAGCCCCAAAAATACGTAACCAAATCTAACTTCAACCTCACTTACTCAAAAACATCTTAACACCAGTTTTGTCACCACAGATGAAGTAAAGCCTGCACCGCGTACCGCGAACATTCATTTAATTTCCGTAATCAATATCTTGCTCAGACCACATAAGTGCCATTTCCCCATTCGTCTGTTTCTTATTAGCATTCGTCACTTGTTCAGCGTACCCCACATGTACTTGTATCGTCGCTGGGACACCCCCCGGTTGTTTATTTTTACCTCCCCCCGCGAACATATTGTCCCCGGCGCCGAGCTTTAAATAATCGCGCGCCACTACACGGCACGGTTTTCTATTTAGGAGCGTGTAATATGGCTTCGTGATCGTAGTTAGATAGGTGTCTTATAGAGCGTGGTTATAAGTAATTAGTAATTACAAATTCTCATTTGGGGAAGGGTAAATTAGTACTAGCTTACGAATTAGTAGCTTATTTACAGTGGTTGGATTTCATATTAAAATGAGACACAGTAGGACTTGGACCGTCGTCTTGCGTAGGTGCGCTATGCTTGGAAATGTCCTTGACCACATCCACTTGACTTTATTCTAGCAAATAAATTATTTGATTTGGATGTTGTAACTTGCCACCGGCTCCGTTCATTTACCGCCGGGTGCCGACGAATGTCATCACGTCCGGTCGGCTTCATTGCGTAACAACCTCTTATCGCCACGTGTAATCTACCTCTAGGTTATACCAGTCGGACTAAGGACAGGCACGCTTGACTGCGTCGCAACGCATCGCCGACGGACGTGCGGTGCCCGTTTGTTCGATGTACAGTCAGCCGCACAGATCAACTAACCCCCCTGAATAAAAATTTGTTTGCAGGCGGGAAGAGGTGTCAACTATCTCTGCAGCTAATTGTACATTTTTTCCATACATATATTGACACAGCCTAGTCAGCTAATAACAAAACGCCGCCAACATAAAAGCACGTAATCACAATGAAATGAAGTAATCATGTTCACACACACCCACTTGTCAGTTGTCAAATTGGTCCCGCTCGGTATTCCGGCCGCGCCCGCGTCACGTGTTTACGGCATCGAATCAGCACGCGCTGTTGTCACCGCTTACAGAGCGCTCGTCCCAAACAATGACTTCGCGACACATACATACAATACATACATACACATACACCCCTTCCTCTAGTTGACCCTAACACTTCAATTCGCTGTAAATTGTTAATGACAATTCGCTTTAGATTGCTGGTCCAACAAGTAAACGCTGACTGTGACCTTGGTACTGTCATATTACCGACCCAGGATGTGCAGGACACTGTCAATTTGTCATCGTCAGGTGACAATTGTCAGAATGGTGATATATGCGCCAGGTACCTTTATAATCTCAAGACGAGCTAGTGCCATTAAGCATATTATAGTACCAAAGAGAATATTGAATATAATAGAGAGTAAAGTCTAAGAAAAAAACGTGCTGCTTATTTTTTCATCCAAAACAGATGGCGCTGAGCTGTGCCATACATTTGAATTGTCAAACGTCAACTTTTGGCAATCAAGAGTTACCGAAAAATTTATGAAGCTGCACTATCTCTTTTACCTGTCAAATTCGAAGCACGAAATTGTCTTAGATTTTACGCATCCTAATTAATCAATGAATCTTTGAGAGTATTTTGTACAATAAGAGAGGTATGGACAAAATAATCAATGACAGTTAATAGAAACCCCTCGAATATACAATTTTAATAAAGTGTGATCAAAGTGAAAGTCTTTATTCATAAATTTTCTTCCGAGTTTCAAAAACTACAACCAGTTCTAACCCTACACCGACACTACAACGACACGACCCTACAAAGACACGAGATAAAAACATTGTACAAAAAACCAAAATATTCTAGCCATTCAGGCGCTGTGCTTTGTAACCGTGTGTAATAACCGAGCACTCGCGCTGTTTGTGTGTTGTGTGATCGAGATTGTTCCGACGGCTGAAACTCCAAGTTTCCACGCGACAGCGTTGGAGGCATTAGTTACGGGCGCACGAGAAAATATGCGGCCATTATTTTCGGAATATTGATATTACGGGCCTTGGTGCTTTGGTTTATTTTGAAAAGCTAATGGACCGATTTTAATGCAATTTTCATTTAAATTTCTTAAGTTAACACGTTCGCGGACGGTATGTCACTAGGCCAAAGGAAACACACATTACGCGAATGCTAAAGCATTCCTGTCCGTAAATGTGTTAAAAGTCAAATTGACTCGAGTCAAAATAAGACATAAACAGCAAAGCTATTAAATTGGCACCCCTGCGTACACAAGCGTGCTATGCTAATAATATCGCTGACTGTACATGGCGAAACTATAGGAATTTTTGTTTTCTTGGCTTCGTAACTCTATTAGAGACCACAATCCGATGAATAGTTTCGCATAAATAAGGAATAAAATGTTAGAAGTTCTTATGGTCCGCAAATTACAAGTACAAGTTATGCAGGGGTACTAAGCTAACAGTTTTGTTGACTGTACATACTGTGAATACGTTAAATATTAGAGTCACGTCAGAAAATATCGATACGAACAAAGTGCCAAAAATGTGTATACTCGACCTTATTGCCAATACGTATATTTAGGTAATGTATAAATATTTTTGGTACTCCGTATCGATATTTTCAGACGTGAATGTGCATATCTACGTGTCGCCAATTTCTTTTTTTGAGATCGGGTGACAAAACAAACGAGACAAATGACTAGTTATTTGCTTCATAGTAATGCTGCCCTGCGTCCACAAACATCCGAGATATTTCCCCACACGACACGCAGCTCATAAGCCGAACGGCGACAAACCTCGCAAAGCCCTCGGTAAACACGAGCCGACTTCGCCAAATCCCCTTTTATTGTTTCGAGCAACGTCCGTGTAACGTTGCTTATCGAGTCGGTGGCTCTGTCTATCCAGTGTGACTATCCACGACATCCTTGCGAAATCGTAGTATACGAACTAAACGGTTTAGTCAACTATAATGAAATCGACCAATCACAGCTTGCCGCGGTCAAGACGATCGAAACAAAACGATAGCTCAAATTAATTATTTATTTTTGGTTGTATACTGTATAGTAGAAACAATTGCTTCATAAGTCATAAACGCACATGTAACACCCTTAATATAGCAACATTCATAGAGTTCGAAAACCTCTTAGCATTGCTTGCTAGTCTCCATAGGGTACGGTGGCCAAAAGCAAGAAAAAAACTGTCTAGAAATTTAATTTAACAAGGAGCAAGTACCACTGGCTCATGAGTTACGAGGTGTCGTTGCACATTCCGCCGGGCCCGTACGAGTATAAGGTATCACGGCTGCTCGCGTATCTTAAATAGCTGTATACTTATGGTTTGTTTACCCATATCATTCTATTAGTTTAAAGTATTATTTTTGTTGACTCGTAGAAAAAGTATTGTATACAATAGTGATATAATCAAGCTTTTCAATCACGTACCTTACTAAGGCAACTCAGCAAGCTTCGTTGCCTAAACCCGGTACTCGACTGAAAAGCTCTCTATTATATCCCGATTGTATAGAATACTATATGATTAAATTCAGAAAATTTAAATATGATACCAATTTTGCTTCAATTGCGTAATATTTAAGGTTCCTGCATACCGCTCATTTAAGCCACTATCCAGCAGCCGAGTCTTGCAACTTATTACAGTTATAAAACTTTTCCAGTCGAGGTTTAGAACTACTTAAAACACGCCTCGCTTCCCAACCTCATTGTAAACCTTCTACAGTCCTTGTACAGTCGACGTCAAATTATATTTACATTTTCCCAAATATGTGTGTATCTTTAATGTAATGTGTCTTATATTCTGTTCTCAATCTTCTCATAAAACATTGCCAATTGCGTTTATGTATAAGGTCATTAAGGTGGGTGTAAATATGGTGCGCCATTCCCGCGCCGCTTTCACACTTGTGCACGCGCGCTTCACGACGTGCCATTTAATTCACGTGAACAGTAGACGAACCTTTAACACATTGAGTGCTGAGAACCCGAAACAGAGAACCCGAGCCCGGCGGGTTCTCTGTTTGTAAATATTTTCCTAGGATCGGCTACGAGCGTAGCGCTACGTTTTTTTTTTTTTTTTATACTACGTTGGTGGCAAACAAGCATACGGCCCGCCTGATGGTAAGCAGTCTCCGTAGCCTATGTACGCCTGCAACTCCAGAGGAGTTACATGCGCGTTGCCGACCCTAACCCCCCCCCCCCCCCCCCCTCGTTGAGTTCTGGCAACCTTACTCACCGGCAGGAACACAACACTATGAGTAGGGTCTAGTGTTATTTGGCTGCTGTTTTCTGTAAGGTGGAGGTACTTCCCCAGTTGGGCTCTGCTCTAGAACTGGAATGACATCCACTGGCTGTGCCCTACCACACAAAGCGAGATGACATTCACAATGCCCATACCTCTCTTTTGATGCCCATGCGTAGCGCTACGTAAACGTTGGCAGTGAATATGTTAGTTACGCGCTACGAGCGTAGCTGATGACACGGGAAAAATCGTATGTAGTGGGAAGCGCTTATCGGTCCGATTCGAAGAATGAAATACGATAACGATAAGTTCTGGTTTAGATAAGTTCTCATTTAGATATCGTTTGTATGTCGTATAATTGACAGAAGCAACTCGATTTGGGCAACCAATGTCACTTTGACGTTAGAAATATCGTATCGTATCGTAGATGTCGTATTGGGATCACAGCGGAATCTAAATAAACGTCAATTTTGACATGTCGTTTAGTTATCGATCTTTAAATATCTATCCAAGATCTTAAACGTGTCTTAATCATTCTTCGGATCGGGCCGAAAGAATGTGTTACGGACGTAGCACTAAGTTGTAGCTGATAACATGGATTTCCCGGTATGTAGCTGAAATGCTTTGTAAAGGCAAAACGACGTATCGTGATTAGCGCTGAATTTGTTAACGAATAGTAAGCGAGACTTAAAGGTAAAGTAGGTTCCGAAAACGGATTTTTAAAATGTCGTAGCGCTTTTGTGGATCAATGTTGAGACCTTTCTCGAGGACTTGTATTGATGAAAAAAACACGAACATAGGTCTAAAATGCACTTAAAAAATTATGCACTTAATATATTATAAAAATCGGCAATATCATGTTTGAGGGAACGTGTCGTTTACTTTTTTTAGACGTACAAAAAAACTCAATAAAAAAAAAAAAATGATATCCGCACTTCCATCTCTCTCACGCTTACGTTGAGTGAGAAAAGAACACGAACATACTGCACCCGTACAAGCGCGTTTGCCAGATCTGGACGTACCGCCACACACCATCATGCCGTGACTAATCCGTCGCTACCAAGCTACCAGCAATTATTTGCCTACCTTCTCTTTATCATTGCCCTCGCACGCTGCTATTACCCCACCCCTCGATACAGACGTATGTGCACTCCATTCTCACATGAACTTGCTCCCTATACAGTTAACAAGCTACCCCCTAAGCCCCACTTCGCCGCCATATCAACCGTATGCATAGAGTATCTTTCGCAAGACAGAACACTGTTCACCACTGTATACCAGGGGCTCATTTCTCGAACGTTATTTGACTAATATTATTAGTCTACGAACTGTCAAGTCGTATGAGTTAATGGCAACACACTAATAATATTAGACTAGTACCGTTCAAGAAGTAGGCCCCAAACTAATATCTAGATTAATTAGATAACATGTTTAACAATACTGAATATTCTTTAAGGGCGGTAACTTAACACAATTTCACGTAGCGGAACAAGGCGTTATACTTTCAGGCCAATTCGAGCGTACACTGACATCAAAATTAAATAAATAAAATAATATTATAGGGACATTCTTACACAAATTGACCAAGTCCCACGGTAAGCCAAGTAGGCTTGTGTTGTGGGTACTCAGACAACGATGTATATTATATAAAAATACTTAATTACATATTAAACATCCATGACTCAGAAACTGTGCTCATCACACAAACAAATGCCCTTGCCGGGATTCGATCCCAGGACCATCGGCGTCATAGGCAGGGTCAGCCAACCATTACAATACAATTATACAAATATCACCATGCATTTCGCTCGTACTTGTCCGTACACAACTAAATAACATGATTCAAAATATCATTCTAATGGCAGTGTACTTACGTTCGAAGTCAGAGTTTTCAAGTAAGATCTAGCGGGAGCCAGTCTATGAACTGTATGCAAGGCGTTACCCGAAGGGCTGCGCTAATGGATTAACGATTTACTCCGGAAAATCGTCTACGTTTTTCTCAATTTGTTACTGATTGTATAGGCATGCGAAGTCAGCATTTAAAATTCAAAGGATTCTCTGTACATAAACCATATAGGAGTCTACAGGGCATGTCTTGCAGATTTTTTTAGATTCGCAGGAATAAGGCCCTCAGCACACGGAACGTAGGCGAAAGCGTCGCGTAAGCGTATCGTAAAAACGTTACGAGTACGAGACGAGACTCTACGCGAGTTCTGGGCACCAAGCGTCGCGTAAGCGTAATCGTTTTATAAGTGAAATCGCAGTAGTTGAAATCATGGCGTTGCTGATGGCGTCAGATGTCTTCGGCGGATGTGTCGACAATCTTCCTTTCTCGACAGACGAAGATTTTTTATCGTTTGATTATGTTGCAAGTTTTGTTTTTTACTCCTGCATGACGCTACGCCTGTCGTGATGTCGGCAGAAATCTCATAAGTTACGACGCTTCGTGTGCGGACTTGTTTGAAGTTGTTCGTGCTCGTAGCGCTCTCGTTCTACGCGCGTATTACGATACGCTTACGTGTCTCTTACGCTTACACCCCGTGTTTTGTAGTGACTGGATTGTCAAATCCTAGTTACTTACCGCATGTTGTAGCTGATGAGCAGGGGTCGGACAAAAAGTGCGGATGACGTAAAAATGACGTAATCTTGCACACAGGATGATGTTTGAGTTTGTATTTAATCTTCCGTGTGACATGTAGTAACAAAGTAGTATTAATGAAGTAACAAAATAATCGTAAATAAATCCATGGAATTAATAATACAGGTGGTAGGGTGATGTAGTGAATAAAATAAATTTCACGAAACTTGTTACCATAAGGTATAATTATTTGAAATTAGTTAGAACAAGTCTGTGGGATTGCCACAATATTCGAGTAAAGATGACATTTTAGAGCGTTTTCTTATACATTAGTAAATATAAATTTTAGCTAAATATAATAGTGAAGTTACAATAGCTAAACAATAACGAAGTCAATTTATTGTTCATCTGATTGACAATGTGTCAGTCAAAAACGTACTTACTCATTTCAAGTGGCGATATCGTTTAATAAAGAGGTTGATAAATGATAATTGTTTATGAAAATCAAAAATACTATTTGAAATCATCCTATAAGTGGTTTGACGTCATCCGCACTTTTTGTCCGACCCCTGCTGATGAGTATAGTTCGTTGCAAAGAAGCATATCCATTTTATGATTGTAATACATCCATAAAGTGCACGTTTACAGCTGGGTGTACCGTCAGGTCGCATAGAACCATCAATTTCAGCTATCAAGTTAGCCGCTACATTATTCTGTATCACTTTAAGCGTCTTAACGCATGCTATTATCAACTCTGTGACTACCCTGAGTAATCTTCTGCTATAGCTACACTTCGCTCCATTAGCGCATAGTGCGACCAGCGCCGAGAGACACACGCATCATTAGTCCACGGTGACAAGTTGTTATTACACATATCTATTTGTACCGTCAAGTGGGGTAACTGGGGACAGAGGGATAATTTTAGGCGTATGAATGCAATCTATTATCAACGCTGTGGCAACCCTGAGTAGTCTGCTGCTATCCACACTTCGCTCCATTAGCGCTTAGTGCGACCAGCGCATCATTAGTCCACGGTAACAAGTTGTTACTACACATTTCTGTATGTACTACGAGTACTAGTGGCACAGCTGTTACTTTAGCTGTGTTCGTTATTTTAAAACAAAAATCTCCAGCTTTATATTGATATCAACTTTAAGGCTAAAATATGTTCAACCGATGCTTTTGATTACAACATTTACAACATGATCAAGCTTTAGTTTGAAAAGTTCTCGATGATTCTCAGAACATTGGAGGACAGTATTTCGCTGGGAGACAAACAAAATTGTTTCACAACTAATATTCCGCTTGTGAGCTTCTCGAAAAATTAGAGAGAGGTTAATATAAAGTACACTCTCACAACAAAAGGACAAAAGTACGCTGAGAGTTGTTTAGAAGGTGTATTTTATAGGAACTGACATTCGGAACACCGTTAGCGCGTCGTAGAACATGCTAACGCCATCTATTACAATCTTGTGACACGACGTTGCCAATGACAGACGACGACACAAACGTGTCGAAATTAGATTGTTTATAATTTTCTTCACCAAACAAATGCCGATCATATTTTTGTAGATTCCTGATAAAAAAATCCTCAATATTTACTCGAAATACCTTAACAGTCCCGCCTCTCACCGCCCTTAGCATTTACCCTGCCAACTAACAATCGTAAGTACGCGCCCCGCACTGGCAGCTCTCTCTTAAATGGATGTGTCATGCAAACGTTGGAATACAACCCCGCTCTTAATGCACCATTAATGGCCTTCCCTCTGTGTAAATAAGGGTGGTTTTGGCTCAGTCTGGTGGCACAGGAATCGGAATTGCTATCAAGACGTTATTGCCGTGCTACCCCCTTTTTACGGGCGCTTAACCCCCGGGTCCTGCGTGTAGTGCTCGGGTTTGTTTCCACAGTCAATGCCAAGACAGCAAACGATATTAATAATATAAACTAAAACAAAAACCGAGATAACTTGTAGATCGACTTAATCTGATATTATATTCAGCCTCAAAACTTCTACTGCTGGACAAAAGTCATCTCCACAAAAGTCATCAATGACCATGAATACAACGGTTTATTTTAGTAACTTTTCGTGCCCGGACCGGGCTTTTCCGATGCGTAGTTGCCAATCTAGATCATTCCTGTCCCATCGTCTATCAATAAGTCTTTAGCTTAATGAAGTGTGTTATTCAAAGGAGCTTCAAGGAGTCTGTTGCGAGTCCCGTCCCGTATCGTCCCAAACCTCGTTCCCCAACTCGCGCAGAGCGCAGGCGCGGCGGCAATGCGGCCATGGGGCGCGGGCCACTGTTGCCGCCAAGATTATGCGGCGCTATTCTCGGTACACCTATACCCTCCACGTACACCCCTAGAAGGGAGGAACAGCTCAAGTTATGCGTGAATACAGAGAGTTTATTCCTTCTTCAAACGCTTTTGCTATCGTCGTAGAAAAAAAATAAGTTTTAAAGATATACACATTCTTGCAGAGATTGCTCTCTTTTACCAACTATGGAGTAACATCGGCTAAAATGGAGAAATAAATAAATAAATATAGGACATTATTACACAAAATTTACTAAGTCCCACGGTAAGTTCAATAAGGCTTGTGTTGCGGGTACTTAAGACAACGATATATATAATATATACATATTTATAAATACTTAAATACATAGAAAATATCCATGACTCAGGAACAAATATCCATGCTCATCACACGAATAAATGCCCTTACCAGGATTTGAACCCGAGACCATCGGCTTCACAGGCAGGGTCACTGCTCACTAGGCCGGACAGGCCGTCCCAGAAAAAGAAATGTTGCAACTTTCCAGGGAATGTCTGGAACTTTTCGCGGTTTTCTCAGTACTTCCCTTTTCAAACTCGGCCAGTATTATTGTGAATGGATAAACGGCCTAACGTCAAGGCAGTCTTGCAGAGATTACTCTCTTTTAACAAATCAGCTAAACGTAAAAGGAGAAATGTCGCAAATGACAAGAGTGCTTGGAAGTTATCACTGGTATCTCTTTAAACGAGCGCACGACATCTTCCATTTTGCACCTTATCCCATTGTAGTAAGAAAGAAAACGTTTATATCTTTAACGTCGACAGTACACGTGAGGCGGGCGTTGATTAGGGGTGTGAAACGCGACGCCAGACGAGGAATGCGAAATGTGCGAAATGGAATGAACTTCGGTTATGGTGGTATGGGCTTTCGAATTTGCCAGACCGAAGGGATCGTATTACAGATAATGTTTGGAATGCGTTGAAAGGAACTCACAATTTTGTTTTATCGATGCTGCGAAGATAAATGATAGATAAAGAAAAATCACAGTTAATCTCATCCGAAAAGGTTTCCTTATTTCCACGCAATTTTTCATCTGAATAGACAAGAAATTAGCTTTTTATCTTTCCATCTTGAAAGCTACAGGAATAAGAAGTTTGGAATAAAGTATCCGATGAGGCTACATTTCTTCTGAGGAAAAAAACTTTAGCAATTTTTTTGCATAATAGAAAATATCTTCTCGTCGAGTTAATAAAGCCGGGAGAGGAGCGAACAGGTTGAAATACGAGGGGTCGCGGTCGGGCTTATTTAATGCGGGTCATTTTCCGCTACCGAGTCCACCAGAGGGCCTGATTCTCGCATGCATAGCAACATTATATCGGAACGGATTGATTTACTGCGCTGATTCGCTTTAGAAGTTACACGTGTGCAAGCGCGAAACTATATCCCTCTTTCTTTCTCTCTGTTCACGTCATGACCGAGGATAGAGATTGGATGACTGTATTCGCTGTTGTGGCAATAAATACATCTACTGTCTCTCTTTAACATTATTCACAATTCAGTACCATTTAGATGAATTCTTTATTTGTTCCGTCAATAATAATTTGGAACGTTGTCATCGTTTTCACCATCTAATAGTCATCACCCGTTTTCACTTAAATTGGTATTATACTTTTTTCTGAATAAGGCTCCTGGTCCGCTGCGGCTGGAATTCACTTCACCGCTTTAGGGATAGAGCTTAAAGCTCATCCGAGGATACCTTCGGACCATTTTTTTCCTGTTTGTTTTGGGCTGACTGGAGCAGAAAAATGAGGCTGGGATTTGATTGGCATTCATTCGTGAATAGATTCGTAGAAAATGTTGTGCAAGATTTTCGTTTGGGGCTAAAACTGATTTGACCATTCTGGATTTAGGACTTGACCACATTAATGTCACTTCTGTAAATTGAGTAGTTTCGCCCATGTAGCTGGAACAGTAACAATAATACGATACTATCACTTGAAACTACTCTGAATCGTCTCTATAAAAATACATTTAATAACTTGAAAGATCTTCAATGAATCAACAGAACAAATGGATCGCTCCCTGACCTATTTCTGACTTTAACAACATATTTCCAGTTGGAAAGCGGACCAGCTTTGCGAGCAATCCTCTTATATGTTATGACTTCCTGTCCTTGCTGGTGTCGCTCCAGCGTACACTCGACCTCGCACAGCTTAGTGCTGTATATCATTCTGGTGTTCATATAAAACCGTGTATTACAACTGTTGTAATGAAATTCTTCTAATTTTAATTATAAAGAACGGATAAAGGACATAGTCTAAAGAAGAATGCGCTCCTTACGATAACCTATCGCTTAGTGATGACTGTGACGCGTGGTTATGTGATGGGGCATTCCAGAAAAGGGTCGGGTACGTTACGCTATTTTTTAAACACCTGATAAAGCTAAAAAGCCATATAAAATACAGATTTGTGCAGATTATTAAGGTATCTGCCATCGTACGTCCCCGACAAATATACCTTTTTGTGGAAAGCCCCCGAAAGAGACTAAGAGAAACTTAATGACGCTCTTTGGGATCCATACTGTTGATGACGCGAGCGAGAAACAAAATATTTCATGTTTTATAAAACCTATTACTATATTATTGTGATCTAAAGTATTTCTGGCTAAAAGAATAATAAAAACTGCTTTGAAGTCCAGCAATGCAGACCCCATCCGAACCCGTAAAAGCACTCGCATAAGCTGTTGCCATCGGGTCGGGGGTAAGCCGCGCTCCGCCAACCGTAAAATTCCCCGCTGACGAGCTTGTCCACGTCACTGATTGCGTTATTTACATGTCTGTCGTAAAAGTGGAACGAAATTTCACTCGTGTTATTGACGGAAACAATATGGCATATATTTCGACGCCAAAATGACATCATACATTTCCATTTCCATGATACCATTATGTTCAATTCATAGAATAGTGAAAAACGCGCATACGGCTAACTCATTTGGTTATACAATGGACATATTACAAGTTTTTTTTTAAGATTTGAAGAATATCGATCCTTCAGTGGGTATATGTATCTGTAAAGATCAGAATGATGGTCTTCCGTTTTCCTTTTGTAACGTTGAATTCAATTTTGATGGTGAGCTCGAAGTTTCCTCGTTATATTCCATTCTGAATCAAGTGCAATAAAGAAACAAAGTAAACATTATAAGTCGATCGGCAGTAACTTCGAACTACTTCAGGCGCAACTAAGTAGTTTGTAAATCTACAAGACTTCTTGATGAAGAGCTTGCCAATATGCAGTGTTTAAAAGTTGCAAGTGAAAAGTTCAACCGCGCCTAAGTTTTGCATATGGAAATAGTAAGCTTAATGTAAGGTAGATGCATAGTCTCTCGGGCTTCTACATGCCGACATCATATACTGTATTCTGTGGAACTGGTTGCTTGTTTGAAAGGAAATACTTTCTAAACATGCTAATGGCATCTTGATTACAATATCAGTACTTTAAAAGCTACCATCTTTTTTTTTATTTGATAAACAGTGTCTCTTCGGACAAAAGTTGTTACCGTAAGTATATATTCGTGTTAACGCACCGCACTCATATTTAAATGGAATTTATATTAGATTAGTATGAAATTTTCGGCTCAGTTGCAACCCCTGACACCAAACTATAAACTTTCGTGTCAAAATTTGAATACGCCTCCGGAGCCATCAGTGTCAGCGCCAGCAGGCGATAAAACCCAAGAAGGCTGGATAAATAATTTATTTAAAGGCAACACAGTTGGCAACGGGGGTCGGAATTATTCACGGCGGCCACACTGACGGCCTGCATGCTAACTGCTGCCTCCCTCTAGTGCTGCACCCTTATCGATGCGTGTTCGAACTTAAGCCGTCTGATAACGTCATCGTTCGCTTGTCCTTGTCCCATTCAATTGGGGTCGGCGCAGCTTGTCTATTTCTTCCATTGCCTTTCCGTCGTCTGTCATTTTATTTTCATATCTTATATCACACACTCCATCGACCTTTTCCTTGGTCCACCTTTCCTCTTACATCCCTTCACATGTTCGTATGTATTTCTTTAATATATGCTTGTATGACGTTTGAGATTTCCTTAAGGGAGGGCAGTAGCTGCCGCCACTTAACGTAGAATTCCTTCCTAGGTTGTCCGCGGTGCATGAGTTTGTGTTATTGGATAGAAATTATTCAAGCCGCCACACCGGCGCCGCGCATCGACAGACAACTGTTGCTTTACACTAGAAGTAGTGGAACTTTTCATTTGGATCTGTCGTACATTTTCACCTCTTTTATTGCCCTAGGACCCCTAGGTATTCGTAACAGTGATAACATCATAGTACTTTTAAAAGCGGGGATATTTCCTCACTTAATTATTGTTTCTACCGCATCTCTAGCGAAGTTAATATTCTCGCAATTTATTCATCGTGATTGTATCGATAAGCCCCCCTCTAAGGTGGGGGCGCAAAGTTTCCTGGTGATTAGCAGACGTAGCGTATACGTATTGTCTGCGCGGCAAGCTCGACTCGTAGAATAGTGATGAACAGGTCAAATAGCTAGTTCAGAGACACGCAATATGCGAACTATTAGCCATATATGAGCAGTGTCAGATTAGGTGTCTATGTATATGCGGCTAAGGGTTGATTTCGGTGACCCTTCGTACTTTGCTAAAGTGACAATAATATAAGATTCTTAGCTGGTTTCATATTGGTTGTCACTTACCAAGATACGAAAAAGTACAGAAATCAAATACTTGGACTGTACAATACATCTTCTTACCCGCATTATACAAACCCTTGTAGTTTTGTAGTATCTCAAAAAACCCACATAGTCTCCCTGAATCTGAATGCTTCATTTTTTTACACGATTTTATTTAATTTGCCCTGTTAGTGTGGGTCAATCTTGGAAGCTAAATTTGACAATATTATGGTACCATCGAGCTGATCTGATGATGGAGACAGGAGGGGCCCATTGGAACTCTGTGATGAAACAACGCAACCTAATTGTGTTTGGGGGTTTTAGAATTGTCTCGATGAGCATTAGTTGCCTGTGGTAAGAAAAGAACAGTCAGTTATAAAAATGAAACTGTCAAAAACTTATTTTTTTAATACGTTTTCATCCAACAGAGAGTTTGTCTCAAGAAACATCGGACTAATATTACAAAAAATATCGTAATACCAGGAGTCAATAGTCTTGTTCAGCAAATAAATCCTATTAAAAGGCAATATTCCTGGAACTAAAAGCGGTGACTGCTACAGAAGTGACGTTTGACGGGCAAAGTGGCTTGATTGGCAATATGGGCATTCCTGGAATTTTGGTGCGCTTTAATCAGCCAGCTTTCAGCGATTTGTGCTGTGAATCGATTTCGGGAACTGTCTGAAGTGATCGATCGGCCATGTAACAAATAAGTGTTTACTAGATGGCACGAAATATACTGCGCCGTTCAATGCCTTGTATCCTTCAAGTTGGAAGATATAATATTTTTATGCCTTCGGTGTCCGGCATTAGATCAGAATCTGAGCTTTATTTTTTAGGAAAATAATGGAATTGTAACCCTTATCATGAGTTACGGAGACGCTAGCGACAACTGTCGAGGTGGTGAGGATACTTTTATAAATATATAGTTTAGGTACAGACTACTTATTTCATGCAGGTGTACTAAAGGACAAAGCCCTATATTGTTCCCGTGCGAGTTATGGATTTTGAAAATAGAAAATATGTACCAAGTAGCCTGCGGCTATTTTTGACTTACCCCCCTCGTTGTATAATGTACTATAACCATACATAACTACAGATACCTCTACCACGAACAACGATTTATTTAATTGTTAAGATCCTATAATCGAAATAGCGCAGTAATATCTTAATAGGTTCGAGCATGCTGTCACACCCTAATCACGCCGTGGTTATCGGCGCTCCGGGCTACACACGCTGTCGCATCACCGGACAATGCCTCTCTAAATTAGCTTTTGTCGATACTAGGGGACACAACACATCCCTTAGAAAATTCCTTTGGTAGTAATGAAAATTATCGGACATCGTTCTATTTCTATTAAACGCTCCTCAAGAATTTTCTATAGGAGACTCGTGTCTTTATGCGGAGCCTATTAACCTTTTTGGTTTAATATTTTGATTGAAGCATCACACATTAAATATTTTTATGTTCGATAAATATATACCGTACATATTTTCAGATTACAAATGTTATCAATCAAAATCACGTCAATATTGATTACAATCTAGAGTGATTGCTTGCACGGATACGTCACTGTATGGCTAGACTCGGAATTCAGTGTTATCGACGCGAGAGCAGACATCAGTGGCGGTGTCCCTGTCACTGAACGCCGTCCCGATAGTACACAGTCGCTACGAGTATATCAAGGAATGATTGCTATCTTGAACGGTCGCGCATTTATGTTATGAAATTGCAATGTTATGAAATTGATTTCTAAAGTGGCCTTGACTTTTGCAGCTGGGGGTAACTTTGTGTCTGTAGAGACAGTAGATATGGCTGGCTGTCGCTCTACGCAGTCCCAATATTATAAAGTCGCTATATCAACGTATGATTATTATCTCGAGTGGTCGCAGTGGTCGCACTCGGCACATGCCTGGCGAAGCGATAGACCCGTCATGTTCGAGTATCTTTGTGTACCAACACAAAGATAGAATAAGTGGAGCAGTGGCGATGTGTCTGTCACATTACGCGCTCTCAATAATATTTATGCAGTCGCTATATCAGCGTATGATTGCAATCTCGAGTGGTCGCACTCGGGTGTGGAGTGACTCCGAGCCAAGTTGCTGCGGGCATGCCTAGCGAAGCGATAGACCCGTCATGTTCGAGTATCTTTGTGTCGGTAAAATAAGTGGAGCAGTGGCGATGTGTCTGTCACATTACGCGCTCTCAATAATATTTATGCAGTCGCTATATCAGCGTATGATTGCAATCTCGAGTGGTCGCACTCGGGTGTGGAGTGACTCCGAGCCAAGTTGCTGTGGGCATGCCTAGCGAAGCGATAGACCCGTCATGTTCGAGTATCTTTGTGTCGGTAGAATAAGTGGAGCAGTGGCGATGTGTCTGTCACATTACGCGCTCTCAATAATATCTATGCAGTCGCTATATCAGCGTATGATTGCAATCTCGAGTGGTCGTACTCGGGTGTGGAGTGTGACTCCGAGCCAAGTTGCTACGGGCATGCGTAGCGAAGCGATAGACCCGTCGTGTTCGAGTATCTTTGTGTCGGTAGAATAAGTGGAGCAGTGGCGATGTGTCTGTCACATTACGAGCTCTCAATAATATATATGCGGTCGCTATATCAACGCATGATTACAATCTCGAGTGGTCACGCTCGGGTGCAGTGTAGAGTGTGACTCGAAGCCAAGTGGAATATCCTGCGAAGCGATAGACCCGCCAGGTTTATATTCAGTATTTTCGTTTGAACCTGTACCTATGAACTATGAAATATTTAGTGCCTCGGTTATTCTATATGCTTTAATTGCAATCTTTAAATGTGCTGACATTGATATACGAATTCAATAACTTGCAATACGATGATTCGAAATAATATTGAAGTCGCCAAGCACACAACTTTTTGTCATAGCATTAGATATATTCCTCACCAAAATGGAGGAGAATATTTTTTTTTCGAGTATAAGTCGCTAATATATAAATGTTTTTAAGTACACCATTAATAATTAACGTTATTTGTTGCAGGTAAGCTACAATACTCATCTTTTCACTGAATAATCGAAATGTAAGTACGTATTCATATTCGACATTAAATATTGTCAGCTCTGGTACTCGCGTAGGTCTGCGCTCCCCCAGCGCGCATGCGTCCACCACAGTAGTTAGTAGGTTTAACAGGCATGCACTACACTACAGTTATGTCGGGGTATACCGGGTACGAATCAGTCGCCCAGTGGCGCGACACGTCCTTATCGATGTCGACAGATTTGTTATGTCGATTTACAAATTCTATTGAATTATTTCAGGAGAAATATTTCTTAGTTTGTGATGGCTAGCTTTTATCAAAGAAAATTTAAGCTGTTTTCCTAGGGTAGCGGTGCCGTCATATAGCGGCTGTCTCCATACAAAATACTACTCCATCTATATATTTTCATTTTACCAATTTTTTCATTGTACCAACAATTTAATGATTGTGCCATGATTATTAGTTAAACGTTTCTAGGTTGCTATTTTAGACTTGTAAAATGTGATAGCTTTGGAACCACTGATCTTACTTTTAATCTATTTTAATCTCATCTCTCTCAGTTCTCAACCCAATAATTCTCGAGTTCGATAGCACAAAATGGAATCGTATATTCTAGGTAGCCATTGGGAGTGCACAGACCGAGCTTATATTGGATCGGCCGAATGCAGCCGGCTATGACATGGCTTACCTAATCGTATACCTAGCTATCCGGCGTATTGACACGGGTCGGGCATTCTGTACATCTACTTACTGTACATAAAGATTTTGATAACTAGACCGTGTAGGTCTCGTTTCAATGACATAGCTAAAATACAGGAAACAATATAAGGGGTGTATTGGTGTATACACTCTCAAAATGTTATTCTATCCAATTTTCATTGCTTCGACTGCTACTAAATCAAAATATTAATGGTCATCATGTAGATACAAGCAAAAGAGAAAATCTCGAATAAAGGAAATATTATAGGACATTATTACACAAATTGACTAAGTCCCACAGTAAGCTCAATAAGGCTTGTGTTGAGGGTACTTAGACAACGATATATATATAATATAAATATTTATAAATACTTAAATACATAGAAAACACCCATGACTCAGGAACAAATATCCATGCTCATCACACGAATAAATGCCCTTACCAGGATTTAAACCCGGGACCATCAGCTTCGTAGGCAGGGTCATTACCCACTAGGCCAAACCGGTCGTCATAAAGGATTGTTCATACAGTTGCATAGGTAGGTATAGAGACTTATGTATACACTGTGACCAACCAAGCTTCCGATGGTCCAATGTTGCCCTGACCTTTGTCGGAGAGGAATACAATTCGGTCGAAAAGTAGCAAGGTCACATGTGCGAAAACCTTGTTTCCGACCGTGTAGTAAGCGTTTAAGACGCAACGCGATCCAACTCACAAAAAACTTTCCGTATACGCAACGTCAAGATCCGGTGTGGCGTGTGATATAATTTGACGCGTTCATTTCTCCCCGCCTGATTTTACGAAGCGCGATACGGTGAGTGGCGGTCGATGCAGAATTGCAGACTTAATCGCGTTATGTTGCACTCCGCCACGGTGAATCTCATTTTTATGCCGATGAAACCAAGCAAATAAAATTACTGAGAAATTTATTTGTAATTTTCTATTCATTTTCGTGTAGCTACTCTTGTAAACCACTCATGTTAGTAACAACACTATTTATTAAGTCTTCTAGGATCATGTATTTGTGAATAGATAATCCGGCTTACAATACAGTTTTAACTTGTGATCTAATCCGGCTTAATTTTCTATCAGACATCAACTCTAACTAGCTACTCGGGGAAATTCTTCAGCTAATTTCTGCAGGCGTGATCTGATGGTTAGTTTTAAAATTTCCCTTATACCTACCTACTCCCATGTTTTCTACTTGTATATTTTGCCATCACCCACGTCACCTCCGCTCTCCGTTACCGGTCGATATAAGCGTGTTTTTCTCTATTTGTCGACTCGGCCCCTCCTGACCTCCCGTCTCTCGTGCTCACACCAAACGCACGCTAATTGATGGAGGACTAAACATTTTGTGTAACGATTACTATTCCCTAATATGGGCCCGATTCTAAGAATGTTTAAGACACGTTTAAGATCTTGGAAAGATCGATAACTAAGCGACATGTCAAATTGACGTTTGACTGTGATCCCAGTAAGATCTATCTACGATATTTCTAACGTCAAAGTGACAAGATATGAGTAAAAATCAGAAAAAAGGTACCTTCAACACACCCCCCCCCCCCCCCCCCCCCCAAACACACACCCTCAGCACAACCCCCACCCTCGAGGACTTTTAGTATGTTTATCTGGAGACCACAAGGTATAAGTATACCAATTTTCAAACCACACAAATTATTTACCCGTATTGTCCATATTCGGGTTAATTTTCTTAAGTTATTAGTATACTTTAGTATGCCTTTGTACTTCTTACTAATTACTATCTTACTTTAAGTATGTATTTTTGTACAATAAAGAGTTTAATACTACTACTATATTATAGGATAAAGTAATCAAATTTATTCCAGTGGCTGGCAGAAAGTAGCTTTTCTTAAGCCCAATTGCTGGCAGCCTACATTCAACCCTGCCGTAACACGCCATTTCTTCAAAGAATGCACTTACAGTTTTACACTGTCTACCATTAGTCGTAAATTTATTTCATTAGTGCCACATGTCGATGATGGCTCTATTTATAAGTGAAGTATAACGTGCGAGACCGCCAGCTGCTTCGTACCACCGCTTGGGATATTATTTATTTAGAATCGACGGTTCTTCGTATTTTCTAACTGACATTTATACGCGTCTTGTTCACTTGTGAGGATGGATTATTTTTGTCTTACTCGTATTCTTCTTCTTCGTGTGAAGCGATCACATTTTTTAGAACAAAATTGTTGTTTACCATTGCTTTGCCACTTCTAGCTGGCCCTCGGGGTGTAGCTCTCAGGAGATCTTCCTCAGTGCACATCGATGAGCACAAGGAGCACTGTCTCATGTGTATTGTTGTTTGGGGTACTTCACACTCGCAGAATGTATCACCTTGTCGCCCTTCCCCATCTCAGGAGGTTCTTTTGTCCGACCAACTTCCCTCGTAAGTCTTTCTATTGATCTGGAATTGAACTCACTTGGATTCTTGCTTCGTATATCTGAATAGAATTGCGTTTAGTCTGCTGATCATCGGTGTGGTCGGTTATTAAAGGAATAATGAAACTTCTTCTTTCGTGTCAAAATTCCCCTAAACAGTGGATGCCCAGAAAGCAGCAGTGTCGACTATCGACAGCCCTGACCGTCGCGTCCCTCAGGTCAGATTCCGAGCAGGAGTACGGGCACGCGGGGCATGCTAAGAGGTGCGCCATGTTTTGCGGTGGTGTGGTGCAGGCGCATTGAGCATTGATTGATGAAACTAATGAATATTAGTTTACAGACGCATTTCAATATGCTTATTTTTATGTGATTGGTACTGTTTTTTTTTTTATACTACGTCGGTGACAAACAAGCATACGGGCCGTCTAATGGTAAGCAGTCTCCGTAGCCTATGTACACCTGCAACTCCAGAGGAATCCCCCCCCCCCCAGTTGAGCTCAGGCAACCTTACTATGAATAGGGTCTAGTGTTATTTGGCTGCGGTTTTCTGTCAGATGGAGGTACTTCACACAAAGCGAGATGACATTCACAATGCCCATACCTCTCTTTTCGACGTAGTTTAAGGACGTACCCGTCCACAAATTTCACGCCTAGGGGCACTAAAATCGCATTACTTGCAATTTTCTTTTATTGATACTAAATAGAGAAATTGTAATGGGGTGCAGTGCGGTAAATGCGCATTGCACTGAAATTCTTATCTGTCATTAATCTAAATTTAAGATCTTTGTATTAGTACGTTTTGACTATGGACACTCTTGTTTTCGATTTCACGGGCCTATAAATCCAGGTCTTTTGATAGGCTTGCGTGGGGATATAGATCCATCACGTAGAGGCCCTTTTGGAGAGCTTTAATGTCATGTAGAACGCCTGCTGAAACACTTTATGTGGACATTTATTATTATTTCATTTACTTGTTATTTATTCGGGACACTCATTTATTATTATATTGATGAAAAATATAAATGGTTCAAGTTCTTTCAACACTTCTTGATTCCGTACCGTCGACTACACAACTCAAAACTTTATTATGCAAATAGTCAACCACTTCCGTTCCACGCGAATATTTGTACAAGTCTGAATACTAGTGCTGCGAAAAATAATGGCGAAGAGAATTGGTCCAAAAACTATCAACTGCTTCTTAGGAATATATTTTTAATGTTTAAATGTGTGTATTTTCTGGCAATATTTTTTTCTCGACACTTACGCCCCCTTTTCACGATTTCCACTGCATTGTTAAAAGAGGCTTTAAGTGTTCCGTCAGGGGGGATGCAAATGCAAGCGTAATCGCGTCGCCAATGCACGTCCTCGGGCCAAATCTCATTTTTATTAGGGAAGTAATGTGGAAAGAGTGGAAATGACACTGTACCGTCGACTTCCGACCCCTACCAGCATATACAGGTGTCTGTAACTTCTATCATAAGAATTTCAACCCTATGCTTGGTAATTTTAGGCTCACTTTAGATCAGCATATGTGTTATATTTTGACGCATGCGCGCCAATCATAGACGCTTGTATATTCAGTGGGCTCCGCGCGCCGTTCGGGACGGACGTGTGTCATCGCAAAATGTCGCCGGACTAGTGATGTTGCATCGAAACATCGATGGTTATTAAATATGTATTAGTGATGTGAGTGTTTTATCGTGGTTCATCTGTTTGGATAATTATATTTGGCGCGCAAGTGTTTATTAACTGCATGTGGATATAAAAGTGTCATCTGCTCTTTGATATTAATATCAATGTGACATCAAAATAATAATTACCTAATATTTAGATTAATTGTTAATTTACCTTTAGGTAAGTTGGGGATTCTTCCATGTGTTCCTTGAGTAGTGTTCTCCTAGACATCATGCACACCAAACATCGATTTGTTAGTAACAACTAACAACGTTCAGTTGGCAAGCTTACTACATCTCTTCCCTCAGTCAAGCTTTGCCCGTTTGCCACTGAATCACTAATGTACATTTCAAAGAAACCCCGCAAGTCCGTTCAAAACACGAAAGTGTAATAAAACTCAAGTTTTAAAGCCATAATCTCATTAGCGCCACAAATACACCGGCACATTAGCCCCCTCCACAAACGTCTCAATTGACCCCCGTGCTCCCGCGAGACTGCTATGCTGTTCTAAACACTTACCAAAACTAAAAACCAACCAGTTTAAGTAAGAACACCCATTAAGGTATGTCAGGGTCTCACTTATACTAGCTGCCTCGAGGCGCTACGTTTGGTAAGCGCTCGGAATTACAACACTCATCTGCTTCATAAAATGTCATGTTTAAGCATGACTGTCTCAGTTACTTACGACATTAAGTGTGTGAGTGTTGGTAGGATCTGCTCCCTGTTTGTAAATAAGGTTCCGGCGGATTAGACGGATTTGGATCTTCAGTGGATTTTGTCCTGTGACTATGTCTGCATGGATCCCTACATACAGGGTGGGCAAATAAGAAGTATACATTTTGTTTTTAAATTTTAACTGTATTAAGTTCAAAAATTATTAAGTATTGTTTTAAAAATATATTCTTCAGGGTTGGCAAATTCATGCGAAACATAATGTCTGACATATATCCACCTCTAACAGCAGGCAAATGTAAGCCCTTATCATCCCAATGTTCAGCATCTATTCGCACATTTTTGGCATTATCTTAGTACATTTGTGTCGAATAGTCGGTTTTAACTGTTTAACTTTCATCAGCTCGTTAGCATAGACACGTAATTTTAGATAGCCCCACAGAAATAAGTCAAGAGCTGCAAAATTTGGGGAATTTGGGTGCCAATCACAATCACTTTTTTTCAAAATTAATCGAGCAAACAACGTGTTTTAAACAACAGAAACATTTGAGAAAATTGCTTGCTGCTAGTGGTAGACATTTGGCAGAAATTATCTTCCGTATACAATTGCCAACCCTGAATAATATATTTATGAAAAAAATATTTAATAAAATTTCCAGTATTTCCACTCAATGTAATTAAAATTTAAAAACAAAGTGTATCATTCTTATTTGTCCACCCTGTATTATTACGACAGCTCGTTGGTTTTTCCTCTTGTTGAATGAATAAAAAAAATTGCACTAAAACTACTGGCACGGCAAGATACCGGAACAACGCCAAGAAGACGATGATGTTTGGTAAAGTAAATAGTATAAATACTAGGGACTCAAATGCCACGTTATTACGGCTTGCACTCTAACAAGTCAAATACAAGACTCCCTCTAAAACAATTACCATAGAGGCAGTGGCGATGGCGGGGCAAGACCAACATTTTAGCGCAAGAAATAACGAACCTTTTTATGTTGTGTCCGAGATATTATACTCATTTGAGGCGCGAGGCCCCTCGTACCGCGAGGCCGTAGGCGGAGGCCCACGTCGCCCACGCCTAACGTCGCCTATGCATAGAGGCAAAGGAAAACCAAATTGGAGATTTCAAAGACATCAGGGCCATATGAGAACAAGCAAAACGGTATATGGACAAAAATAAAGTCCCATAAAGTTGAAGTAACGTTTTTCCGTACCGCGTCATATCGTCTTGCGATGGTCGAGTAGACTCTGGCCTGGGGGCCTAGCCAAGATGCCAGATTGCGCTACGACTACGAAACGCTTTCTGTCTCTCTATCACTCTTACATATTAGAGCGCTGGAGAGACAGTTAGATGTCACCGCGACCGCGCCTGATGCGTTTTTTTTAAACCGATTCCATTATAACTGTAACTGCTGGAAATAGTTATTTAACTTCTACCGCTTTCAAACTAGTTATACCGGACTTTTACGCCTCCATAACTTATATTTATATACCAGTAACTTTATTTAAAAACACTTTAAAATCACCGACTAATTTCATAATTCCCAATTAATTTATGTCCCATAATTCGTTAAAATCCCTCAAGATGGTAAGTAATGCCAAATAAATGGTCATACATTATAAACATGACACTCAATATCTTTGACTGCTGGCCACCCCAATTTATCACCTTGAAAGCTTTTCGTATTTTCCATATTTTCTTATCGGAGCTGAACACAATCTCGTTGGTGGATTATTTTTTATATTCACCGCAATATAGGACTCAATCCGTTATTCCCATTCTTATTTATTTTTCCCAATACATCAAGATATTGAGACTTATATCAATGTTTATCTCCATTCGTACTTAACCATAGTATTCCTTTAAGATGCCATGGTGTGTGAAATCTTTTTTTTCATGTACCTAGGATAAATGGCACAATTGTTTTTTACTGCTATTAATTATTTTTGACATTCTATGACTTATATATTTAATTATACTTTGTCATGGCAAATATTTTATGATAGATTTATATACCATTGTATATAACTACCTCTATAACATTAAATTGTATTGATATAATATTAAATTATAAATTGAATAATTAGGTTTGACATTATATCTGACGATGACTATACGATAAGTAATTGCTTATGTATTATTTTACATTAACTACGAACATTGTATTGAGATATAAATAAACTAAACTAAACTAAGATATTGACATCGGCGGGACTATTACACATACAAAGTATAATCGCGGTCACAATACTAGATTATAGGTACAACTAGGGCATAAAGCGACGCGAAGCATAGGTTGAGAATAAACTGGGGCATTTATGCCCGAGGGTCGTAGTATACTCTACTTTTCACTTCGATTGTGAGTAAAATATACAAAAATTTCCAACATTTTAGGTTAGTTTACCGTATTTATTCAAGACTAAAGCAAATCGTACTCGGGTTGGTCGGGAGCGCGCTAGTCGGGGGCGCGCCAGCCGCGATGGCAGTTTCTATGGCAGACATATAGACTTTATCGCTAAGTCAATAAGGGTCGTCATAGAAGATTTTACTTTATGCTCTAGAGCATAAAAAACAACTTCGTGCAGCTTACACGCGACTTAAATGTCAATTTTACGAGGATGAGAAGTGAAAATGTTTTTGTATTTCTTTTAATCCCACGCGGTGCGTACGATTTATACCAGGTTATCCTTTACTCTAATAGGCGGTCGTTCGTATCCATTCCTCTTCGTTAAAAACACAACGAGCGTTGTTTTAATCGATTCAATTAGAGACTCTGGCTGTTTTGTCGCGTGAAACTAGAATGGCGTGAAAGCATCCAAGGTGGATAGAATATTTCGTGTTTTGTACACCGTACAGGTGTATGTGTGTTCGGCCTATGGCGGCTGTTAAGTCTTTTCGTACCTGAAGCTGATAGGGGCGGCTTTTTGCCGGTCTGACCCCGGATTTGCGGCAGCTGCTCTCATTTTCAATCATATTGCCCGAATCACTGGCTTTTCGAGTGTTTGTACGGAAAAAAATATTATTTACTGTCTTTTCCCGTCACATCTACTCCGCTTGCTTTTCTTAATGTAGTCAGAAAGTCTAGTAGCAAGTCTCTCCGCAACTGGACGACTCTATAAAAAATGGACGCTTAGCACAAGGAATTTCGTACATTGACCTGCCAGTTCCTAATTACGCGCGCATAATTGTATTGCTGTCCCACTTGCACAGTGTCCGCTGGCATCATCGGCATGCATATCTTCTCGTTTTGATGGTCTGAACGTTTAGAAGGCCAATGGAAAATTATATGACCGATGATATAACGCAATTTGTCGGATTATATGGAAGAGTATATAAAGGCCATTCCTATACTTTATAGATTGCGTCGTTTTTTTAATGAACTTAATCGTTCTAAATATCAGAGCATAGTACAGTAGCATGGAGTTTTATCCTTCTGGCATTGTATCTTGTGTCGGTAGGCCTGCATTCACCTTCACTCGCATCGCGTTCATAAATAAATCAAGTGGACAGGTGAATCGAGCGCCGCATTCAGCTAATTGCTCCATATGTTCGAAATCTTCTAGGATGCAGTTTCATTTTGGCACACACTAATTTGCCTTTTTGTAAAAAAACACCTGAAGTTTTACATACTGATATTTTGCCTTATGTCATTTTCTCAAGGTAAATTCAATGACACATGGTAAAATCCTTCATACCATAAGAACTATGAACCCAAATAAATTTGACATAGACACTCCTATATACCTTGAAAACATTACTCTCTCTTTTGCAGCGTGAAACGAAAATGTACGCGTATGAGTATTTAATCGCAAATGAATGACTTAAATTATCAAGAGATTGTGATTGAATTTTACAGTGTTAAAATAAATAGAACTTTTGCCCTCATCATGATGTGCCGTATCTAATGTATCGATAACTGTTCAAATACTCTTACCTTTGACAATGATGACGTTGCAAGTGCAAAGATAGTGTATAGTGTTAAACTGTGATGTGTGCAGTGTAGTGCAATATGGATTACCGCGCACCGCATCCCATGAGCGTCGGCGCCCCGTACTTCAACCATCCAGGTATGTAATCATGTAACAATGCGATACTTGACCGCGTAATACTTCGAAGATGGGTTCCGGCTACGGCCACTGCTGTCAACTTCGGTATTGTCCCTGGTGTACTGTGTGACACAGCAAATCAATGTGAAAGTACATACGGTCTTCATTCTGGGCTTCTAGTCACAGTGACAGAGAAAATGCTCATGACTCCACCAATGGAGACTATGAATCGTTCCCGTTAGGACATGGTGAGGGATTGCTGAGAAAATGTTGATGAATAAGAAGTTAACAAACTAACGCATATGTTCTATTCTAAGGACGATAGAGTCGTGTGCAAAGATTTTTTGCGTTGAAGAATTTGGATTGCCATTTTAGACAGTTATCACACACACACACACACACTTGCGTCGCAATATACAAAACCGCATCAATTGATAACCTACTTAGCGTCCGACGCCAATAAAGAGCTCTTGAATTCAATATTTTTAAACTCTCGAGGGTAATGACTGGAAACACTTTATTAATATAATACAATTATCCGTCGGAATACACTTCAGCGTACTCATCTCCATCAGGTAATCATCCCTCCCGCTGTAATCCAACGTGAAAGGTCAAACGGTCTTAATCTAGGGGCCGGTGACGTCGCGGTGACAGCGTGATTGATGACGTCACCGTGGATGGAGACACCGTGACGTCATTAGCTGAGCGACTGCCCCCGCGCTGGCCGTAGTGGGATTAGCGAAAATTGTGAAAGCGGCCGCTTGGGAATTTTGGGATTATCGTTGATAAGTGACTTTCGATGAACCTTGTGACACATTCAGATGATGAAGTGCATGAAAAATACACTCTACTTTTGATGATACTCTAAGATAGAATTTTCCAAGCTATGTGTCACGGGCGAATATTGAGTGGACCCTGAAACATAAGACGATATTTAGACCGATCGGGCTGTCTGAGCGTTATCAATATTTTATGCCTCCTTTTTAAGACGGCCAAGAGGTGGGTCCCGACTTTGGCATGGATGGGTCGGAGCCCAGTCAACTTTTGGAAACACTGCTCTAAGAAGATGGCGGTAGAAATGTAATAATAAACACTTTAATGATAGAAAAAAGGATAAATAATATCAGATACTCGTATACACTAGAAAGTGTGTGTGTTTGACAGAAGTACCTCGATAGAAATGTTGACATCTGCCTTGTTTGCAGGCAACCTTAAATTCTCTATATTGTTTGTCCTTATACAAACGTCGTCCTAATCCATTGTCTTCTACAACACTGCTCCGACTTTTCACCACCCCATTCTCACTCACAATATAGTACTCGAATAAAAACACAGTACAATAGGCGATTTGACGTGTCGGGGTCACTCGGATAATCGTCCCCCAGACGCGGCCATGACAGATAGCTGGCTTGACGAGGGCTATCCTTGTCACGTGACAAATTGAAGGAAGCTAATCGGTTTCGCGTGCTTTCTTTTTGATTTTGGTTGTCTCTTTTAGGGCAGGTGTCGGCAAACTTTTGAGAAGAGCCAACCGCAGTGGGAATAGTTGTTTTCGGAGGTCTAAGAACGGAAGTCTTAGTTTTTTGCTGTCTTGAAGAGCCACAATCGTACCTCCATAGAGCTGTAAGCGACTCGCGTATACCATATATCGATTATACCATTAAATAAATTGTGGAAAGCGCTAAATAAGGACGAATCGGAATTCTGTAAAATGACGAATTCTAATCACCGTTATAATTTTATCACCGTGCCATGAAGATATAAATCCCGACAGATATGATATAACTTGTCGTAATAGACCCAAGCTGGCTAAAAATATTCATAAAGACCTTCCACAGCGCAGTGCACTTCCCTTAAATGGCCCGTTTTATGGACGACCTCTTAGCGCTGATGTAGTGCCCGGACGCGCTCGTAAACCCGCCCTTTATCCGACGCCTTCCGTCCTGCTGTAGCATTAGGAATAGACCTTGGTAGGAGTTGTACAGGGTTCTTACAAAACCAAGAGTTCCTGTGGAACTTTACTTAAGAACTTAATCGCGTAAGAACCGTCGCTGATGTTATCAGGAGATATTATATCGCAAATACTCCACAGAGATGGAAAAATATCTGTCAATCTGTTTAAGATGGAAATGTTGGGTGAGCTTAGTATATGATTACTAAATAATATTGGAGTCTTTCACTTTTCGCAACCACTCGATCTCTCTTACCAACTCGTTTCGTCGTGGGTAAAATTAATTAGTATTCAGTACCCCTAGTGTAAATAAATTCGATTTCCAAACGTGACGTACGCGTTTGCGTTTAATCTCATTTTGTATTGAATTTCGAAAGAGCGCGCCAAGCGGGACGTTTTGGAACCTCAAAATCCTATACAAAATGAGACTTAACGCAAACGCGTTCGTCACGTTATGATGTCGATCAAAGTTACACTAGGGGTACTGAACAATCAGAACCAGCGAGCACGTATGCGATGTAATTGGGGTTGAGGCGAGCCTGTTTGCTATGCCATAACGATATCTTAGGATAATTTTTGCCTTTCGTGATAGAAAACCAGTCTTCAGATTTTTCTATAATGCTAGCAAATAATAATAGCAAATGAAGGTGTGACTTAACGGACAGATTACTCGACTCATGCCGCACCAGCTATCATCAATATCGCTGTAACCCCAAAGCGAAATCATTGTCACCATTATTAAGTCCACAAGAGCGATTTAAAGCACAACTGCGTGAGTGGCTCGCGATAGTGATCAATCAGTAGCCCCAGATAAGTGTGGTGTTTTATCGGGACGGTCTCGTAACGCGGCATCATTGTCACCCTATCGAGATGCGCGCGCAGGTTCGCGCCCCGACGCTTCGAGGGGTGCGGTACAAGTGATGAGAGCTCGAAGATTGTATGTATCTATTATACCTCTTCTTTTTACCTGATTAGCGAAATATGGAATAGTGATTTTCGAATAAGCTGAGATGTTCCCTAAACTTTCATAAGCTTAGGTTTCTTTATCGGTCACGAGAACCTTACCTTACCTAAACCTAAACTACAAAGATATGTTTAACCTCTGACACGTTCTTCTTAAGTATTGCTCTCTAGCGAGTTGTAAGAGATTGTTTCAAGCATCAGGGAGGAATGGCATGCTTTGTGACCGTAGTTGTCAAATATCAGTTTTCTTAGAAAAATAGATATTCCATCAACTAGTTCTATCTGCTCTTGTAGGTAAACCCCACGGTAAGGCACACCACTTAAATATCCGGTGCCGTGTGTTATTTACCTTTGGTGGTACGCTCTCCCCACCGCGTCAGCACACGTGTCAATGTATAAATGAAAGATGCCGAGGTCTCTTCACTTTAACCACACTAACCCCAGCCTCGCTATACACATCTAGCGTCCCGGCCGGAAATGGCCGTCAGATTTGTCGCGGCCCGGCGCGCCAATTACCGCCCGACGCTATCTGCTCCCGGGTAATTTATACCCCGCGCCCGTTACCCCGCCATCGGGAAGTTTACCCCGCAATCGGGGACTCCGCCCGCCGATGAGGGTTTTGCGGTTGTAATGTTTGCGTGTTTTGTGGGGTCATTTCTTTTTCAATTCCTCTGGGTAAATACTATTAAATTATTGACCAAAACTTAATAGGTAACTTGACGCAATCAACGTCTAAGCTGTATAATGTACTAAGAATACATAAAACATCACTGCGTAAGTGCGTATACACTGCGTCACTGTAATCATTCAATATAGTAAATTCTTAGTTTTTGCTAAATTTATATTAAGGTCGCGTGGGAAGAGAGGAGCATAGTTTATGTTGGGGGCAACAGTATGAGACATTCACCCCATGTTGCTGATGGCCCAGTGTTTTCTTACCCCATCTAAACTTAAGTAACTTTGCTTGTTAAACATCTCCTTTGAGAAATGTATTTGCTGCTGACTAAACTGCCGAGACTGAACGACAAACAGATTAGTAACGCAAAGCCTTATTCATGATCTCAAGCTCCGGCTTAAGCCGGGCGCATTGATCGGTTGCCGACTTTGGGAACGTGTACTAAGTAAGTTCTCAGACGGTTACCTCCTTATCCAATAAACTATTGGAGATGCGTTTGAGATGTCGATAATGAAGCTTCTTTAACATACCTCGTGTGTCGCTAAACAATTTTGATTTGCCGAATAAAAGCATAGTCATTATGACAACTTTTATTTTGATATTTAGTGTGAGAGTAGTGAAAACATTCAACCGGTTGCACAAGTATCACTCAACTTACTCAGTCCAATAACTGAACAGATATAATTTAGTCCTTTGACCAAGCCCTGTCCATAAAACACTCGTTGGAAAAGTTAATTGTGAAAACAATCTAACAACAACAGCACTCTGGCTCTATTATGTTTAGAGAGGCGCACGAGCTACTCACAAGCCGCAGTTTAACCAAACACTGGCAGTATTTCAACTGGCAAAAGTTAGGTCTAAAGGTGAACCGGATATCTAGAAAAGACGGTTGGATGAGGGTAGCGTGCGGCCAGTCGATGTAAAGATTCTCATTTCTTGTCTATTGCGTACGACAAACCTCGAACTAAGAAAGACATATCGTTATACGAACATCGTCGTCTATCACTTCGGAGCTCTGCTCATGAATCCAATACACTGGTTGCAATATATCTTTTGTAAATTCAGTTCCACTACACCGCAGTGAATATTTAATAACTTGTCTCCGTGAAAACGTTTCCTTTGTTGGCGTAACAATTCTGCAACGCGAACGCTTGTACGAACAAGGCTGTAAGTGCATGCGAGACACGTAGACACTTGGAACCTTTGTCCACAGCTCGACTGACGCGCACAAAGGCGTGCATCCCGTGGATACTTTGTATTTTTAATATCCTTGGGCGTCGGAGCGACGACTGACGCGCGTTATTCATCTCTAGGAGGTTGCAGCTGGAAATGTACAAGTTGATGTGAGGGCTTCAGGTTTGTAGAGACGGAGAATAGATGAAATTTATGATTTTTTAAGTTAAAGGTTGGTTCTTCTGCTAGAATCTGATATGCAATACATATTGCATAATATTTGACGACCGGTCTGGCCTAGCGGGTAGTGACCTTGCTATGAACCCGATGGTCCTGGGTTCGAATCTCGGTAAGGGCATTTATTTGTGCCTGTGTATTTGTGTGCCTGAGTCATGGATGTTTTCTATGTATTTAAGAATTTTATATACCTATCGTTGTCTGAGTACCCACAACACAAGCCTTCTTGAGCTTACTAGCCCTATAGTATTTATTTATGATGAAAATTATATCACGTTAAAGTGGCACTTCAATATAAAGGGCGCATCTCAAGCTACCGATTACTTACTTGCCTCTCTGAATCATGACAGTATTTTAGAACACCTACAGCTATTCCTCTGGGTATTTTACGAAATATCCACCAAAAACAAAATAAACTCGCCAAAAAGCAGAACTTTTTTGACATAATACTTTTCAGAGCACCGTCTGACCCCGCTGAAAAATAGCCAAGTCATTGTAAAAATCAGACATAATCCACAAAAAAGAAAGCAAATCTACCTTGGCACTGGCAACATGGACCGCGCCGGATAACCGTATAAAATGGCGCGGGTGTGCTTATCCCGCGGATGGTCGACTGCGATATAAAAACTACCCTCCCCACTGAAGCATATTCCACAAAGCTTACCGAGCATATGGCAGTCAAATGCTCTGGCCACCCCATCCTTGACAACTATGATTAGTCAGTAGTACACTTATACTGGGTTGCTTTAAAATTCGACTTGAGAAGCGATTGGAATTACTCCAGGGCAGTTTCGTAAAGCTAGCGTGAGAATTCCACCGGTGTAACTCTGACCTTCGAGTGCACATAGTTGTTACGTACCTCCAGGTCAAGTTATGTCACAGTTTTAAACAGGAGTCGAGATTGGGGAATCGCATGGCGGGGGGAGAATGAACCACTAAGCGGGAAAACTTCAGCATCGCAAGGTTGTTAGTCACGAGTCGGGGATTTTCCTTTTTCCCAGGGTTTTGTAGCCGAGTTGGTTAGTTTGGTAATTAGGAAAGGTGGGTTGGCGGCGAGATTTTTTCGTTTTTGTTTTGTAAGAAATGTTGAGATGGATTTTTAAGTTTATGTTTTCGTTTAGTGGTTGGTTTTTACAAAGTGTCTGTAAAAGAGCAGGATTTCTTGCCTGGGATAAACATAAGCATCGTACGATAAGGCCATAACAAAAAAAGTAATATAGTTCCACTTCGCTACGAATATTCATTTGAATAAGGAATTAAGCACCAAAGAAGCATCCGTAGTTCTGTATCAGATCCTAATCTAAAAACGTACATTCCGCAAACAATCTTAAAGACAAATCACACGTCTTACATGCTTAATAATTCACCCTTACCACCCCACAACTCCCTAAATGATAAGGCGAAACAAATTGCCACAATCAGTGCTCATCATTGGCGTTGAAATCCGCCAGAACAAGCAATTAAACCAATAAACCATCCGACTCAGCCGACACTCCCTAAACGTGAAACTTTAATTAAAAGTTGACGAGGCACGACCGGCTGCCACGAGGATTATCAACCCTCGCTAGTGTTGTTAAAAACAGTCTTTTAGTCTAAATTTGGAGAACTTCACGTAGTTTTAAGAGACTCCGCATAAAACACGCCTGAGATTTTTTGGGCCTTAAACGTTGCAGAAAAAAGTTATTTATCGTATCGTATGAGTCTACTGTACAAAGAATACGAATCTATAAACTCAAATCTGAGTGAAGAAGTCTAAAAGAACTGAGTGAGTCTTACAGGGCTTAAAAAAGACTCGAGTCTTGAGCGTCACTACTCCTCACTCGCTAGGATAAGCCAAAACAAGCCTTATGCCTAACCAAATAGAGCCCACAGCAGCCACACTCGCAAATCACGTATTATCACAACAAATATCGGGCGGAATCTCCAAATCGACGTCACAGTAAATTATGCTTTATTACGATTGCGGCAGATTTCGCTTTTCAACGCTCGCCCCCTCCCTGAAATTGATTAGACGCGAACCGTAACGCTGTAAGCTTCAAGCAACCATTAACTGTAGACATCTGTAAGGATGGGGCATTTACCCGCACTCGTCCTATTATATACGCCTTTTAGGGAAGGAAGGAGATCAAGTGCCGCTGGTTTCTCGACTAGTCAAGCCCTTTTTAAACTAACATTCGCTTGGAAAGTAATCGCCTTGATCCCGATGAAGTTGGTAACGGAGTGCCCTTCGCATTATGAAAATGTGTAAAGGAAACAGATTAAATTTATCGAATCGTTTCTTCGCGTGACGCACTCTTGACTTTAATACAGGTGCTTTATGGCTATAGTACGGGTACATGCATGCGTGTATCCGGGGTGTGTTCACCCGTGTACTTACAGACCATTGAGTTTGTATAATCGATGGGCTTAGCATATGCTTGCCGCTGATTAGGATCGACTTAATCTAAATTTAGGAATTTCACTTGCTCAGTTTAAAACCATTTGCAATAAAGGCGTCTCCGTTACAGTTTGGGCAAAAATGCTCTCGTTTGTCTCGCTGGCCTTTACAGGCCTCATTTCTCAACCGAGTCTTGTGAAAATTTATGAATTGGTTTAATCATTATATGGATTCATTTGAAAATTTTACAAAATACAGGTATTTTGTAACATACCATGGGAGTTTGCGAGGTCTTACGGCTCACAGAGCCACTATGCCTTCCATAATCACTCATCATGAAAGTAGCGGTATGAACGATCCTAAAAGCAGTATTTTCTTGTAACAAATAATAGTCCGTGGTTGTAGTCGCATGTAATGAGGACATTAACCTCAAATTAGATCCTCAGACCCCATGCGTCACTCCCCACGTCCCGTCACGGAGTGACGCGATAAAATTACGATTTACTTCCTTGTCTCCCTTCCAATGCATGAACATGTCTGTCGATGTTTTACTCGCTGATATTAGATTATATTATATTTTCTTACCACAAGCAACTACTCATACAGACAATTCTAAAACCCCCAAACACAATTAGGTTGCGTTGTTTCATCACAGAGGTGGTTCCTATCCCCATCATCAGATCAGCCCGATGGTACCATAATATTGCAATGTCATCCGACTTACATTATGTATGCTAATTTTCAGCTCAATCGGAAATCGGGGAACTTGCAAGATTTGACCCACACACACTAAATAACAAGCTAACATATTAACAGGGTAAGTTAAATAAAAGATTCTAAAAAGTGACGGAGATGACCTTTAAATGATCACTCAAATATTTTCTATTACCATCAGAGCAGGCATCTCTTTGTTTTCAACGAAGGGGTTTTTAGAGACAAAAAACCTGCGTAACAAAATACTACTCGCCTTTGTGTAAAACAGTCAAACAGTTGAAAATAGAGTTCACTTCTGTCTCCCATAGCGGGGTCTTTTTGGTGGCACATAAAAATGCCTATTTAAAGCCACCAGTGGCAACACGTGCCCCTTAATCGGCTATAAAACGGTTAATAATGCACGTCCACAAGCCAGGGGAGTGTGTCCTGTTCACGCTTTACTCGTGACGCCATAGTGCAAGAGAGACGGGGTGATTGCTTTCAAAAATTTGGGATGCAGGCTGACGTGATAAATCGCATTTCAGTAATACCTTTTCTCGTACTCGGATGTGTTAGACATTTTGCTTCCACACTGCAGCGTCTAAAGAAGGCATGGAAACCTAGGTATGGTTATTTACTTATTTCACTAGCTATAAATAAATACTAATATTGATATTTAACGGACGTCTCACTTGCTATAGAGTGTAGTAACACGTCTGCGAGAGCGCCGGACTTAAATCGATATCGTATTTTATGTATCGCAATAAACCCCTTAGCCAACAGGTTGGTCAAAATTATTCATCGCTTTTAAATTTATTGAAAATTTCACTGCGATAGAAAACCTGCGTTTCAGATGAGCTGCGTCCAATTATAAGTTTAGTGCCGTGTTGACTCGCGGCCCGAATTAGCGCTTCAGACGGAATTAATCAGAGTTCACCGCTTCGTTGACGACCCTAGCCGTAGGGCTGCCTCGCTAATGACAAGAGAGGGACGAAAAGTTTGCGTTCCGAGGCAAACCTACTCGCAGCTATAGGTTGAGATATTTAGTTTTAAGCCGCATAACTAACTGATTTAACAATTCCGAGTACAAGTTTTTAGTAAAAACTAACAAAATTTAAGGGCTTGTCTTGATTAACAGTGACTGACAGGCCAATCCGAACGGATACGGACATCAGAATGAAATTTGAATTATGTTTTTTTAGTTATCTTGCATTTCGCTCGTACTTGTCCGTACATGTTCTGAGGAGGGGAGTAGCGGCGGAGACGGATCAAGTTAAACAACCGATATGTTCGACGTTACGTTTAATACTAATCTCTTAAAACTAACACACTACATGATATACCACGCCACACCACCGGGGTTGACAAAAAAAAGAAAAATATTATACATTTTTTTTTCTTTTTTCGCATATATACTTAGTACAAACATGTCACACAATGCAGTTGTTGTTTTTATTTTAACAAAATATTACTTAAGAACCTTACACATTGTAATAGTTTTACATAATAAAAATATAGGTATGACAGTTAAGACACGTTAATTGTCTGGAACGAACAATTTAGTTCTATTAATATGAACAGTATCCTCTTTTCCGTTAAGAGAAATTACAACATTAGGATTTTCTAATCTAATCACTTTATATGGTCCTTTGTATAGCGTATCGAGTTTGTTACCAGTTTCACTTTTCACTAAGACGAGATCGTCCTTTTTATAACTCACTGTGTTCACTTTTGTATCGTAAGTACACTTCCTAAGCTGTTTACACTTTATCAAGTTTTCGCGCGCGTCTTTGTGTGCCGTCTGTAATCGATACCTTAACTCTAAACTATAATCACTAGGGTTATACAGTGGTTCAATTGTACTTCTTACTCTACAAGGTAATTCACATGATTTACCAAAAACAAGTTCAAACGGGGTGTACTTTGTTACTGTGTGTACTGAATTATTATATGCGAAACACCAATATGGAAGCCAATAACTCCACGTTTCTGGATATTTATTACACTGTATCCTTAGATAAGAACCTAGATTTTTGTGACTATTTTCGAGGGAACCTATCGTTTCATGGTGATATGCTGTTGATTGTAGTTTATCTATTTTTAACAGTTTACATACCTCACTCATTGTAGACGAGACGAATTCGGTGCCCCTGTCCGTAACTATCGCCTTGGGTGGTCCATATCTTAATATAAAATTATTAACTAAACTACGTGCTACACTTACCGTATCTTTATTTCTAAGTGGGTAAGCTTCTACAAATTTGCTCAGCTCGCACTGAATAGTAAGTATATACTTATAATTTTCATCGTCCTGATCGATCGGTCCCATTAAATCTAAAAATACCTTATCAAATGCCGCCGAGGCTGTAGTCGTCACTACCATCGGCTCCACGGTATGTCGAGAGTGTTTGTACTTTTGACAAGACTCACACTTTCGCACGAAATCCCTGACATCATTTTCTATTGATGGCCAGTAGAAACGTCTCTTAATATTGTTAATCATTCTACGTACCCCCGCGTGGCCACTTGTGGGCAGTAAATGGTAGTCACTAATTATGAATTTTTTTTCGTCAATATCGTATATTCTTTTTACTCCTCTTAATACACATACGTGTGGGCCGGACCACTGTTTACGATTATTTATTTCTTGTATTATTCGTTTGATAAAAAGCTCGTTTTCATCATTTTTAATAATACATATTTGTTTGACGTCAATTTCTTTACAGTATTCACTCAATTTAGTTACAAATTCGACTCGCGTAAAGTGTAATCTAAAATCGAGATTTACATATATTATATTTTTATTTTTATCATAACTGAAACATTCCTTCTTTTTTATTATTAATTGTCCTTTCTTTTCTAAGTTGCTTACTTTCTCGCCTTTTACTAACATCATTTCTACTGCGTTTTCTGGTATTCTTAATATCTCTACAACACGCGGTTGATCAGGCCGCTTGCTTGTGTCGACATTAGGAATATCATTTTGCACGCTTTCCGATTGTAATCTCCTAGCTTGCGCTCTCGTTACCACTGTCATAATTTGATTACTCATCTCTTTTAATTCGTTAGAAGTAATTACTATACGTGATAATGCGTCCGCAACTACATTATCTTTGCCTTTCACATAACAGACATTAAAATCATATTCTTCTAACAGTAGTCGAAATTTTAATAACCTACTTGAGGGGTCTTTCATCCCGAAAAGGTAAATAAGTGGTTTATGGTCTGTCATGATTGTGAATTTCCTTCCGAATAAATATGGTCTGAAATATTTTATACCCCATACTACGGCTAGTAACTCTTTTTGTATCGTCGGGTAATTTTTTTCAGCTTTATTTAATGGTCGACTGGCGTACGCCACCGGTCTCATATCGTAATTACATAAAACCGATCCTACCGCTGTACCTGACGCGTCTGTTTGGAGAATAAAATGTTTATCTTCGCTAAAATGTATTTTCGCCACAATGTATTTGCGCGAGCTAGACGCACGATAACTTGATAACATGTTTCAAATAGGTATCATTTTGATGTCAGTGTACGTCCGAATTGACCTGCAGCCTTTTTCGCATATACCAATGTAATTATTCGATGTATTCGAGGAATAGGCAGTCGAGTTGCCTATTTTTAGCCGAACGTCCAATTATAAGTTAGTTTCGCATGGCACCCGAGTTAGCTTCAGACTGAATTAATTAGCACTCGCCTCGGTGACAACCCTCGGCGCAGGGCTGCCACGCTGCCGACATCGACTAACATCCGCTGTATGGTTAAACAAATATCTGACGGAGTGTTTCAAATGTCATTTAAACCAAAATGTCGACAATATTTGCACTTGGTTGTCTCAAACTGTACTTGACTTTACCGCGCACACGTTTTATTCCATAAGGTTTCCCCAAAAACGATTTAAAGAGAAACAGTGATGTGAATACGAGTAATTTTGCTTACTAAGGTGTTAATACGTGATCAGACGGTGGTGCTGAACTGAACGTGACAGCTAGTGCAAGGAAGTATACTCTGGCACACTCTTTGTCAGTAGAAAAAGGCGCGAAATTCATATTTTCAATAGGAAGTAAACCCTTCGCGCCTAGGTACATTTTTAGGGTTCCGTAGCTAAATGGCAAAAAACGGAACCCTTATAGATTCGTCATGTCCGTCTGTCTGTCCAATTCTGTCACAGCCACTTTTTTCCGAAACTATAAAAGCTATACTGTTCAAACTTGGTAAGTAGATGTATTCTATGAACCGCATTATGATGTTTACACAAAAATAGAAAAAAAAAACAATAAATTTTGGGGGTTCCCCATACTTAGAACTGAAACTCAAAAAATCTTTTTTCATCAAACCCATACGTGTGGGGTATCTATGGATAGGTCTTTAAAAATGATATTGAGGTTTCTAATATAATTTTTTTCTAAACTGAATAATTTGCGCGAGAGACACTTCCAAAGTGGTAAAAAGTGTGTCCCCCCCCCCCCCCCCCCGTAACTTCTAAAATAACAGAATGAAAAATCTAAAAAAAATATATGATATACATTGCCATGCAAACTTCCACCGAAAATTGGTTCGAACGAGATCTAGTAAGTAGTTTTTTTTAATACGTCATAAAAATTAAAAAAAAAAATTTTTTTTCATCAAACCCATACGTGTGGGGTATCTAGGGATAGGTCTTCAAAAATTATATTTAGGTTTCTAATATCATTTTTTTCTAAACTGAATAGTTTGCGCGAGAGACACTTCCAAAGTGAAAAAATGTGTGTCCCCCTGTAACTTCTAAAATAACAGAATGAAAAATCTAAAAAAAATATATGATATACATTACCATGCAAACTTCCAACGAAAATTGGTTTGAACCAGATCTAGTAAGTAGTTTTTTTTAATACGTCATAAATGGTACGGAACCCTTCATGGACGAGTCCGACTCGCACTTGGCCGCTTTTTCAAATTATTCTCCTTTGCGCCAAAATAAATTGGAGCAATAAAGAATATTTACTTACATAAACCTGCACGAAAATAAATTCATGTCGTACCAAATTCATAAGGTCAATTTTAATATAATAACAATAGAAATGATTCGGCGAAATCCACTTTCCCTAATAGGATGAAAACGTTACCTTGCATTAGCATATTCATGAGGTTCATAGCGGTATTGTGGCAATATTCAATTTGTGTCGTTGACGTCGCGATCACCTGCTGTTTGCTCGTGTAATTGAGCCTTTAGTAGCTGAGGCCTTACCGCAAAAATCGTAATTACATTACCCATTCGTGTAAAAATACGATTTTCGTTTTTCGCGTTAGGTTTGTTCTGGCTTACCCGATGGATCGTCTGGGGCAACCCTACGAACCAGATGTGGCGGTCTAACTGCACTCAAGTTACTAAGCTGCGCATGACGGGATATCGCGACCATTTCGAAATATGTTTGTGACGTAGAGACAAACTCTTACAAACCTAAGCAGTGAAATCCCGCCACATCATATTATATTATACAAATTGATTTATGATATGTGGAGCTCCATTAGGTATGAACATATTGACAACTTATTTATTACACTTGCGGACATGTTACATATTACAATATCCGTATTAATTGGGCGTAAAACCCGAGAGCAATCCGCAACTTAATATAATGAAAAAATAAATAAACGCTGGAAACCGTCAGTTATTTATGATAATAAACTCGTGAAATATTAAAAGTAAAATTATCGTGTACATTAATTGGCGGTTTAAATGCGTCCGTATAATTAATGGCCGATGGAAATATCTCGGTTCGCAGCGATCATTCGGGCGAAAGTAATGCAAATATTTGCGCTACAACCCTTTGTGTCCTGATCTGCACACAGGCGCAGCGAGCTATTAAGTTAATTAAAATGTGTGCGTGTGCGTCACACGTACGCGGATTGTGATTTGCAACTAGGGTTGGTGATATACATAAATATTGGTATTTTGTTTAGACTACGCAGTCATGCGGCAAATCTGGGAGTTGGGGTATTGATATAGTATGTGCATATGTACCGCCTTCTGTTTGATTTATTTGGCTAAGAGATTTCCATTATTGAGATAGAATAGAAGTCTCTTTTGTTTGCACTCCTCAGTAAACGATAAATACAATTTAACTCACTCACTCAGATACTCAGAAATATAGAGATATCTAAACTTTATAAACTAATGATATATTTGCTTTGTTCCAGGTAAGCACATGTTCGAGTTGACCATAGATTTTTCAGCTGGACACAGGCCAGGTTTGAATTGTGTTAAACGCGAAAAATTTCATAGATATTTTTATAATCAACCAATTATTGTACTTGTTAATCGTGAAACCAATTTATCAACGCAAACGCCCTGCATCAACTAGTGATGGGTTATTTTCTTACATTTCGATGGGACTATGCGTACATTCTCTTTGATTTCAACTAATTTAATCAGACAAATCTATTTGACATGGTATCTAACTTTTCTAGCTACGCAAACTTTAAATAAAAATTCTAGTAACTCATTGGAGGAAGAGCCATTGTATCGACTGATTAGTTAACGACATCAATGAATGAAACAGGCCGTGACTTGATGCTATCAAACAGAGTAATAAAATACAGAAAGGACGCTTTGCACGCTGCTATTGGCAACTCTGATAAAATATTATTCAGTACAGAGTGGTAACGTATGGATTTAAATCCGTAAATGAGTTTGGCATTACGGCAAAGCATAAACGTAACAAACGTTGGAAAATATAGTAACAGGTTGTACAGTCAGGAGCAGAAGTCGCTAAGCGGGTGAAGTACACATTCAAGGTGATCCGAGTACTTACATGTTTTGTTAAGGGCGTAAGACTCTTCGGATAATTTTGACCATATCTACCGGTTAAATACTTCTACTTCTGGATGTACTGACAATTTATATGGTTTAGTAATTGAGTGTTATTATAGTACGAATTCCGTGTTTTCATTTAGTCGGTTCAAAAACATGCATGCAATATTGGATAGATTCCTGACTACAGAGTACAACGAATTCATTCGATCGACCAAATACCGCAATGTAACGATAACCGCATGCAAGTTCAGTTCTTGAACCGTCTAAATGAGGTTTTAGTCATAGTAAGCATGCAATAAGTCAGTTTTCATCAACAACGAGACAGAAGCTTACTCACTGAAACCTCTGCTGTATCTAATCTGCAATCGACATGGCCTCTGTTTAGTAACAGCCAACGCACGCGGGTCAATTGAGCCGGAGCGCGAGTCAATTGGCGACCCCTAACGCGGTTAGCTCGCACTAGCTTATGTATAACATCGCTAACGATATACCAGAGTTGGCTTTATATTACATTCTCCCACATTTTGAGTAATCCGTAGGCAGCAACCATCAACAAAAACGCAAAAACTTGCTAGTTGAATCATCTACATTATCTAGTCTGTAATCGACACGGCCTAAGCTCTGTTTAGTAACATGATGTGAGGCAACGCACGCGGGTCAATTGAGCCGGAGCGCGGGTCAATTGGCGACCCCTAACGCGGTTAGGACGCACCAGCTTGACGGATGCTCTGTACAATGTTAAAATAAATAGATATAGTCAGTTCGCTATACGTCCAACATCATCATCAGCCAAGAACAAGAAATCTAATGTTTAATGCCAAAGTGTCAAGTGTTCTATTTTTACATATCTTCACTGACATTAACATGTTGGCAGTAATTGTCCACGAAAAATGATGCTCCCCGAGTTCGACTGCTGTACCTGCCAGGTAGCGTTATATGGCGCCATGACGGCCATTTGGTTTGTGGTAACTTAATTTTCAAAGGTCAATTTTTGACATCCAATTTCTGAGTTACCGTATGATATACAGGACCGTAGTCAGCTGTCCAATTTGAGACACGAACTTTACTTAGATTGCATACCTCTTCTACTATTTACTCTTTGGTGAGTTCGCTTAGTTTATGCTTAAGCTCTGCTTTCCTAGGATAGCGTTGCCGTCATAGAGCGGCCATCTCTATACAAAATACTAGTCATCCATATTTACCCGTAAAAATATAGATAGTTTATTATTCAAGTAGGCATATTAAAATGCGCTTATGAACGTCAAATAAAGCTGCACCGGCTCTAACCCTACACCTCCGACCCGAGAAGATTTAAATCCCCCCTCAATTGGAGGAGGGTATCCCAACTACCACCGACCCAGGGGACCGGCCAACCGATTCGAAACCAATATGGAAGTATCATTTAGTATGGAGACGACCGCTATATGATAACACCGCTATCCTAGAAAAACAGAGCTTATACAATGTTAACACGTCTACGACAGAATTAAGTTTTTAAACTTGTGAGGTAAATCTGGCGACTACGCTCGGCCACTCACAAACTTTTACTTTGAATAATAAGTTTCAATTCCTTTATTCATCGCCTGGTTATGCCAGAGTTCGGCTTAGCGTGACTCTTTTGTATGCGAAGATGAAATTTGATAGGTTTGCCATTTAAATGGAATGGATTTCTTTGATGCAACTTTTAACTGCAGATTTATTATTTCTTAAGCAAATCTAAGTAAGTTGCTGCGGTTGTAAAAATTAAGACGGAAATGAAATAAGTACATATTTCACTTTCATAGTTCTCTCGATGAAAGTTTGACGCATTGTGGCTATGCGCTTGGCATAAACAATAAGGAACTACTGACTCCGAATTTGCTAAATCCCTTTAACGCCAGTTATGGGTGCTAGGATTTCAAGTGTAGCTTTAGGATTTTATTGCGGATGTTAACATAGATTAAAGGAGTCTAAACCAACGGACTAGACGAGTTCGTAACATACCTATAATCTTAACGTTATATTTAATTAACTATGTAATGGGTTGGATTTTAAAAGACATGTAGAATTCGTTTTTGTCACGTCTAAATTTATTTTGATTTATCGTATAAGTTATAAATCCTATCACAACATTAATCATTCTTAGGTATTTCTCGTGAAACCGGTGAAACCTATTCCAAGTAGAATTTAATGAAATACTATTACTTTAGCGAGAGCATTCAGCAGATTCCATTGAAATTTAATAAATGTCTCTTGTTTCTTTGATATTAACAATTCAATTTGTAGAGTACTCATTCTGATAACCTTGTCGTCTGCGGCCTTGTTCTGACATTTCTCTCCATTTAGATTATCAAGCGGCTTCAAAAATTGTATGTACTACATGAACGTACATACTGTACCGCTACCACCATTTTTTCATTCGCTCACGTCTACGTAACTTCCTTTTTATGTATCTCACTCGTACTCGCATATTAGTGCAAGCGAGATGTCCATACAAACAGAGAAAACGTATATCCACTTCTAAATATTTTCCATTCTCCCAGATTGTTTAGTATATTATTGACACAATAAAAACCTAGGTCTATAGGTTTTGTATGTATGTATGTATGTCACTTTATTGCACATAAACAGGTTAACATAAAACAGACAAAACAAAACAAAAAAAAAAGTTATATACAATGGCGAACTTATCCCTAAAAGGGATCTCTTCCAGCAAATAAGCAATATGCTTAACCTTAATAATGCAATATAATATTCCTTGCTTTTTTTTTTCAAAATTTGCATTACATTTTTTTTTTTGATACGAAACCTATAAACCTAGAATATATTATGCTGAAGCGATCGATTCAAAATTAAAGTGATTGGTTAATATTTAGTAAGTGGAAACCGTTTTCTTCCGATATGGAATTTCATAGAAAAAATACCGTTATTTCTTTAAAGCTATTCTTCCCTCTTAAATGGTCAAATTGAGAACTTCCTCCTATTTTCGAAGTATATTTGTTTTTATAAAAAAAAAATAGGGTTATCCCCTAAACTACATATGCGTGTATTTGTCTCAATTTAAAATAGTTGCATGTGTAACCCCAAAAACGCGCGCTAGAGCGGAACCGTACAAATTAGTCAGCTGCGGGACAAATGAGGTGGGACTGAACCGCCGAGGGGTTAACCTCAACTCGTTAATGACCAGTTGCGCCAAACCTCCCGCTAACGTCAGGATAAAAGGCTTACAGATAGACAGTGCGTTGTGCATCTCGCCTGAAATATCCTAGCTATACAATGAACGCGGACTTATTAAGGCGGGATTCAGCTTTCACACGTCGGACGTCAGTGGCACACAAGCATACGAGCCGCCTGATGGTAAGCAGTCTCCGTAGCCTATGTACGCCTGCAATTCCAGAGGAGTTACATACGCGTTGCCGACCCTAACACTCCGCACCCTCGTTGAGCTCTGGCAACCTTACTCACCGGCAGGAACACAACACTATGAGTAGGGTCTTGTGTTATTAGGCTGCGGTTTTCTATAAGGTGGAGGTACTTCCCCAGATGGGCTCTGCTCTAAATCTGGAATGACATCCGCTGTGCTGTGTCCTACCACACAAAGCGAGATGACATTCACAATGCCCATACCTCTCAAAGCCTATCAGCGTATGGAGCAATGAAACTTCAGCTGTTTTTTTTTGTACGGGTAGTACATTCACTTTGCAAAGTCTACTATAAACCGCTACTGAACTATACGTAGATTTTCCTATAAAATGGTACCGAGTTCCTTAAAGGTACGGTGCGAGAAGTGCCATGATGCGGAGGACAGACTTGAATTCTGTTCGACAACTGTTACGTTTGAATGTATTTATATAATAACCCCCAAGTACAAAGTGCGCCGGGGTGGAACCTCACAATTTGTCAGCTGCGGGGTTAATGAGGCGTATCCCGATGACGGGTACACCTCGGTACTGGAACGAACGTAACACAGGCGCGTAGACAAACACACACCTCACATAGTCAAATTGAAACCAAGTTTTTAACCGACACCTGTGTTGGGAGTTGTGAACGCAGCTGAACGCACAAGCAAAAAAACTAATGTTTGCGGACGCTCTTTATTGGTGCTTCGGATCGGTAGACTACCAACAACCTTTTTCTGCTACTATCTCAGACCTCATCTATTATGATTTATCATTCTATTGGCCATATCTAATCAACATTATTCATATTTATACCAGCTTGTTGTCTATATCTCGTTTTGTCTCAATGGTAAAAAATGTCTAACCGAAATTTCACGCCAAAATGCCTCTTCTAATAGCGGTCATATCGGGCCCATCTGTGGATAATTGTGGGTAACACAGGGATCGCGTGCTCACGCCAGGTGTCCAACATCTATCGTTGCTTTCTGGAATTGTTATTTGAATCGCTTACCAAGGACGAGTTATCCAAGGCTCATCCGAACCATATATTTAAGGTTGTATAAATTAATCACATATATAAAGTGGGTATGCACTTTTCCAGCTCGCTGTTCTATCTTCCGTGGTATTTTACATATATTAAATTTTTCGTTAATGAACGTTCCCGTGTTTCATTTGCATCGTACGGAGCCTCGCTGCATAACATTAAACCGTCGGAATTTCATAAGTTTTAGTCCACTGCATTTTCAAAAAACCGGCCATGTGCGAGTGGGACTCGCGCACGAAGGGTTCCGTACCATTATTTATACAAACGGCTAAAAAAAATGTTTATTGAGCCCCCTTAGATATTTATTTTATTCTGTTTTTAGTATCTTATACCTTTAAACGAGCAATTCTTGTATATAAATATATATATATATATATATATATATATATATATATATATATATATATATATATAATATATATATATATATATTTCTGTGATCTCGGAAACGGCTCTAACGATTTCGCTGAAATTTGGTATATGGGGGTTTTTGGGGGTATACAATCGTTCTAGATTAGTCTTATGTTTGGGAAAACGCGTGTTTTCGAGTTTTCATGCGTTTTTCTTTCGACGCAGAATATGGTCGCTAATTTCGTATTGCCGGCCACTGTCCGTCTGGTCTAGCGGGTTAAGACGCGGACTGCTAAACGAATGTTACGGGTTCGAATCTCGCTCGGTGACTAACTTTTGTTTTTTTTTTATATGTTCAAGTTTATATATAATTTTTTAATTTTTATTGTTTTAGACAAGTTTAATTTAGTAAAAAATGTAGTTAAGATTATCACCTATACACCACCATATTACAATAAATATTTATAACCGAGGAAAGCTCGGTCGCCCAGGTACTTAGTTATTATAGCGGCAACAGAAATATATCATCGGTGTAAATTTCAACTGTCTAGCTATCACGGTTCATGACGGACGGACCGACAGCGAAGTCTCAGTAATAGGGTCCCGTTTGACCCTTTGGGTACGGAACCCTAAAAATGTCCGGTCTCCATGTCAATCGAGAATGTCACATCGTACAATGTACAATATATTCATATGCATACGACTGCTGGCGGTGATCTTACTTTTTAAATGATTAGTAACAAGATGAGCTTGAACAGCTCTCAGCTCAACTCTATAAAGGCGTTCGTCAAGCGTATATGGCTAAATGATTACACCAACAAAAATATAATTAAGGGTACGCATTGGGCAGATTTACCCGTATACATTGCTTGATTTAAATGTTTAGTACAGTGGGTGACGGTGATAATAAGTTGCTTGCGTTTTCAGCAATAACATCTTATCGTAATAATCAATAATTGGTTATTAACCACAAATAGCCATCTTGTTATAAAGCATAGCCTTCACGCTCATAACACGTAGTTTTATGGCTAATGCATTGAAAAATTACGTAAACTTTATAATTTGTTATCCAGCCGCTCATATTTATTTATTGCTAGCAAGCATAATAACCTGTAGCTTAAGGGGAAACATTGGTTAGCGTTTCGCCAATTTTAAAAATCGGTTAAACCAAACGGTTTTCGACTGTTTTTTCTTCCGAAATTGAATTTTAATAAGTTTTGTACAATACTTAGGTAAGTAAAGTAACATAAAGTATAAAGTTTTTTTTTTTCTTTTAAACATATCATGCTGGGTATCGAATGAAAGGGCTTTGAGTATATTACAAATATATAACAAGATATAAAATCTCCACTATTCGATTTAACAAATTATTAGAAAAGTCCTAAACATTCACAATTCAGAGTTGACTTTGAACTGCTCTAGATTGAAAACGACTGAATGGATTATTCCAAAATACATATCAAGTGACTCTTAACATCATTTATGTCTAAAAATAATCCAGATCTATAAAAAATCGGCCAAGTGCGAGTCGGACTCGCGCACGAAGGGTTCCGTACCATTAACTAAAAATCACTTTTTTGTATGGGACCCTTAAATATTTATTTTATACTGTTTTTAGTATTTGTTGTTATAGCGGCAACAGAAATACATAATCTGTAGAAATTTCAACTCGCTAACTATTACGGTTCATGAGATACAGCCTGGTGACAGATGGACGGACGGACAGCGAAGTCTCAGTAATAGGGTCCCGTTTGACCCTTTGGGTACGGAACCCTCAAAAAGAGAAGTACATTAAGTTGAATGTCAGTTTAATTTTCTGTTACAGGAAATTACTGATGATGTCATAGTTACTAGGTTACTACCCTTGCCATTTTTGCGGTTGTCATCTCATATATTCGTGTTCAGGACACCATACTGATACCAGATATATCACATCCGAGATGACTTGTGCCAAAAACGATTTCTAGAAGACTTTTGGGCCAATTACCGAATTCTTTAACTCCATTTTTCGACTCGGGCAATTTGCTTTCGTATGTCCGGATGTCCTCCTCTACAGGTCGCAATTCTCAACTGAAATTCGTGAAAATTTGTAAGCAGGTTCAGTAGCTACATAAAAAAAATTTGTCGTTTCGTTTTTAGGAAAATGTTTAAAATGGTGGAAATTGGCATAAAGGAATTACTGTGAATATGGCTCAACGAAGTAGTTTTTTTAACTTAGAATAAATTTAAAAGTGGGAAAATTACTGTCCTGGGTGAGACTTGAACTCACGGCCTCTGGATCGATACTCCAGCGCTCTGCCATCTGAGCCACCAATACCTCATCCACAGGCAGAAATTTTTTCCACCATATGGGTCTAGAGGCCGTGAGTTCAAGTCTCACCCAGGACAGTAATTATTCCACTTTTAAATTTATTCTAAGCTTAATTAATTTTTAACAAGTAGAAACGTTACTTTTTACATGTTTTAAGTTTATCGATTTTATCGCGAGGTCTACAGCTCATAGAGCCAATAGTTTTATATATTTTTTATAATGGACTTACAAGCAAAACCTTCTTTAAGTTTCTTCAATTATGAAGAAGGTCATTGTTAGGAAAGAAACCTAAATAGTTTTTTGTGTGAACGGGTCGCTAACAGATGTTTCGCCTTAACTATTCATAATATTGTTCGAGTTAACTGGAACACATGGTCACGCGAGCGATTCTATTTGTAATAAAATATGCTTTTCTTGACGAGCTGTTCGAGTGATGGCTACATATGTGATAGCACTGCGATGGGACACGCTGATAATTATGGCCATTTAAGAACCCCCAGCAAGCTCGGTTCTCCACAAACGTAGTTACGCTCTCATTTCAAAACGACTAGCTAGATTGCTCTGAAACTTTGTACTTACAACAGGATAAGGTATATCTATGCCTGTAATTAGTTTATGTAGCCTCAGATACCATAGTTCAAAAAATACAGTGAATTTAAAATTTTCATACAAAACTTGTTTTTGCTCTAAGTATATCGTTTGTTTTATAAACTGGAGCTGTACACCGTGTTTTTATTGAATCCCGTTAACTCCGGGGAATGGAAAAGTGCGTTTGAGGAAACTAAGTGGCATAGTTAATTTAAAAAAACATTTTTTTTTTATATTTATTTCTTTTATCTTTATACAAAGTAATTAAATGTTGCATACAGCGTTGTTGTAACACGGGCATCACATTTAATTCAACCAAACTATTGAAAACTGTGACATATCAATGTCATTTCGAACATCAATCGTCCGAGATAGTATTTCAGTTTAGTAGCAAATGTACACACTCTTACTAAACACTAATCAATATATAAAAAGGTCCTAAGGCAAGTGTATACGCTCGTAAGGGCCTTATAAGATAAAAATAAATTATTGATTATCTCCGAAATGGAGTATGTACCCTTGAAATTAACGGAAATCAAAAGAAACACGGTGTATAAATTACAGGCATAGATATGCCTCATCTCATTGTATGTGAAGGTGAAATTCGGCCGAGATTGCTGCGAACTCTTAAGACATATTTATACGATTTTCTACAGCAGTCGTCGAATCTGACGACTATTTGTTAATTGCTTTGAACGCACACATATGCATGTAAACACTTTTAGTGCTAAGTTTTCCATTGTCTGTCATGAAATCGTAACGTTTAAAATATCACTTGGACACTGTGCTATCAAGTGTTGGCCGCAGTGTTGGCCGAACGTTAAGTGCAATTAACCGTTAACAATTACATATTGAACCATAAACTAACGGCCGGTTACAATTCACGGTTCAATTTATAATGGTTAATGATCAATTGCATTAACGTTTCGGCCAACACTGGTTGGCCGAACGTTAATTAGAATTGAAAATATTGAAAAATTAACCATTACAAATTGAACCGTAAACGGTAACGGACGGTTACGGTTTCCAATTCTAAGTAACGTTCGGCCAACACTGGTTATCAAACACCAGAGCAGAGTTGTATCGGTGCAGACTTGGCTTATCCTGACTCTATCTATACTATGATAACAAAATTCATACAAAACTGGTAAAAATGATTCGATCAATGGACCGGATCTCCAGGCCAGTCTCGGCGTTCAGCCGAGCGGCGGGCAGGCTACAAATGACTTCATTGCATATTTACCACCCCGGCGAACAGCATCGTTATTTATTCTAGCTACACTTCAACCCTTCACTGCTTCAGCTCGTACTTTATAAAGGTAACATAATTTACGAGTTATACTTATGAAGGATCCTTCCATTCGAGGAATTCATTCTGTCAGTGCATTCCGCTCTCAGATATTTGATTATGTGAGGCCAAAATTAACACATTTCTGTAATTTTGTATGCCTTTTTCGTCTTATTTTTTTGGGGGCAACCTACCGACTTGCCTTTCATGCCAACTGAACGCCACTACGCTACTACGAGTCTATGAAAATGCCAGTCAAAAATAAGGTTCGGCTTTTCCAATGTTCGATTCGTCTCCATTGTTACTTACCCCGTTGACCGTACCCAGCCATTATGTTTCTTTCAAAATTAAATATTAAGCATTACGCTCTCGTATTTACGTGTACATAACCTGTAAATGTAACACAATAAGCGTTCAATTACCGGCTCGGGCGTGGGCGGTGAATGTTTAAACCGCCGCCGGGCTGGCTCCATTAGCCGCGCGTCACCGGTACTTGCCTTGGAGGGTAAGGCTGTGGTATGTCTGTCGACGGGCGGTAGTCAACAGGACGCTGATGCATTTTGGAGTTAGAAGGCGGGGTCAGTTAGACTGGTTAGCGGTACTTTGATACAATCACGCCGGAGATATGGATAGAAAAATGTTGAAACCACCTTATAGTTAGAGGATTTGGTTTTCAATTGGCATAGACTTGGCTGTATGGATTCCATACGTACCTAGTTGAAATTGAGGCAAAAGGATTGCGATTTGTAGAAATACGAATTTATTTAAAACATATAAAACATATCATAAAACATACTGTGCCATGTTGTCTTGTATGACTGTTAATATCGTTCTCTATTAGCCATTTTATATTTTAAAATCATGTCACTTGTCACCAAAGAAGAAACAGACATGAGAGGAAAAAATGATATTGCATCAGGATTTCTGTCTGTGTATCCACAAGAATGTCGAACTGAATTTCTACACTCACCACCACCATTAATCTGCTATACGAAGCCGCACCGGACTTTGTCTATTATGTAGTATAATGGATATTGACACAGCTACACGCAAACACTCTTATTGTAATTACAATTACTATTGATAGTGCCCGCTTCCGCTCAAGCCCCCGCTGCCGGCTGGACGGACCAACAAAGTGTGAACATAATTGCGAAGGGTTCCACACAATGGGATTTTTAATAACCGCCCCCGTTTGACGGCGCCGCTATATTTTTATAATTGTTACGAAAATAAGCTGTCATCGACACGGCCAGGGGCAAGGGAAACTCGGACGTGACCGTAGTACGGTGGTTATTTGTTCGGAATTTAAGCATTATGCTCTTGAGCGTAGATCGTATTTTGTATAACTTGATTGATTACGCTATAGCTTTGTGGTGGTGTCGATATTAGCTCTGTTCTGTTTAAATAAATCACTTTTGGATGGTCCTTCGACCCGGATTGCTCTCACATTCCGTATTTCCGACTGCATTTATTTAAGTTTGAACTTTATTCGCATGAATTTAAGCAGTTACTACAGCATTATTAAGTGATGCCAGTTATTTGGCGTGTTCTCTATTTGCTTTTGAGCACGTGTCCGTTTGAGTGGTCCTTGGAACCGGACAGTACGAGGGTTGGCCTGTTCACACGGATGGGAAAATGATAATTTTGTGTGCGGTAGAGTACACCTGTTGCTGTGGCTTGCCATTTGGAAATTCATAAGCGGTCGTTAAGTCAATTTATGTGGGCTTTCGGTTCGGATTAAGTTACTTTAAGTTATATCTGCTACACGAGCCCATATTGGTTAAAAAAGGGGGGTTGACATTTTCTGTACCTTTACAACATGCAACAATTGCAATCATTTAAAGAGCACATAGCGATGACCCCCTACAGCTAACGCCGCGAACTAGACGCTTACTTTAGTACTTACGTTGTGCATAGCGTTTATATCAAAATACAAACACAGCGGTAAGGATGTTAAGGATTACAATGAGACACTTCAAAAGTAATCTTCTTTGAACACAATCTACTATAGTTATCAATGAAAACAAGCAAATTATCAACATAACTAACCTACCGTCTCTTTCTTTCCAGGTGGCAGCGCGAACAAAATAGCGAAGCGTACAGAGCTAACGCCCAACAAGGGCGGGCCGTTCGCGGCCGCGCTCCGCACGCTCGCCAAGAACGCCGGGCCCGACTCCAAGGACGGTGAGTCGCTAGCTGTAGCATCTACCCTACCTTCGCTGGCCCTAGCCCTAACAGACGTGACACATTGCTAAGAAGACGCCTAACTGAATATCTGATTCACACGATGTTTATTCGAACGGTTTTTTGAACACAGATGATGCGCTGCCAGGTTGGCATAGCGAGATGGCCCTTACAAGACTGCAATAATGACACACAAAGATTAGAAATGGTTAAATCATAGCAGTCAAGAAAATAAGAATTAAAAAAGAATCAACTTATGTAAATTACTATTGAATATGTTAAACATGTTACATTTGTCAAGACTAGATGGCAAAAATTGAAAATCATGTATCTCCTCTGTCGTTTCAATAATGTTCTTACATGAGATGAGATGGAGATGGACATATTAGAATGATCTTCGGATTTCGATGTTTTTCCCATACTAACGATTTGTATACCATTGAAAATATTTGTGTTTATTAGGTAAGTTAATAAAGTAGATAACGATTTGTTCTATTTGTACATATTCGAACGGTTTCGGTGGTGTGAAACAATGATATTATCTTGCTTACCTTGTATAAATTGTACAAGTTGCCTCCAGTCGCGCCTAGGCAAGCGAGCAATGTGCACGTGTTAACAACGAGCTCTCTCATACCGAAAGAGATAGAGAAAAGCTCATGTTAAACAAAAAAGATGAACGGTATACATGCGAAAATTAAATAATCAACAAAAACATATTCATTCGTAAATAATGAAATAAATTTTGAAGTATTTTTTTGTGCCTATTAGTATAACCATTGTAGCAACACATATATGCTACACCATCTATAGTTGTATAAAATCATTAGTGTGAATCAGATATTTGAGGAATTTTGTGGTGTCTTGAAAGCAGTTGTGTCAGATGGTACCTTACAATCATTCGTGTTCTATTTTGGAACAGTTATTGTTCATTTTATAATTTACTGTGTATAACATTTTGCCCAATTCAGTTTCTTTGTATATTGTATATTTGACAGGACAATTTTTTTTTGTTCAATTAATTGACTTTTGCAATTTGAAGTCTCTTGTCACTGTTTGTGGCATTAAATGATAACTGTCCTAAAACACTGGGCACACAGGGCCAGCATTCCCAGATTTCCTTCTTTTTGTTTTATTTTACTCCACATTCAATGTGCGGCTCACATTTATTGGGTTTTGTATCCTCGAGTACCCACTTCGCGTTAGGGACTAAAGTATCGCGGTCTTATGCTATGTAATACCTGTATTATAATTATATTACCTGCACATTGTTGTAAAACTTGTAAAGATTGAACAAAGTGATACAATTATAAAAGGTTAATTAATGATTCTCTCAAATCAAATAATTGTCTAGTACCATATTGTTTCTGTGAGCTGTAGACCTCGTCAACCCCCATGTATCTGCCTTTTAGAAAAAAAAAAACAAAATCGAAAAAAAAAAGATTATCGAACTTGCCGATTCAATTCTGTCTTCCGAACATGTTAAAGATTTTGTCCTAAGCTAAAGCGGACACCTTCGCTTTCGCTTGGTCAATAAGGAATATCCTAATAACAAGGCACATCGTTAAGAACATGGCGTCAAATATCACTTTGTCCATTCTAAAATATCTTTGTGTATGAATTACACGTTTCTGTTGTTAAACAAGTCTATTGTAAGTCCTTGTAATTGTTGTATTAGCTACGTGGCTTATTCCCAATAGTTACCACCAACTCAGTATTGTGGTAACTACTGGTTTTTTTTCCAGTAATTACCACTGGTAACAACTTGGTGGTACCTAGTGTGAATAGCTACGTTAACGCAATTCGCTCTTATTCATTTGCCACACTTTTATTGAATAACTACAAAAAATATGCATCGTAGTGGTTCAAATAATCTTGTTTTATATTCTTACTTTATTACGTAATTAGCTATTATATTGTGCTGTATGTTCCACTAGACTTCATGTTTCTAACTAAGGATTCATATGTTTTGACAAAATATTCTTAAGCTTAGAAACAAATTAAAAGTGGAAAAATTCACTGTCTTGTTGGGACTTGAACCCACGACCACTGGGTCGCTATCCCAGGTCTCTTCCATCTGAGCTACCAAGACCGTACCTAATACAGCGAATATTTCCACCATATAGCCATAAAGCCTTAGGGAGGCACTAGCGACATCTACCGTAAGAGTCTTACTCTTCTTAAACTTCCAAAATTTGGAATATTCTTCTCTTGTTCTCAAAATATTCTTCTGAACGTGATTGCTGTCTTTGTATAACGTCGCGGCTAACACGTATGGCTCTTTGTCTAAGAAGAAAAGTAAAGACGAAAAGTATGTATATAACATATACTTTCACTACTTTTACTCATGTTTTAGTCTCACAATGTTCTTCGAAGTGTAGTGGTAACATAAAAGTGTGGTTCGATCAGTCTGAAGGCCACGAAAAAACGCTCCGAGCGAATTCGCTCAACGCTGAAGCACGCAGCGTCGATTACGATAATAAGGTAAACGGCACGATACAGTCGTTGACATCTATTTTGATAGGAAAATCATTCACTGCTGCTTTATAAGAACGTTGAAGTACCAACATTGGTATAGTTTACCCAACAAATGTATGGCGCTCGATGCTGCCGGCAATCAGCGTGGAGCGAAAACGCTCGGAGCGTTTTTTGTGGCCGAGACATAAGAGCGAGTAGTGTTCGTTGCGAGCGTGTGTTTGACCGTGGAAGGTTGCAGGCTCGGCCGAGCGCGAGAAGGAAAAGCCGCCGCCCGCGGCGCCCGCCAAGCGCGCCTCCCCACACCACCTCCCCTCCAGCGGGTTCCAGCCTTACAGGCCTGATGACCGGTGAGTACACCCATATTTTTTTACTAAAGTAAGGCTTTATTCTATACGGAACGCACCCTTCCAGTGTGCACGCTCGACGCTGATACCGATCGCCGTGCATTTGTTTTAAACAATATATGGCATCAGCGTCGAGCATGCGTTCCGTGAGCGAGGTGTTAGTACTATGCGTACAGTAGCAGTGTCACGTTCTAGGGAAGTTTTTACATACAATATGACGCTGTACGTAGCGTACAGCGTCAACAGGACACCAAGGCCTAAGCTTATTGTAAAGCTGGAGTATCTATTCTCTCTAATGATTCCTCGCGTGACATGTAATTGCATTTTTATCGCGCGGGAAAATCAATATAATCAGCGGGACGCGAACGCGCACTCCTCTTCCGCCTGAGGTACACACTAGCCGTGCTAAGGTGCATTAAGTTTCGATTTTTTTTCGGTCACTAGGCGCAATAGAAGTCGCGTCGTGTGTTATTATAATTAAAATTACATTTCTTATTAAGAATTCGATTTGTATGGTCGTCCTATAATAAATATAAGTCGGTCAGGTTTTACACAGGTTGACATTCACTCTTAGGATATGATTAATTCATATTCCAGCCTTTCACATTCAACTTGCAGAATTAATTTGAGAAGGCAATCTTCCATTCCACTACAAGTCATGTTGGGCATTCCACTACAAGATATGCTTGAAGTTTTGGTGCGGAAAATGAGTTAAATACATTAAAAAAAATCTAACTGTAACAACTTCCATATGAATATTGCATGAAAATACGAATCCTGGCTCTTGCGGGAACAAGAAAGATAACTTTTATTCGAGCCTGTGTAAACCCTTGAAAGTTTTAATGCCCTACTCGGAAATGCAGACGTCAGACGAAAGTGTAAAGTCAGACCAGTGCACACGAGAAACTTATACACGTTTCTGAATAATTCAAAGGCGGGAAGACAAATGATAATTTTAAATTTAAAAATGTTTTAAAAGTTATAGCAGCGCAATCTGGCGGATCAAAACTAGCACGTAATATTCGTTGATTGAGTGTGACAGAACACTAACCCTTCTTCTTCTTTATTCAGTTTACTGAATTGGTTTGCCTGCAGTTCATGTGGTATTGCATCATATCAAGGCTACTTGCTTGCAATGACATTCGTGGAATAGGACCTTTTTGACCGATTCATACATTGAATCGGTTAACCCTTACGGAATCATAGGTTCGGTTGTACCACTTCCAACGACCCGTCCGTCGCCGTCAAAACGTTTGCGATATGTGCAAAATTTCATAATTCACTGCTGAGGTGCTGAGTGACTGTGATGTGATGGTAGGCTTAGCACGCGACAGTATCTCACGCGCGCTTTTTAATAACCTAATACAGTTAGAAAATGACGGGTAAACTGAGACAATGCCGAAGCGCGCCCGTGCTAACTGTACAGTCCGTGTGGGGTTGGTGCAACTGACCCTAAACAGACTGAAGCACAAAGTGTTATGTAGTGTTGTTTGGCTGCAGGCTGGCGCACCCGGCGGCGGCGTCCTTCCCGCTGCTGGAGCCCGCGGCCTACGCGCCGTACGCGCACCCCGGGCTGTACTCCAGCGCCGCGCTTCAGTACAGGTAATCATCATCATTACTTGACGCGTCTTCTGCCAGCCTCTTAACTTTCCTGCGGCAGCTTTTACCCTCACTTGTCTGAGATATTGTCTTATTCCAAGGGCTTAAAATATTTATAGAATCTATGTACACTACATGCATTAAATAGGTACTATAGGTACAGAACGATCTAGAACATCGCAAATTGAAGTAGAGATGGATTATTTAAAGATGAACAAACAGATCGTTTTAAAATGACACGAGACGGGCAGAAGGATAAACCGTGAGTGATCTCTTTACACATGATTTATCGTGAGCCAAATCCGGATTCGAACTTCACTATTGTCTTTAGCTAGAACGAGTCTTTAGGTAACGTCTTGAACCCCTAGCCCGCCTCGTCACGGCAGAACCGGTTCCAATTTCTTGACTATATTCCCTCTTAATAAGACTTGGCGTTTTTGACCAACCCTAAGGGCGAGCAGTACGTGCTTGCACCTTCTATACGATTTTTCTTTAATATCTACATGAGATCTGTTTCAGTTTTTAATGTATTGTACTTAACTTTTTAACTGTTTGCCTTTATGGATAATCTGTATCTGTGAAGTTTCTTGTTGTTGCCAATTCAATCTCTTTTACTATAACTAGCAAGCGATTTAGCGTTGTACGATGATGGATGCTAAATAATTTCAAAACTCGCGCAGTGCTTTCAATTGAAACTTGGCTGTGCTCTAGCTAAGAAATGTGTAAACTATTGCAGTATTCTCGCAGCCAACTTAAAAATCAATTGAGCTGGTGTTAAAAATCCGGTGTATCGTCTTCAGACTAGCAGCAGAAGAACAAATGTACCTGGAGCGGGTGTTCCGCGGCGGCGTGGGCGTGGGCTGGCTCCCGCCCTACGCGCTGTACCCGCCCATCGCGCCGCACCTGCCGCTCGTGCCGCCCGCGCCGCACACGCCGCACGCCGCGCACGCGCCGCACGCGCCGCACACGCCGCACACGCCGCACGCCCCTCACGCGCCGCCCGCGCATCATCTGCACGACGAGCGCGAGCGGGAGCGGGATCTACAGCTACAGAGGGAAAGGGAAAGAGAACGGTGAGTTTTTATATGTATATACAGATCCTTATTAGTGGAGTGGATTTATATACTCAGATAAGACTCAAAGATTTTAGCGCATGTGCAAGTGCATTTCGGAAGAAAAATTTAACTACATCTGAAATTTGCAAAATTCTGATTTAAAAAAAAAACGGAGTTTGACTATAGTCAAACCTAGTCTTGTGTTGTTTACACGATCGTTCAAACAGGATTAGTTTCCAATCTCCTCAATAAGTTATTGTTAAATATGTATACATAATAATGCTTTAAAACGTTTTTCTTTGAAAGGTAGCGTTACATCTTTTTTGTTAAGAATTATACAAGTAGTTTTTTTTTTACATTTTCTGAGGAGCAGATTCTAAAATATTCCGAAATAGCATTATAAATGTGCATATTATTTTCACATTTCATTGTGTTAAGAGCCCTTAATCCTTGGAGCGTTCTCCGATTTCACGAAATAACGCTCGATAGATGGCGTTGGCGCTCGGTACGCGAGCGCCGGCAACGCGACGCGCGTTTCAATGCAGACTAGAATAATCTTGATAGTTTTCAATATAATTTCAAGCAACATTAATTTTAGTGTCATATGATATCATATGGGCACTCTTTATTTTATTGTATATGCACAGTAGTTTTTTTTTTATGTACACTACTACTAAGTGTACAGACTACAGAGTGTACTATAACCCTTGCTCTTTATTCTGTCTCTTTCACACCAATGGAAAATGAAGAAGTTACTAAATGACTGCAGGTATAAATAAAGTATATTAGTGCGATAGAGAGACAGATAGTGTTTCGTTGTCGTATCGTAAACGATTGGCATGTTGGCCACACACTTGCTTAGTGCCTAGCCAAAATACCAATCGTTTGCGTATATTAGTGCGATAGAGAGAGAGTAGTGTTTCGTTGTCGTATCGTAAACGATTGGCATGTTGGCTACGCACCCATGATACCTAGCCAAGAAGCCAATCGATTGCGCATATTAGTGCGATAGAGAGACAGATAGTGTTTCCTTGTCGTATCGTAAACGTTTGGCATGTTGGCTACGCACCCATGCTGCCCAGCCAAGATGCCAATCGTTTGTGCATATTACTCGATTATATCATTATAACTCCATCGAGTTTGGGCTCAATAGATTTACCCCGATGAGCACCATCAATCTAGATGAAGTCCAGGGTGTCATGATGGAGTCAGGAGTAGGTCACTAGAACTCCTAATCTACTCATTATAATTCAATCGTATTCGAGCTCAATAGATTTGCCCTGACGAGTACCATCGATCTAAATGAAGTCCAGGGTCTCATGATGGAGTCAGGAGTTGGTCACCAGAACTCCTAATCTACTCATCATAATTCCATCGTGTTTGGGCTCAAAAGATTTGCCCTGACGAGTACCATCGATCTAGATCAAGTCCAGGGTCTCATGATGGAGTCAGGAGTTGGCCACCATAATTCCTAATCTACTCATCATAACTCCATCGTGTTTGGGCTCAATAGATTTGCCCTCACGAGCACCATCAATCTAGATGATGTTCAGGGTCTCATGATGGAGTCAGGAGTTGGTCACTAGAACTCCTAATCTACTCATTATAATTCCATCGTGTTTGGGCTCAAAAGATTTGCCCTGACGAGTACCATCGATCTAGATGAAGTCCAGGGTCTCATGATGGAGTCAGGAGTTGGTCACCAGAACTCCTAATCTACTCATTATAATTCCATCGTGTTTGGGCTCAAAAGATTTGCCCTGACGAGTACCATCGATCTAGATGAAGTCCAGGGTCTCATGATGGAGTCAGGAGTTGGTCACCATAATTCCTAATCTACTCATCATAACTCCATCGTGTTTGGGCTCAATAGATTTGCCCTCACGAGCACCATCAATCTAGCTGATGTTCAGGGTCTCATGATGGAGTCAGGAGTTGGTCACTAGAACTCCTAATCTACTCATTATAATTCCATCGTGTTTGGGCTCAAAAGATTTGCCCTGACGAGTACCATCGATCTAGATGAAGTCCAGGGTCTCATGATGGAGTCAGGAGTTGGTCACCATAATTCCTAATCTACTCATCATAACTCCATCGAGTCCATCATGAGACCCTGGACTTTATCTAGATTGATGATGCTCGTCAGGGCAAATCTATTGAGCCCAAACACGATGAGGTTATGATGAGTAGTTTAGGAGTTCTGGTGACCAACTCCTGACTCCATCATGAGACCCTGGACCTTATCTAGATCGATGGTGTTCGTCAGGGCAAATCTATTGAGCCCAAACACGATGGAGTTATGATGAGTAGATTAGGAGTTCTGGTGACCAACTCCTGACTCCATCATGAGACCCTGGACCTCATCTAGATTGAAGGTGCTCGTCAGGGCAACTCTATTGAGCCCAAACACGATGGAGTTATGATGAGTAGAGTAGGAGTTCTGGTGACCAACTCCTGACTCCATCATGAGACCCTGGACCTCATCTAGATCGATGGTGCTCATCAGGGCAAATCTTTTGAGCCCAAACACGTTGGAATTATAATGAGTAGATTAGGAGTTCTAGTGACCAACTCCTGACTCCATCATGAGACCCTGGACTTTATCTAGATTGATGATGCTCGTCAGGGCAAATCTATTGAGCCCGAACACGATGAGGTTATGATGAGTAGTTTAGGAGTTCTGGTGACCAACTCCTGACTCCATCATGAGACCCTGGGTCTCATCTAGATCGATGGTGTTCATCAGGGCAAATCTATTGAGCCCAAACACGATGGAGTTATGATGAGTAGATTAGGAGTTCTGGTGACCAGCTCCTGACTCCATCATGAGACCCTGGACCTCATCTAGATTGATGGTGCTCGTCAGGGCAACTCTATGGAACCCAAACACGATGGAGTTATGATGAGTAGATTAGGAGTTCTGGTGACCAGCTCCTGACTCCATCATGAGACCCTGGACCTCATCTAGATTGAAGGTGCTCATCAGGGCAACTCTGTTGAGCCCAAACACGATGGAATTATAATGAGTAGATTAGGAGTTCTAGTGACCAACTCCTGACTCCATCATGAGACCCTGGACCTCATCTAGATTGATGGTGTTCGTCAGGGCAAATCTTTTGAGCCCAAACACGATGGGATTATAATTAGTAGATTAGGAGTTCTGGTGACCAACTCCTGACTCCATCATGAGAACTTGGACTTCATCCGGGTCAAAAATAATAATGCAAACCCTAACGTAATTTCAAGTGAAAATGCGTTTTTCAGAAAATCGCAGCCAAATAACACTAGACCTTACTCATAGTGTTGTGTTCCTGCCGGTGAGTAAGGTTGCCAGAGCTCAACGAGGGGTGGGAGGGGGTTAGGGTCGGCAACGCGCATGTAACTCCTCTGGAGTTGCAGGCGTACATATGCGGGCCGTATGCTTGTTTGCCACCGACTTAGTATTAAAAAAAAGTAACACTGAAAATCCATCAATAAGCGAGTCTGTTAGGCATACTGTAAACAATGAACTTTTATTAAGATTTTCTAATCGCAGTATATAGCACTTCTCGGAACTCCGTAGCTGATTACGATCGCAACGAATGCCTGACAATCGAGCACAGGTCCGCCCTCTAAGCGCGCTCCGCGCGGACTGAGAGCGGGGCGTCGCTGCTGCGTGATTTATACGTGTTTTAAAAAAATATAAATTTACGGCAATGTAGGTCCCATAGTTACGATTTTTTTTTTATAGGTTAACATAAAGTTACAGTTTGCTATAATATTATTTTTAAAGCAAAATATGCGTACAATTTGCGGAAATAAAATATAATAAAACCCTATTTTCGCCAAAAAAATGAAGAAAACTCGGAAGGTATTTTATCAGTTTTTTCAAATGAATCTTCGATTGTTAATCATTCCAGCCCCTCGTACGAGATATGTTGAATCAAATTGTAGTCATTCATGTACCAAATGATTCTTGTTTATAGCAAAATTGATAACCGAAACGCCACATCTCACTGCAAAATTTGGAAAAGACTCCCAAAAAACCTCATTAAAAAAGAGGTTTAAAAGAGAAAATGAAAATTTGAACTGTTGGAGCCCCTAGTTTAGGAAACGATTATTTAAGTACGTTATCAGTTTTTGAATAAATACTAATAGTTACGTCGTAATCTTGAATGAAAAAGGAAGCATTTTACAAAATACGCTCGTCTGTAGGAATAAGGACTCTTAATATTTAATACTGGCAATAAAATGACCCATCAGAAAAGTGCCACATTGATGATGAAGAAATATCCCAGTTCCGAGTAGGTGATGTGAAGATGAAATTACACGAGTGTACAATAATAACACGATCATCCGTCACATTCCAGAGAACGGGAAAGAGAACGCGAGCAGCGGGAAAAAGAACAAAGAGAGCGCGAGCGACTACAACGGGAGAAGGAGAGCCGAGCGCGAGAAGCGTTACGGGACGAGCAGAGACTCGCGGCGCTACACCCGCACCACCACCTGCTGCCGCCGCCGGTGTACTCGCTGCCGCGCGCGCTGCTGCCGCCGCCGCTGCTCTACCGCCCCTACCGGCCCTACCCCGCGCCCTACGAGCCGCGCGCGCCGCCCGACGCCAAGCCCGCCTCGCCCGCGCCGGCCGTGCCCCCCGCGCCGGCCGTGCCCCCCGCCCTGCCCCCCGCCGAGCCCCCCGCGCCGCCCGACCAGGACAAAGGTGAGGAGCTGCCCGCTCCCGCTCCCGCGCCCGCGCCCGCCGCCGCGGTGTGACCGCCGCCGAGCGCCCAACCTAGATAGTTATCATTAATTCTAGCCCCTAATAGGTGTTCAATATTTTTCAGATCGTTTTTTTATCGCTCGCAGCATTTAGACGGCCGTCGTGTAAATAGTATATTTAATAGGTAGATATTATACGGACAATACCTAACGAGAAGTGGTAAAGCGATTTTATTGAAATACATTCAATGGAATTGACGCGTGCATGCTAATCCCCGAGGCGTTTCTTCCGAGACGTTTCGGGGGTGGTTTATTTTTATTTTCTTCCCCTCCTTTCCCTCCCTGAGCTTGAAGTTAGCGCATGTAGTTAGAATGTGCTGTGTGTTGCATACAGGTAAAAGGAACCGGCGGCGAGTCTGAGCTACGTTTCAAGGTTTTAAAACATTTCTGATGTTCGATTTTAGCTCCGTTCTTTTCTTACACATGTTAACGGAAAAGGGCAAAATTCTTCATCTGCTAGACAGTCTTATCTGACATGTCACATCTGACAATCATTACATTTAAATTGAAATCAGCGAGTACCTAAGCATAATTAAATGCTAAACACAATTAGATTTTATCCGTTTAAAGTTGAAAATACGTGATAATAACTAGAAAAACAGCACGAGAAAAATGTTATGGATAACTGATTCCTAACTCCTAATATCATTAAAGCCTGGTGTTTGTAAATGTTTGTGTTTGTGTAAATATCAAGGGGATTTATATAAACAAGAACATTAATAACAAATACAAGGTATACGTGATGCTTGAGATACAAGACAAACTAAAAGCATAGACCAAAAATATACTAAGACGAGTAGATTAGTGCAAAATAATGTTGCCTCGGTTTTGGCAGCTCTGGTGCCATTTTGGAACCGTACAGTATCATCTACTCCACCTGTGAAAACTGCGGCTACATAATTTTGCAGTACTTTTTTTCGTCCTTTGTCTATGCCAAAATAGTATTTTATACAATAATTTTATTCTATAATAGAACTTATCAGTCGAACTTTGCTACGAAGCTTGCTAAGTGGCCTAAGTAAGGTACAAGATTGAAAAGCTTGATTATATGTGGCTTTCCTTATGTACATGAAGCATAAACCCTGTAGGCATGGAACGCCACATATCGTCGGGGATAGTGCAATACCGCGTAACTAACAAAGTCGAAAGAGTTCGAAATTCAAACAATGTACAAGGTAATTGGACCTTACTGCATTTGTCAGTTACGCGGTATTGCACTATCCCCGACGATATCACTATTGTATATTATACTATGCATCAAATAAAATAGTACTATATAACCTTATTAATTAAACAAAATTAGGTGAGTATCTACTGAAAAAGAGGCTTATTGATGTTTCGTCCTCTTATCGCAGGGACACGATTGGTCAAATTCATTGTATTTCCACTAATGTGCTCCGTAATGAAGTCATTATAGTTGAGCCGGGAGCCCATAGTGAAAAGTATGCGATTATAATTTGGTTTCCTTCAACCATTGAAGTCGACGAGTAGAAAAATGGAATTTATGGTAAGAACGAAACAGCAAATTACTGAAAGGATCAGATTGCTTTGATAGTAATATTACTATGATAAAACTGGAAGGTGGTCACTGCGTATCAAATATCAAAGCATCGAGTAGTGGAATTATCAGTACTACTACTTGATAATAGATGTTAAACGGTACGCATCCAGCTTTATCATGCGTACGGCTAAGGAGTGGAATTCACTTCCTGCAAATCTATTCCCAGTCCACTATAACTTGGACCTTTTTAAATCGAGAGTGAATAGACATCTTTTAGGTAAGCATGTTCCATCCTAGACTACATCGGCACTTTCCATCAGGTGAGATTGTGGTCAAATGCTTACCTTTTCGGAATAAAAAAAAAAAAAAAAATGTTCCGACGAACGAAAAGTCAAATGCTCAGAAATAATTTTCAGATATTTGGTCATTACCTATTAGGTACAATTTTTGTTAAAGAAGGTACGAAATAGTACAAATTACGTAGTTACTGTGAGCTGAAGACAAGACAAAAATGGTGAAACATTTTTAAAAATTGGCAAAAAATCTGTGTAATTATTCAACCTGCTCACATTTTTTTACGAAAATCGGTTGAGAAATGCGACCTGGGGCCCGTTTCTCAAAAGCTTGTAACTTGTAATACAAGCGGATGTCACTTTTTGGCACCTTTTATTAGAAAGGGACTTCCACTCGTATTACAAGCTACATGCTTTTGAGAAACGGGCCCCTGCAGAGAACACAGTTCTGTCAGAGTTGAAACGGAGAACACAGCTACTTCAATCTTGCTCATTCACATTCGGTCAATAAAGTCTAACCACGCTAAGTTTTTACTTAACAAAACCTATAAATCCTCTTAAACACCAAACCTAAGTGATAAATCCTCTACTCTTTGTCCAAGTGACACCTGTCAAACCGATCAAAACAAAGCTTTACAAATTACTACGACATCTTTTAACCAAACAATTTCCGTGTGCAATCCTAAACAAATTATAAGAGCAATTCTGTACCTAAAGCTCCTCAGTAGACGATGCCCCATGTCCAGACCGATACCGGACTTACGAGACGTGTCCAAACTTACCTATGAAGAGCCAAAGGACAAATCCTACTTCGACATTACTCTAGAGAAGATTTCCAAGAATCGTTCTAGCCGGAACTTAGCTCTTGGGACATTATGTGGGTGGATGACAGGGGGTGCTGTTATGAGAGTAGGGAAGATAGCAGCTTTCGGGCTGGGTGGGGGGGTATTGCTACTGCATTTTGCGTGTGAGTGGGGATATATTCATGTGAATTGGGAGCGCGTGAAAGAGGGTGTTCGGCAGAGTCAAGATATCGCGGATGCCGTCGTCGCCTTCGTGAGGAGGAACAGCTGTTATTCCGTTGGGTTTGTTGGTGGATTCTTCTTTGGTGTTGCGTCTACATGATTTACAGAAATGTTAGATGGTTTGTGGAATTAATGCAGGTCTCTTAGATTTTGAGACCACGACTTAAGCGACGCGTAGACTGGCGAGAACTTGCATGCAATTTACGTCACATTACCGAATACTGAGGTCAAAGCATTCAAAAGTTTGATCAGATACCGCAATGGAAACTGCATGCAAGTTCTTGTTAATCTAAACCTCACTTTAGGTAGAAATAGTATTAGATATTTTTGGAAATTTATTTACGAGGCATAGATAATGCGAGGTCCATGGTCCAGGTCCATATTATGTTTTTGGTAAATACACACAAAAATGAATATTTGTAACTGTACAAAAATAAAATAATCGTACATTATATGAAAACTCATGGTTAATATTTAATACTTAGAGTTTGTTATAATACTTCGCCCGACCTGCTCTAGACTGAATAGCCCAGGCTGTGTAGGTAATTCAGTTAGGAATCTCAAGATAATATTGGTAGTTGAATACATCTATGAACCGACACTGCTTGGTATCGAAAATTAGAATACATATCAAAACATGAGACAAAGTGTAACGTCTGAGTGGACGCTGGAGTTGTGCGTGCAGCGGGGGGGGCGTGCATGTTAAACAAATGCAAGCGTATAGGAGCGGCCTTAGTACACGCTGCTAAAATCACTTGTGAGACTGCCGCCACGCTGCACGCAGGTTCCACTCAGGCCTTACTAATTAATACTCCCATTATAAAGCGACAGTAAATTTTTATAGTAAATTGTTAGCCTTTGACCAAGGTAGAAAGGCACCCATTTCTGACGAGGCATTTTGTATAGGCAGGTTTAAATTATGTAGGTCGCTTCATAGACTATTGGCTCTGAGCTGTATACCTCGCGAGCATAACTTAAAACTGAATAAAACTATGGCTCCACCGTATTGAAGAATTCCAAAATACTGAATCGACGAAAAAAAACTTAAGCATCGAAGAACTGCGACCTGCAGAAGAGAACATCCGGACTTACAAAAGCATTTTTGCCCAGGTAGAAACAGGGACCTTCACTAGCGCTCGGACAATTAACAAAGAGCCACTTTCAGAGCATGAGAAATGAAAAAGTAAGTATCAGAATCATGAAGAATTAAATTGTTAATGTGAAACAAGAGCCTTCTGGTAAAGGACACATTTATCTACCTTTTCAGTCCGGATAAAGCAATTCTAGAAGATGTCTTTTTTTTTAATATGATACAATTTTGGTGCATCTTATGGCCCGATTAGAAGTTTAACATACGTCAGCATTTGCTCTAGATACGATATGGCTGTGTCAAAAGTGAAGTTTCTTCAAACAAAAACATCACTTTTGACACAGACAGATCTGATCCATATCGTATCTAGAGCAAATTTTTGACGCACATTAAAGTCCGGATCGGGCCGTTAGTCGCACAATTAAATTGGTATGAAATGAATGCCTGAAGATACTCTTACAGTAAGCATCTAATGACGTTTTTAAGTAAGTATATTCGTGATGTAGCGCCGCTACGGGCTTCGTAGCCGTCGTAGCGTCACGTGCTACGCTCATGGGCGTAGGCAGGGGCAGCTGCCATATATATATTGTAGTCTGAGTGCCATACAGCTCCATTTCCATCAGCGGTATAATTCGGAGCGTAAATATCTTGGATCTTCACATTGCATTGTACTTGCATTATTATATAATTACTACATCTGAATTGGACTTTGAAAAATAGTTCAATGTCAAGCTCACAGTTACGAGTATAGTCGATTGTTAACCACGGGTTGAAAGGCACTGGTTTCTGAGATATTTTGTCGCTCGATCGGAGTGATAGCGTCAATAGTTCGAGCCAGGATGGGTGCTTTTCGCACCCGAGTTAAACACTACTTTTCATTTCGAATACGAGGAATGTAAAATACACTTGTATTTTACAAAACAAAAATACACATGTATGTTACATTCCTCGTATTCGAAATGAAAAGTAGATTTTTTTATGATAGAGGAGGCAAACGAGCAGACGGATCACCTGATGGTAAGCGATTACCCCATAAACACCTGCAACACCAGAGCGGTTGTAAGTGCGTTGCCGGCCTTAAGATGGGAGTACGCTCTTTTCTTGAAGGTTTGAAGGTCGTATCGGTCCGGAAATTGTTTATTTTTTGAGGGTACTTTCAGTTAACATAGTAAGTATAAAAGAATCGTTACTTATGGAATCGGGAGTTAAATATCAGAACGGAAATTGTACAACAAATCAATTTGGAACCGAGTTTTCATACCTTCTTAAAAAATGAAAAATAACGAACTAGGAGAGTAAATCGCCTTTGGGCAGAAATGTATAAACTTAAACACTTTAAAAGCATGAGAACTGAAGAATTTAATTAAAAAATAAGGAACGCAGCCCGGTAAGTGATGTGTTATTCTGTTCGTTAATTACCCCGTAAAAACTCGTGTTGCCTTCTAAATGTTCTCATTTTTTATGTCAATTGTATAATTCGCTAAATAATACCGGTACCTATTCAATTAGCTGACCAAGGGCGGCTAATAATTCGGCTTGATAATTGGCTGAGCAAGCTGTACCCGCACCTTTTTCATTACTTACACAATCAAATTGTTGCACATTGTTTAGATAAATACTTACCCACACTTTGTACCTAAGATGGACTACTTATCTACCTAATATTTGTACGGTCACGTCTGAAAATATCGATACGAAAAAAGTGCCAAAAATATGTATACATGACTTTATTGCCCATATATTAAGGTAGTGTATACATATTTTTGCCATGTTTTTCGTATCGATATTTTCAGACGTGACTGTACGTATGAATTGCTGTAAAAAGTAATGAAATAAACGTATTTGTATTAGTAAAAGTCTACATCTATACGGCGCTGGTATGTGGTTGCAACGGAGCATCAGCAGACCGAAAAGAAGATTCCGGAACATCAAAGACAAGGATAAGTAAAAATAAAGTCGAGGAAATACTTAAAAGTATTAAGGAAATCTGAAGACATGGTGAAGGTCATCTATGTACAGTCAGCATCAATAGTAGCGGATGAAACAACGCGCCAAGGTATCTGACATTCCGGATAACTTTTCCAAATATAGATAAATCTCTTGAATGTACATTCAAAAGTATATCTTTTACCGTCTTAATTGTTCTACATATAGAACCACCACGTTTTGTTAAGCTGTTTCAGAATGGTAGATACTTTTGAAACCTTGTTTGATCCGCTACTTTCGACGCTGACTGTACTTACTTTAATCTCCTCAAAGAAATCAAAGGATGTAGCTACCCTAAGGTATACCTATTAAATTGAAGCATTATAGGTATATACAGGGATTAAAGGATTATAATTATTATTGTAACGTCGCATTTAGTAAGATTTGGTTAGCAAGAAGTAGGATACATTTACAAAAAAAATCCTATAGAAACATAATATAATAATAATATAATTTACCTTTAGATAATTTTTTAAAAATAATTTATATAATACTTATTCTAAAACGGTATAACATATACTGTTTACATCCTTACAAACAAATATATGACCTAGTAGATGGTGATTAAAGTGGAGTAAAATGATATGTTCGATTATGTGTTATGACTTATGAAGCTTTTACCGGGCCTATAAGTGCATTTTCTGGACCAGCCTGAGGTTCCATATCGGTGGTTAGAAGGTTATTCACCCTGCTGGGCACCCAGTATACAGATGTTCAGTCCGTATCACACGAAGGCCGTTGATAGAGAAGGAACCTTAATACTTCATCACGATGTGCGCCCCATAAGTGTACGAAAATGAATGCCATCAGAAAAATTTACATCTACCTCCTACGTTGAAAACCGCCACAGCAGTTTTCCGTTAAATCTGGTTAGGTATATGTTATCACCCGACCATTATTTTGTTAGGGCATTCGACTTACATTCATACTTTTTGAAATAACTGATCTAATTTTTTTATTTTATTTATATAATTAAACCTCGCACGGTTTAGCAAGAGAACAAAATCGATAATTTCTTCGTAATCATTCATTTTCACTTAACGTGAACCATGATACATGGGGGTTGAACAGTAAAAAAATTCTATTGTCTAGCTAGACAAGAAGTGCTTATCTAATAAGCAGTGAGGCAAGTTTATTTGCTTAATGTAATGTAATGTAATGTACATTACGATACAAATGCGAAACGTAAGAAATTTGCAACAAGTGGCAATAAATTAAAACACGACCGAAAGAAGTGTTTTAAATCGACACGAGTTGCGAATTACCTTTTCGCACGTGTATTGTGCAACGTTTTACAGTAAGGTACCTATAAATTTAAAAAAAATTGGAAAAGTGAAAACCACTAGTTCGAGAAAACCAACTTTCCGCATGCTAAATAGCTACGGAAAGTAACACTTTTTGAGCAACTGTATTAAAATAGTTACGATACAAGTGCAGAAAATAGGAAATTCGCAACGAGTGGTGATAAATTAAAACACGATCGAAGGGAGTGTTTTAAATCGACACGAGTTGCGAATTAGGTAATTCGCAACTCATATATTCATATATTAGGTATTCGCAAGTGTATCGTACAACGTTTTACAGTTTAGAGTAAATATGGCTCTTTAAAGTTTCGACATAGGCACAGAGAATGCCCATTCCCGCACTCGTGCTGGAAAGTAGCACCATATGTACAGTAAAAGTTTTTTTCACCTAATGTTCATTAGTAACGCCATCTATTGGAGCCGAGGCTGCAGGAATGCAACTATAACTGTGTAAGTATGAGAGCTTACAGTCCTGGTAGGTGGCAATGTACAGTGAGCTGCGAAATTGCATGGCGAAATTATGAATGAATGTACTTGAAAAGGCAAAGTTAGCTATAAAATCAACTTTTTATGGACACCCTTGGGGGAGTCTTGTTCAGTGCAAGGAGTATGATGGTACTTGGTAGAGCCTCCGACCCCCATCGTCAATTGTGTCATACGTTAAAGTGCACGTGGTACTGTACGTAGGCTACTTTTTATCGCGATGGACGCGATGATAGGCTACGTCGTCCGTCATAAGCTTGTAGGATTTAACAACTGAAGACGCCTTGTCTGTAATTTTCTGTACAAAACAGTCTGCCGATTTTTGCGGGGGAGAGGCACGTCAAATGTATGACTAGTTGTACGTAACGTACAAATAGCCATGTCAGATTAACGTCAGTCCATACAATACATATGACCATTGGCCGAGGTTCTTGATAGAGGGGTAAGCTTCCGGTTGTTAAATCCTCCAAGGTCATAAGCATACCTACATTCTACAAGCTACATACAGCAAATACCTTATGTCTTGATTGATGAAGAGAGATCAAGGAGCACTGCGACCTGTAAAAGTCTCCCAGTTTTGAGGTGAGGTATCAGATCAACCAATGACAATGTTTTTTTTTTAAACTGATTGCCTGCGGCTTTATCTGCGTGGGATGATTGATTAAAACTATTATATGTCCTTTCTCGGGCCTCATACTATGTATCTCCATACCAAATTTTATCACAGTCGACAGACATGATACTTATTCATATTACTAGGAATAACACGTGCTAAAAAAATCTAGATTAAGTGGATCAAATCTTTAAATAAACTATACCGTAAACTTGAGTCATCATAACTATAATTTAATACTTAATTATTTATTAATTGTTTTTATTTATTGATAAATTAAATCAAAGACTTAATAATAAAAACTGTAAGTAAAATAAAACTAAAATATGACTAAATTAGATATAAAATAAAACTAAAAATAAATATAAAAATGGCCTCTGCGGCATAGTATCGAAGACGCTGGCAGCATTTCCTCACTGGATCGTTAGACTGATGCGTTGAGCGAGGAAGCTGCCAGCTCTTCGATCTCCTGTGGCATCTCTGAGTCTCTTCGACAGATCTTTGAAGAGACTGAGAGCGCCAGGGCCCCACGGACCAAGGGTCTCGACACCGAATAGAATAAAATTATACTCGGTGCCAAGACCCCTGTATTTTCCTACCTTAGCTTTCTCCGCCGCCTTTAATACTAATTACAAATAGGTAAATATATTAAGGAACTCATATAGTTTCAGCGACGCAAGCAAGTTCTGCGACGAGGCCTGGTTTGCGGCGCTAGCAGACAAAAGGGAAAAAAGGCACCGTAGAGAAACGTCACAGTCCGTCGCGAACTTCCCTTGCCAGCTCTGTGGCAGAGTATGCCGCTCTCGCATCGGGCTTTTCAGTCACCAAAAAAGATGTTTTGCGGACATTACACTATAGATCGTCTGAAATAGACGCTAAGGCCAGTAGTAGCATATAGTTTCGTCATGTCAGGCTGTCTACAAGTATAGTTCAGTAACTTATTTTTGTTAAATAGTAAGACGTTAGAGACGTTTCTAACAAACCTAAACTAAATGAGTTTCCATCATCAAATCATCTTGTTTTCATTATAATAGTACATTATTGCCAGTCTTTCATAAGTAAACTATACTAAATTTCTACCCAATCGAATAAAATAAGTGTTTCTGAAGATTTGACGGATACACAGACAAATTAAGAATCACTAGACTTACATCGACCGGGCCGGATATGGACCGTGATAACCTACCCGACACACAGTTCAGTTGTTACCAGTGGTAACTACTGGGATTTTTTCCCCACCTTTTACCACTGGTAACAACTGATGGGGAAAAAATCTACTAATTACTACTAACTTTGGGTTTGGTTAAAAAAATCCCATTAGGTACCACTGGTAACAACTTGGTGGTAACTAGTGGGAATTAACATTAAGGTTGCAGAATTACAATAGTCAAATAAGCTAATGATTGTACAGAGACAGAAATATCGGGAGCTCGAAAACAATACAAAAGGTAATCACGGTCATATCCTGATCGATTTAAGTGACCGTGAATCATTCAAAACTATTAAACATACCTATCTCCTAACTAACGCGGCAAGTTAACACATTTACTGCCAGCGAATCGTAAGGCCAGGACTAGGACTCTCTTTTCGTAGACGCTCTTCGCTACAAAACGAAAAAAACGCGTTACAGGCTACAAACGTCGCGCGCGCTGACAGTGTTAAAAGCGTGCAAAAATAATTTAAAACCGTAAGAAGACGAACACCATCTTGATTTTTCGGAAATGAAGCGGAGATATGTCCAAGTTCTACATCAAAAAGGTTGAAGACCCAAGGCACAGGAGATCGGTATCTGCCACGTATGTGTCTTCATTGAGAACGAAGGATAAGCTTTCATACAGAAAATTTTATACAAACAAACCTTGCTTTTGCATAACCACTTCGCTTGGTTAAAAATTGCGCAATTTAGAGAAAGGCGAATGGAACGAATGGTGTACGAGTGGAGGATAGGAACTGTAAATTTAAAAAGATGCTGACGGTTTCCTGTAAATTGGATATGATCAGGTGACAACCATTAAAATTTAAAGATAATATGTTAGCTTTAAACACCCATGGCAGCCAGGAACACAAGGATCTAGTCACACATACTCATAAAACCAGAGCACTAACCGCCGGCAAATATGGAGTACCTAGGGTGTATAAAATACACGGAGATGGAACACTTATGGAACGTTTACTTACCCTATTTACTGATATAAGTAATACGAAATCCCAAATTTATATACCGTCTGAAAAGGTATCTCTTGGATACTCTATGGGGGATGTGTTCCCCTATGGAGTATTCATGGCATACCCGCTTAAGTATTCGAACTCACAATGCAAGCCTATTATAATATTAATTTAATTAAGTATACTTAAATAGTGAGACGTGAGACTGATACCTGACTCCACAGTGAAACTAAATGTAGTTTTGTAGAGCTTTGTTCATAACAAAAAATTACTTCTTGTAATAACTAAATGAAAAAAAAAAAAAAAACAAAATCCACTAATTACTAAATTAAGAATCATAGTGATTCGTGTTAGTACCAAAATAAGGTTAATTTTTGTTTAATTTTTGATTGTTATCTGAAGACGTGCCAACACAACGTGTGGTTGTGTGCATGGCCTTTACCAGGGTCAGGGTAGTGATGCGACCGCACATCATGGGAGGGCGATGAAATGAACCAAAATGGACGCCAATTTTCAGCGGTGCTAGCAGTGGGGCGGTACAAAGCGTACGGTGGGAGGGACAATGAAATGAACTCATTTCAGACGCCAATTCGGAGTGTTAGACTCTAAACACTAACGGGAGGACTCACTCTACTCACTCACTATTACTAAGTAGTCACTCAAAATTAGATCTTGCACTAGTTTCACCACCTAAAATAATTGTTAGTGCCGCCAAGGCAGAGACGAAGCTATACTCGGACGTCGGACCAAGCTGACTGCACAGAAATGTCTGTAACAGAGTGTGGACGCCAGCATAAACGACAATTTCCTATGGAAATATTAATTTCATAATGGCGCGCTTCACTTTGGCGTAGCCAAGTCGGAGCAGTATTAGCGTAGACTCAACATTATTTTTCTGCCCTCTGGCCGAAAAGCGTCGACTTTTGTCCCGCGGCGCTAAAAGAAATTGCCGAGCAGAAATAGAATCCTACACCACACATCTCGGTCAGTAAAGAGAAAAGCCTCAGATCACATGTTTCTCGAACTCGGCATTACATGAAATCGGACACATATCTTACATTACTGACTAGATATGTAATACCTATACCATGTCAGGTCAATGCTTTGTAGTGGCTTGTAGTGTCCGTAGTACGCCATCCCTCTCCCGTATGCATGTTTTCAGTTCAACTTAAACTAAGTTGATTGAATGGATATTTACAGCTTTAATCACCTACTTACTTACTACAATATTTTTTTATTATTATTAATAGTACAGATTTCATTGCAATTTTTCGATACAAGTCTATTTTTTTCCACAGGTAGACCGAGCCACCCCGTCGTGACACCCCCACCCGACCCCGCGCACATACCCCCTGAGCCACCTCCTAAACCAACAGAATCCTACAAACAAGACGACATTTTTTTAGAAAAACCCTTCCTTCCATCGAAGCCTATTTCTCACTCACCAAAAATATCCCCATCGTCTATTCCAAACCCCAGCCCGAGCGTAACCACGAACAAACAAGTGGAACCAGGATACCCTAGCTACGGAGGATACCTTTATTCCATTCCGGGGTATTCTGCTTTCCAACCCGTCTCCTACCAAGGTATAATGCCACCAAACCAGCATGCGCCTCAAGCCCCGGCCGACTTTTCCTTCCCACCAACTACTAAAGAAACCGTCGAGGAAAAGAACGAAGCAAAACCTGATGAACCAGCAAAAGTAGACACTCCAAAGGAACAAGATTTTGAAGAACATTTCACACCTGAAATTATACCTGCTGCGTCCATTTCTGATCCCAAACCTCAATCAGTTGAGTCTAAAATGAGCATTACTTCACTATCGCAGGGATCTGGAGCAACGGTAACCATTCCTTCGCACACGAACACTAAAGATGCAAAAAAGAAAACCCCAGAAAGATTCAGCCTTAAAACTAGCATACCTATCAGTAAAATTGACATGAAATGTGTTAGTAATCCTCCAGACGCGATATACCAAAATGCTATCAGTAAAAAAATTCAAGCACCATTCAATCCAGCTTTTCAAAATCCAAAAGACAATAGACTTGAAATACAAAGTAATATAGTAATAAAGAATGCACAGAGTGAACCTGAGGTGAAACCAGAAGTACCAATGCCTACTAGCAGTACACTGCACCCGACAGTGACGACTTGTAACAATAACATCAGTGCCCTGTTAAACGCGGCAGAGACCATTAACAAAACAGATAATCAGTTTTGGAAACCAGAGGCGAAATCAGTCTCACCGACCGAAGGGGCAGAGCTCCCAACATCAACACAACAAGTGCCAGTGACTGCAACAAAAACTATCTACAACCCTGTCACTACTGAAGCTAGTAAGCTAAATTTTACAAACAAACCACCTGACAATCCGTACGGAGAGCAGAAAAATCAGATTCTATTTATTCAAAATAAAAACACATCTAATCCCAAAATGTTGCTGACGATCCAGCAACAAAACCCACAGGTTTTACTACAAAGAAGTAACTTCGAGTCAAAAAACCTGCAAGCTCCTTCACGACTATCTGGTCAAATAAAGAAAAGTAAAGAAGAGCACATGAACGAGAACGGAACCTCGTCGAAGGTAGTGGCCCTAAAGAGGTTGCACCAAGAGAACTGCGACGAGAACGATTTCGAGAATTTGATCACAGAGAACCAGATATATGGAAATAAGATAGTCGTGAAGGAGAAGTCGGGAACACTTCAAGAACAAGATTTGAAAAAGAATAAAGACAAACAGACACAAGAAACTAAGAATGTTGTGTTACAACCAAATTTTTTATACTTAAGTAACGTACAATTTCCTGCCAATTTAATGATGATTAAAAATAATAAAATCGGTCAAACAGCAGATTCCAAACCAAATAAAACCGCTGTCAATGAGAATAAAACAAACGATGCTAATCATGTCAGTACTGAAACAAATAATATCAAAAGCATGAAAACCCAAAACGTGGCAACTAGCAAAGAAATACATGTACTCAAATCAAGTAACAATGTTTTACAAACGTTAGCAAATAAAACTAATAAAACAGATATAGTTTTTCAAACAGCCAATCAAAAAGTTATAATGAATCCTCAAATAGTATATCAAGTGCCGATGATTGTAGACCCTGATAACAAAATAAACCAACCATTTATCAACAGGGAATATCCTAAATTCGTCACGCAAAATAAGAAAGAGTTTCCTAAGCCCCTCGACACAAGCAAGTCAGATAAATTATTTATTGCATGTCCATACCAAATGGATTCTAAATTACAACCAAAAATAGTGATCACAAATATTAGACCCAAAATTACTAAAGTTGAAGAAGTTAGTTCATTAGATATGTATGAGAAGAGAAGACGCATACGTCGACTAAAATACCTATCTAACCGTGAGACCAAAGAAACACCGAAGCCTGAAATTAAAAAGGTCCCAGAGAAAGCAGATAGTCTTAGGAATATCATAACTCCTGACAAAATGAAAGGAGAAATTTACAAAGAATTTGCAAATACCAAAATCAGGATAGAAGAAGACAGCAGCGACAGTGACAGCGATTACGGAGAAAACGAGCTAAAAGAATATAATGCCATAATATATGAGTTTAGCAAACCAAACGAAGTTGAGACTGGAAAGATTGAATTTTTAGCCAGTTTTCGACTGGCGACTAAAGATGCTTTTAAAGGTAAATATATCAGATGAAAATTATATGACGTTTAGTTATTTCCGACATAAAGCATTTTTCTCTTACTAGAAACATTTAAATACGCTAGACATAAATGTTGTCAGACAAAAAGCAATCAGGCTAATGGTGCTGCATTTTGTTATTAGAAAAATGACAATACCTTCTATTTGGTTTCCAGAAAAGCAACTAGACCGGGAAGAGCGGAGCTTAAGCCGAGATGCGGTAGCTTCGGCCTACATCACGGCGGGCCGCCTGGACAGGCTGTGTCGGGAGGAGGCCTTGGAGCCGCCAGCACCGGATGTAAACGTTGCAGTGCCGCCCCGGGGCCCGGACGAACAACAGAGTACGCAGAAACAGATGTTCCTCACGCAGTTGCAGCTCACGCAAGTGCCTCCGAAGTATAAAGATGGTGAGGACTTTAATAGTTAGATATTACGTATCTGTGTCCAATCAGTCGAAACATGTTAAATGCATAGATAAGAGTATGGAGATGAAATTATAAACTGTTTAAAATAGTAATTGTACACGTGGTGACTAAGTGCTATTTATTTTGTAGCAAAGTCATCAAACCATCAGATCAGTCAAGTTATGTGACAAATCACCACCCAATTTCCAATTCCGGACTCAAAATATAAGAGCAATTCAAATGTTCTATTTCTCATTTCCAGGGTATGAAAAGGCGTGGAAAGTTATATTGCAAGAAAGAAAACGCAGAAACGGAACAATCCAAGGAGACACCGCAAAGAAACGTCGCTCCCATAACGAAATAGACCTGGATCCGGACGGGCAGCTGCAGCTCTTGACCGAGATCAAGAAATGTGTCAACGAGAACAACAATCTCATTAAAAAGCGATTGGATTCCTCCTGTGACGACGGAGAAGGTGACATCCACGCGTTAGCAGAAAAGAACTTCTCCGAGCTAGATAGGCTTTCCAAAATGGCTGACAGAAGTGTGAAGCTATACAGTGGCGTGGACTCTCGCAAACGCGATCTAAACCCTGGATTCGACAGTGAGAACATCCAAAAACCTATTAAAGTTGAACAGCCGTACTTAAATTATCCTAAGATTAATATACCTAATATATCTAAGATAATATCTCTGAAGAGTGTGCCAGAGTCGGCAGCGGGGAAGTCGAGTCAGGCGACGTCAATGGACGAGCCACCGAGTTCAGCCGCGGGGGTTGGCTTGGAGAGCGAGCGATGCGAGACTGCCTGCCAGGTCGAGGAACCTGCTTGGCCTGGCATCGAAGCTCTCATCAGGAATTATAAGGAGTTTGAAGCAGGTAATATTCTTTATTTACTCCATAATAACTACTAGTAGTTAGCTCCGGACCAAGACCTAAGTGCAGGAACTGAGAGATTTACGCCAGACCTCTAAAATATACTTACCATAAATCCTACGTACACTGGTTAACGTGCATTATAATCTAGGACAAGGTATATTGTTAGTAAAGTGGTCTTATCGTACATACATACCTGCAGCATGCATAGGTATCTTTTTGGTACGAAACCTCAAAAATTGTGATGCATGTTTTCTAGCGATTCGTGTTCCCATATTCAAAATCTCGTTTATTTCCGTTCCAGCTCGGAAGAAAGAAATCTCAACGCTGCATCGCCGCAACACACGTCTACGGGTAGAATGCGCACAGACGACGCGCGCCGCGGCCGCCGAGGCCGAGCGCGCGCGCGCACTCTTAGCCGAGCGGCGGCAGTTAGCGCGCGAGGAGGCCGCCGCGCGCGCGGCGCTTACGAAGCTCGCGCAAGCTGTCGATGCGATAAGGAACTACTGCTGACTTTAGTCTCACTACGATGTCATACCATGACCGTACTGTCATTACGATTAATGCTCTATATAAACTATTACCTCCATCGTGCAAGAATATACTTAAACTGTGCTCTACGACCTAAAAGGGCGGTCCGCAAGAAAACATCAAACCTAAGCTATGTGCCTCACTTAACGGGCCCACTGATTACCAGTTCGCCGGACGATATCGGCCTATCAGTAATTCACGAATGTCAGCTTTTACGAACAACTGACAGGCCGATATCGTCCGGCGAACTGGTAATCAATGGGCCCCCTTAATTCTTTTAATCATACGCACGTACAAGCGTGAAAACTTCAGTCAACCATTGGGTAATACTAATATCCAATCTCTACCTATTGAACGAGCACATCAGCTAACAGCGCGACTTCGAGAGGGAAGTATACGTTGTATGAACGATCATCATTCAAAAAGAGAAAACGTTTTTCCACTTCTAAATATGTTCCATTCTCCATGATTTTTTTAGTATGTTACGGTATAATGAAATACTAAGTTTATAGGTTTTTCTTTTTTCAAAATTTGCATAACAAAAAAAAAAACATTTTTTTTTCAAAAAAGCTCTTCTTCCTCGCGTTGTCCCGGCATTTTGCCACGGCTCATGGGAGCCTGGGGTCCGCTTGACAACTAATCCCAAGATTTGGCGTAGGCACTAATTTTTACGAAAGCGACTGTCATCTGCCCTTCCAACCCAGAGGGTAAACTAGGCCTTGTTGGGATTAGTCCGGTTTCCTCACGATGTTTCCTTCACCGAAAAGCGGCTGGTAAATATCAAATGATATTTCGTACATAAGTTCCGAAAAACTCATTGGTACGAGCCGGGGTTTGAACCCGCGACCTCCGGATTGCAAGTCGCACGCTCTTACCGCTAGGCCACCAGCGCTCCAAGCGGTCGCGAGACCTATAAACCTAGAATATACTAGAATACGCTGAAGCGATCGACATCATAAGTGATTTGTTAAGATTTATGTAGTGAAAACAGTTTTCTCCCGAAATGGAATTTCATAGAATATTTTCTGTTATTTCGTTATATTCGAAAAGCTATTCTTACCTCTTAATTGTACCGTTTTTTTTCTGTGAAACGGGGTTGTTTTAGATTGATCTCGTCCCAAAAAACCTACACGATTTTCCGAACTAGTCTCGGTCCCAATTATTTCGAATAATCGATATTCTACTGTATTTAAGCAGTCGGATAAGTGGTTCTTATATTTGTTGCCGTGTTTTCTAATTGTATATACAAATCAAATGAAAATTATCCAAGTAATAGGTATGTAAGTTCAAGAATTATTATTTTGAACAGCTTTAAAATTGACACAGACCAGTACGTAAAAATTATAAAATAATCATTCTTTAATAAAATTTTGTAAGATTTTGATGTTAAACACGTCTATAGGCGGGTCGGGCGCAGAAAACGCGCGCGCCGCCTCGGCCGAGGCACGTCTACACTGGCCGTTTACTGCGCGAGGAAATTGCCTCGCGCGTATTCTCGCTCCGTGTGGGCCGGACCCGCCTATTAACTTTAACCAACTTAAAACCTTTTTTTTGGTATTATGTATTGTTAATTTAGATTTTAATTATCTGTAAATAATTAAGTAGGTATTTAAGTTCAGAATTGTATGTAAAAAATTATATGTATAACGAAGAAAACTCCAAAGAGTAAAAGTATATTTGTATTTCGGTGAATTACTTAAATACATTGAGGTAATAGTTGTGTTCGGGACTTGTGTTCTGTTATCATAACATTATAAATTAATTTTGAAAAAACTTCTACATCTCCCGAAGCAACTAATAGTGTTTAAGTATATTTTTTATATTTTGCGAAATATATTATTTCCAGTGCCTATTTATTTGTAATTAACTAATTATATAAGATACGTACGGACGTGCAATATTTATTGAAACATATAGACGCAATAAATAGATGTAGAAATTAAATGAAAAATAATAAAGTATATGGAGACAAGGATTTTGTTTCATTTTAATACTTCTACAGATAGAGAACGCGTAAGGTAGTGTAGTGACAAAATAAATAGATGGCGCTGTACGGCGCCATATGTTTTGTATTAAGTAACTATACTTTCATTTTTTTTTTTGTAGTGTGCAATAAAGCATTTTTACAGTACATATGGTGCTACTTTACCGCTCTAGTGCGAAAATGAGCATATTACGTTACTGTGTCGAACATTTAACGGGCCATATGTACTGTAAAACGTTGTACGATACATGTGCGAATAGGTAATTCGCAACTCGTGTCGATTTAAAACACTCCCTTCGGTCGTGTTTTAATTTATCGCCACTCGTTTCGAATTTCCTATTTTTCGCACTTGTATCGTAATGTACTATGTTATTATTATTATACTGTCAAATAAAACGTATGCCCTTGAAAATCTAGCTAGTGTGACAATGTCATCGTTATTGTAAAATTTATATGTAAATACGGCGTTTAATGACACTGCCTCACTTAGTTCTGTTCAAGTCGCTGCAATGTTCGCTTGATAGACTTACATATAGGCCAATCAATCAATTATTCGTGTTATGGCTCCATCAAGGTGTTGATGATTCTGCCAATGTCGAGGTTGGATAAGACACGGCTAGTATATGAAACTTATTATATTACGATTATAGACACGTGTTTGGTGGATTATCCGATCAATCTGCAAAGAAATACAAATTACCACTAACTGACAGACTACATACAACTATTAAACAATATGAACACATGTACAGTCGCCATCCGATATGCGAGGTGCTCAGTTATCGGAACACGCACTTTACTGCCTTGGCAATAGAGACGTGTTCAGATATTTGTGAGCGCCTTGGCCGCCCCGATATATCTGATGGCGACTGTACTGTACAACGCCATCTGACAGCTGTCAAAATTGTGTCACAATATTTTGCACCACTTTATACCTTACATTTACAACCTCATTATAAACTACGTAGACTTCAACGTGCCGAATAAAAATAAATTATTCATATCATATCTTACATACGAGATATAAAAAGACGGATGTCATATCCCGTCTTTATCACGTGATACAACTTGTTAACACGACCGAGGCTAGTCCACCTGGTCCCAGCAACACAGCGCCGTGCCCGCCACGATCAGCGCTATCCCGAGAATCGAACCTGCAACCAAACATACCAAATCTTCATTCCAAATTCAAAATTAAAGACAGAGCTGGATGAGAATTAGGAGCATTCGTCGAAAGGGCCTGTGTTGTATTGATGATGATGATATTTCAAGGTTAAACCTAAAATTATTAATACAGATCAGGTCAATACGGGTAAGTGTGGCTGGCCTTGGCATTGGGGCCTGTTTACATCTAAACACGCGGTAGCGTGTCCAGTATTGATTAGTGTTTACTGCGAGTTTATACATTTGCTACTTGTATGTATGTATGTGTGGGTCACTTTATTGCACATAAACATAAAACAGACAAAACAAAAAAATGTTATGTACAAAGGCGAACTTATCCCTAAAAGGGATCTCTTCCAGCTAACCTTTAGAAAATGCGAAGGATCAAACACTAACAGGTGAAAGACAAATCAATATGTACACATAAAAGTAGGACGAGAGCAATAAATAATAATAAAATAAAAAGTAGAAAACCCGTAGTATGAGTACGCAAACTATAACATATACATAAAACGATATACACTTATACATAAAATACACATTATAAATACATATATGCGTATGCATGCTTTTTATTACATGTTTATGTATCATAAACATATAATAAAAAGTATTCAGTTCTAACATCAGGACAGGAGTCTAATAACCACACCTTTTTCACCTTCTCCTTGAGCCTTCTTACTTGCCTTTAGTGGTAAATCAATGAGCTCGCAACAAACACTAATCATTATGTAACGGTTTACACAATGCCCAATGTGACGGCCAGCCACACTTATCCGTATGCCGCGTTTATCCGTATTGATCTTATTATGTAGGTACTCATGTATTCGGGTGGCGGGGGTTATTGGCAGTTGTTGTCGTTCAGCTTTTACTAGTGCTTTATAGTGCGAAGATTCAAATGTGATGAAATCATTACGTAACACTGGAGATATTTAAATTTGAACTTAAATTATTAATACCCTTCTCCGCCCAGACAACGTTTATGACTCATGTTAATCAGTTTGGCCTTATCGCTTTCGTTGCACAATTATTTATTGAGTTACATTTTTATTTTAGCCATAAACAACTTGCTTATTGCACAGTATATTATTAAGTTGCGAGTTTTCTTTTTCTACTTCTCTTCTTCTTCTCCCGAGCCTATTTCCCATGTCTCTTGGGGTCGGCCCTCCTAGTCCTAAGACGCCATTCTGGGCGTTTTTGTGCAATTTCGGGTTTTAAAGCCGTCGTCTTCATGTCCTTGGAAATGGTTCCCATCCAGGTCGTCGGACGGCGACCTGGACCTCTTTTTGGTTCTTCGATTTCCATGACGACCCTTGTCATGTGCTCTTTATTTCGCCTCATGACATGACCGTACCATCGTAGGCGATTTTCCTGGAGTTTGTCAGTGATACACGCTACTTTAATAGTTCCCCTTATGTGCTCGTTCCTGACTCTATCTTTGAGCGTTACACCGCCAGACCACCTTAGCATCTTCATTTCTGTGACATGGAGTTTTTGTTTGTCAGATTTTCGCGTGGCCCAGCATTCGGATCCATACATTAAAGCTGGTCTTACTGCTCTCTTGTATATGTTTCCTTTGACTTCTATAGGCATCTTTACGTCACACAGAACTCCTGTTAAAGATCTCCACTTTAACCAAGCAGTCGCTTTGCGGTTTTCGATATCTTTGTCAATGGAGGCTGTAGATGTTAGGACAGATCCTAGATATTTAAAGTGATCAACTTGCTTTAATGGAGTGTGGTCAAGGTATGGTTGCTGCATCGCATTGGTAGGTGATACTTTTCCGGAAAAGTTGCAGTACATATATTCAGTTTTGCTTCGATTTACTCGTAACCCTCTGCGCTCCAGTGCTGTGCACCATACCGTTAAGTCGGTTTGGATTTCTGGCAATGTTTCTGCTATGAGAACTATGTCATCAGCATATAAAAGAGACCAGGGAGCAGGTTTTTGAAGGTCTTCAGTGACATAGTTCATGACTATGTTAAAGAGCAGCGGGCTAAGAGTAGAGCCCTGATGGACCGTACAATAAAATATAAATTCGTACACCGATTTTTCTTTTTCTACGACTCATCTAAAATAATACTTTTTTACTATAAACCTAAATAATTAATGAACATTGGTAAGTATCTAAGGAGTTTCTTTTTTTCTAATTGACTTCAGCGTAATGAATATTATAGTTGAGTTGGAAGCCACATACATACAAAAAAAGAAACATGAAAAGTACGCAATTATAGTTTGGTATTTTGGTATACGAGATCTTAATTCAATCATTACAGTCTCTCATCTCAGCTCTTTAAGGGGGAAGGAAAATATTAGGAAACCGTGGTCCGGACGAATTCTAATGAGCCTTAGTTAAACCAAAGGGGTTTTGAAAGTTGGTTGTAAAAACTATGTTACGTTAGAAAGTTGATAATGGATTATTAAATTAGTACGCTATTAGCGCGCCTAAAGCCCAAAGTATCTACTGTCCCAGTTTATGCCACCTGGTCCCAGCTAGGGGACACATGTCTTTAGTAGGTACCTCTGTCTAGCGGCCGGTCACCGGCCGCGGCTCCTGTGGCGGCGGTGGCAGCGAACGCCAGCCCGTTGGCTGCCGGCACGGCCAGTGAGAGCGGCGCGCGACGCACAGCGAACAGGTACGCCAGCGAGCCCAGCTGGTTCACCAGCCATGGCAACACGTACTGGAAAAATAAAACAATGTGATAGGTCAATTTCACAAATCGCCTTAGACCTGTTGTAAGCTCAATAGGGCTTGTGTTCCTCTCGAGGTACGCATACGATTTTTCTGCTCGACGGAGGCGGAAAGCGGCAACTTCGTTTAGCGCAGCGGGATCAAAGTTGACGCTTGCCGCCCGGAAGCCAGAAAAAATACTTATTTATCTAAATAAAAATTAAACATCCATAAGTCAGGAACGGATATTCCTACTTATACCAGGATTTGAACCTCCAGCTTCGCAGGCAGGGTCACTGCCGATTAAGGTAGAAGGCCGTGGAGGGCGTAAAAAGTGCTAAAGATTCACTTGTACATAGGTATCTTTAGTGATTTCCTGTGCGATGCGTCACGTGAGAAATAAGTAGCGAGAGAACCAAAATAGTTTAAATAGATCTGAGCGTTGCCAGACTTAACATGCAATGTTTAACACACGAAAAAGCTATGTTTAATGTCAACCATCAACCAGTAGACGTACCAGCCTTGAACAAGATCGATTAGTCATTTCGTCAAGATCGTAGAATGGCAACGCACAGCTATCATTGTGGAGATAAGATAACCCGTGCAGAAATCACTCTAATCTGTCCACAGATAAGTTCATCCAATCGGTTTATGGACACCTAATTGATAAGTAAATAAAGCATACACTTCATTTGATGAGCAGGAAGCAGACTTCAGCCCAGGCCTGCACTGGCCAGCTCTTGGCTCGCACGTCGCACAGACCCTTCGTGCCCAGTTTAATGAATCAGTAGGTGGACCGCAGCATGACCACTTACCTTCCAGTTCCCCAGCAGAAAGCAGACCTCAGCCCAGGCCTGTGCGGGCCAAGTACCCGCTTGCACGTCTCGAAGACCCTTGGTGCCGCGCTTGATGAAAGGGTTGGTGCAACCCCACAGCAGCCCCGTTAGCACCAACAGACCTGTATCAATTAGTTTGTTATCCGTAACCGACGAGTGAAAACGCAAAACGCGTGGGGAAGAACTGCTGAACATACGAAAGCATCCTTCAGAACTCAGAACATAACATAACCGTGAAATATCGAGAATGTAATATAGGCCTTGTCGATTTCATTAAACGTTCAGAATAGGCCTTGTCGACTTCACCGAACTTCAAGACAAAAGTGGAGGACCCATATACGAAATCGCCTTTTCGTACCATCGTAGTCCTCATTTTCCTTCCAGGTCTGGACATTAATGAAAATATTTTGACACAATTTGTTGTATAACAACCACAGCTTAGGAGTTAAAAGCATTTCAAATTTTGTATGAAATCGGTTTTTCGAAAATTCAAACGTAGGGCATAGCTATGGTTAATAGACATCAAATTATGTAAAAATATTTTCCATAATGTCAATATCCAGGGAGGAAAATGGAGACTACGTTTGTATGAAGAATCGGCCATTCTCTTTCCTCTTAAGGATAGGTCTTGTCGACTTCTCCGCAAAAATACGTCTAGGTAGAGACATGCTAACATGATAACAAATAATAATTTAAATAAATGCTTATCAGTTTAACCGCCGGCAGGCAACCACTATTTCCCGTATCTCACTAAGTATATGATATGACGTCACTAAACCTAAATAGTTAAAGACCTCGAGAGTCGTGAGAATAAAATTTTATGTCGTCCCATACAGAACCATGCAATCTTTTTTTTATACTACTTCGGTGGCAAACAAGCACACGGCCCGCCTGATGGTAACAGTCTCCGTAGCCTATGTACGCCTGCAACTCCAGAGGAGTTACATGCGCGTTGCCGACCCTAAACCCGCCCCCCCTCGTTGAGCTCTGGCAACCTTACTCACCTCATCACTCACACTCTCAATTGCAATCTAATTTATTATTCGAAACTCATTTATTTTTTGCTGTAGTAGCCAGTTATAGTATCCAAATATCAAATATCAAACATTTATTCAGCAAATAGGCACAGGGGCACTTTTACATGTCCATTTTTACAAACAATAAATTAAAAAAAAAAAACAATTACAAATATCGAATCGATGAAATAATAAATACTTTATTAGAGATGTATACTGTCTCTAAATGTCAAATTACACAAAAAAACTATGATAAAAAAATAAAACCATAAAATACTAAAATTCTTTAGAGATGTATAAGTCTCTAAGTGTCAGAGATAAAATATAAAAATTATCCTTAGAGATGTAGAGGGTCGCCAAGGCTTGAATTCTTATATAAATAATTAAAAGACAAAAAATTAAAACAGACAAGAACCGAATGAAGTGTCTAACGTTAATGCCACTCAAAAGTAAAGTTACATACTTTAACATAACCTGTACCCCGTGTAAACAGACCGGTCTCCACAAACAGCACCCGTTCGCGAGTATGACGTGTATCTCAGCCTTAAATATTGCCTCTGAGATAGTGGTTTAACCGCCTGTGCCATTACAGACAACACACGGTGTATGACGAGAAACCCGAAAGATTTTAACCACGCATTCAAACAAGGCCAAAAGAAGGAAAAAAAAATGAGTTTAGGTTAATTTCAACAAAAAAATATATATCTTATTTGTTATTTTTTATGTCAAAGTCAAAATATTTTTTATTCAAATAGGCCTAGCAACAAGCACTTTTAAATCGTCAAATTTTACAAATATCATCTTAATCTAAATGTTATTGTACATAAGAGTCAAATGTTATTAGTAAACCTGTCACGTAAAATGAATTTTACTTTTTTTCGTAAAACCTTGTTTTTGCAGTGTTATTTATCACTTTTTTACATCTATCAATGAGGATATTTAGTCTGTCCTATATATTATTATAAATAACTTATATATAAGCGTTCTAAATAAAGATTTCTATTTGTATTACTACTCTGTGATTTAGACTACCTCCCATAGTAGCAACTTCAATATATATATATATATTTTTCAATTTGCATTAACACTGAAACTAGGCGAATTCCAGAAAAGTTTATTGGACATTTTAGTCTTTAAATATGATCAGGAATACACTATATTAAGATCTTTCGGGTTCCTCGTGTAACACTGTCTGTAGCTTGTTTACTAACCGCCTATTTTAGCAGGTACAGGAGCTAGTTTATTGCCCGTACAAACACAGCTGGGTAAAAGCTGCTATCGCGACTTTAAAAACGCTAAATTGCTTAAAAGCTATAGGGACCGTGCGCGTTGGAGGGTCTGCCATCTTGTGGCCTAAATCGAAACCATAAACATGTACATTTACACGTCACGTGTTTTCTTGTGCATAGTAAGTGCTACCATCTTGTGAGCTACATCGGAACAATAAACATCACATTTACCACCATTTACGCCTCGCGCCAAAAATCTGACGGCTCCTGTGCTGCCTCCTACAGTTCATGCACGCTCCCTATCGCCAGGGCCCGTACATGTCATGCCGTTGGCGGAAAATGACGTCACGCTAGTTGATTCCAAATAGTATGTACTTTCGTAATAATTCATTTGTCAAATGTCAACCTCTTTAGTTAACTGATTTGACAATCAGTACACAATGTCTGACTTTCATCTTATTGTCACTCAACTAAATAATAGATTGTCCGTTTATTAAATAATACATATTTTTGATTTTTTATAGTGTCTTTTACGTATCAAGCGCTAATTTTTCTAGGCGAGAATAGATTAGTTATCTCAATTTTTAGTGTAATAAACCAACTCCTGTGTTACACTGGCGTTATTTTTGCGTCAACGGCATGAAATGTACGGGCCCTGGCTATCGCAAAGCCTATTAGGTCAAATTATATTGGCTCCAGCTGTCATTTGTTTAGACACTAGAAAGGCTTCAAGTCTATGATATAGTAGACCGGGTGTATTCCCATCTGTACCCGCCCTTTGGCCGGGGCTTAACTATTAAAAACGAAAGTATAATAAAAAAGATAGAAAGAAACCGACGTGGTCACAGATGGGAAGGATTCATTCCTATTTATCCCTGCCGGCCACAGGTGGGAATATTCCTTCAATGCAACTATTCCCATCTGTTCCCGCCGGGCACAAATAGGAAAAATGCATTCCCCGGTCAATATCTTTCGCACTGCTTATTTTTTTATGGTCATAAGATAAATTCGCAAAGCTAATACAAATTTAAAACATTGATAAAAAATGTAAAGAAGCAAATTTTGCGGGTTTTTTTTCGCAGTAAGCTAACTTTTTAACTTCGTAAACAAGAAATTAGCTTGTTTAATTAAATACTAAATCTGGAACACACAGAAATATGACTGCAGTGCCATCTGCGTCAAGTGTTCCGCGTTTATCCTGGTTAGTATTAAATTTTCAAATCAAGATATATACTTTTAACCTACACAAATGTACACTATACTAACCTTACATTTTTAATCTTTCTTTCGACCGTTTTGTCTTTTTTTGGGTGGGGAATGTCCTCGAAATGTCACCGCCACATAACTTATCTGCTTATTGTCACCAAATATCGAAATATTCAAAATAAAACAAAAACTGCTCAAACGACGTTTAATTTTATTGCACAACAGTCAGCCACTACTGTAAGGCTAAGATGGTCGGCTCTTTGTCATTTGTCACCATGCCTGTCACGTTCTAACAAGTATGTAAGTGCGAAAGTGACGGGAATAGTGACAAGCGATAAAAATGGAACCATGCTGCCACTGCAGTTCACTTGATCTCGGACAGTCAAAGATATTAACAATCAAGTTTTTTTGAAGTATTCTACTGTGTTTTATGCAAAATTACAAACCTATCCATCCATCCATCCATTTCATTCCATTTCTTTCTTGACTTCCACCACCATAGGCCCAAACACAGGTTTTGGTCGAGGCTTCAAGGGCACTTCACCAAATTTATAACAATTCTTCTCCAACCAGGGTATAAATTCATCAGCTAGTTTCACGGCTATTCGAACCACTGCCATATTACGGAATTCCACCTCATCTTTATATTCGTCTCCGCCAGAAGCATAGTACTTCGTGTCTTGTAACTCTCTCTGATACACGTCTTTGAGCTTGAAGCTAGGCTGCTCGCACATCTTCGGCCACGGATATTCCCCCTCTAGCCTTGCTGCTCTTGAAGTCTTTTCACCTTTCGGCCACAATATGTCATAAAACCCGGCCATCGCGTCCGCACACGCCATTTCTTCAAAAAACTGTGTACCTGAACAACTAAAGCATTTTTTCAATATCGGAAAATCGTAGTAGAAGGCGCAGTAGGTGATCAGACACACAGGCTTGTCTAAATGGTCGATGAATTCACGAAGCTCAGCCTCTGGATCAAATTTTTCGTATTTCGTATGGCAGTAGTTTCTGCGTATGACAGGAGGCTCCGAGATCTTATCCTGTCGTGTATCGTCTTGTATGTTTCGAAGATCTTTGCTGGTGACTGCTAGCAAGCTTAGGGAAATTATTTGAGGGGTACAATTTTCATCGGGAAGTCCGATCGCGCCGAGGTCGAGAAAGACGTATGTTGCTATTGGGTCCATGGTGAAACGTAGACGTGTGAACAGCAGCGAGTGTGTAGAGCAACTGTCGATGCGATCGCGGACTGGTCCGCGAACTACTGGCGTACGATATTTATACCCAAAAACCGGCCTAGAGAGGGCTGGGCTTGCGCACCAACGGTTCCGTACATCATTACAGAAAGTATCAAAAATAAAGTTTTTTTTTTTCATAAGATTGACTCACGCTTCCAATTGTTCTTGTAATTTATATCTAAAGAAATATTACCTTTTCAAACTTTTCATTTCAAAATCTTTGTGTTCATCGACTGACATACATCTGTACCCATTGACATATATCTAAGGACGGGCCTTACGGGCAATAACAATGGGGTCAGTACAGCGGTGTCACGCACACGAATTCGAGACAATCGTGCAGTCTAACGCCACAAAGCGATGTTGATGTGTTCGCCTCACACGCGCGGTTTGTCGCAACTAGTTGCGCTAGACTGCACGATTGGCTCGAATTTGTGAGTGACACCACTGAACTAGCACCATTCTTAGTGCCCCTAATTCGTCTTTAGATATATGTCAATGTCTGTACCAAATTTGAACTCTATCGGTTAGTTTCGGAGCAAATTGCTTGTAGATGGGCAGGATATAAAAGAGTGATTCTATAAGGATACCGATTTCCCTTTTAAGATACGGAACCCTAAAAAAGTTAATATCAGAGTTCATGATATCGAATACACGTATCCGGTCCGGTACGACTCGCACTCGCTGTACCTAACTTACAAAAATATGTAAAAATGGCTGTAAGAGCGTGCGACTTGCAATTCGGAGGTCGCGGGTTCAAATTCAAACCCCGGCTCGTACCAATGAGTTTTTCGGAAATTATGTATCTTTCGATATTTACCAGTCGCTTGTCGGTGAAGGAAAAAATCGTGAGGAAACCGGACTAATCCCAACAAGGCCTAGTTTACCCTCAGGTCAGATGGCAGTCACTTTCGTAAAAACTAGTGCGTACGCCAAATCTTGGGAATAAGTTGTCAAGCGGACCCCAGGCTCCCATGAGCCGTGGCAAAATGCCGGGACAACGCGAGGAAGAACTTATTAAAGTTAGAAACATTGTAGAAGGAAGTAATACATTGCGAATCCCGGGATATATCCGTATTATCATAATGATTGAGGTCATTGATCCCGTGGGGCACCGTCTTTCCTGATCACTGATAATGACGCAATGCGCTGGTACGAAGCCTGCTAGCAAAGAAAGGGAAGTGAGTCCAAGCTTAACAACTGTAATTACGTATAGGCTAGTACGCAGAATAGATGGCATCTTTTTTACACACATTTAACTTCTCCTGTTTGTGTCAAAACAAATAACTTAAATATGAACCACTTCCAGCGGCGGTATCACGGTTCCATTTTTATCACTTGTCACTATGCTCGTCACTTTCGCGCTTACATACTTGTTAGAAGGTGACAGGTATAGTGACAAATGATAAAGAGCCGACCATCTTAGCCCTACTGGTATCCGATTCAGATGAAATTTGGGTACTTCCTAAACGATGACAATGCAGTAAGATGATATATATCGTGTCATTCACGAAGACACGTGCCTTGAGTCGTATTGTCATGTTAAATTTGACAAATCTGCGCTACATCGTGAATGACAGGAACTTTAGCATGGGACTGAAATAATGGTGCAATTGGAAGGTAGCTAACGGCACTCCTCGACGGAAAAACAAACACATCGAGTTTAGGCTCGTTAGAAAGTTCCCGACCTCGAGTACTAGGTACACTAGGTATAGTATAGACATGCAGAGAAATTAGTGAAGTCCAGTGGGACAATTTCGCTAGGGTCAAGGTATTAGGAGCTTTAATTACGACTAAAATTATACGGTTAGTACAATACAGTGTACGGTAATTTTATAAGCTCTTGTAAAGTGATAGCTGGACTTCACAAGTAGCACGTAGACTAACGTTGACTCCAAACCAAAATGGTGGTTAAACTCGTTTCAACTACCATATTGGGCATTGCGAATGTCATCTCGCTTTGTGTGGTAGGGCACAGCACAGCGGATGTCATTTCAGATCTAGAGCAGAGCCCAACTGGGGAAGTACCTCCACCTTACAGAAAACAGCAGCCAAATAACACTAGACCCTACTCATAGTGTTGTGTTCCTGCCGGTGAGTAAGGTTGCCAGAGCTCAACGAGGGGGGGCGGGTTTAGGGCCGGCAACGCGCATGTAACTTCTCTGTAGTTGCAGGCGTACATAGGCTACGGACACTGCTTACTATCAGGCGGGCCGTATGCTTGATTGCCACCGACGTAGTATAAAAAAAATAGTTTACTGTATAAATGAGCAATAAACAATATGAATGAGCAAAACAAAGGTATTAATCACGAGGCATGACTATCAAGATGGCGCTCGAACTGGAAGTCTAGTGAAGTGGTCACGTTTTTTTTTTACAGTTGATTGTTTAATGTAAGATACTTTTATTAAACTTTTGGACCTTTTACACGTTGCACTGAAACTGTCCGGTGCATATTAAGAGGAGAGTCTATTTAAGTAAGTATAGGAAGCAAACGAGCAGACAAATCGCCTGATGGTAAGCCATTACCGTCGCCTATGGGCACCAAACCAAAAGGGTTGTAAATGCGTTACCGGCCTCTACGATAGGAGTACGCTCTTTTCTTAGGTCATAACGGTCCGGAAATACCGCAGGCGATAGTTCGTTCCACAGTTTAGCTGTGCGAGGCAGGAAGTTTCTGGTGAACGCACAGTTGAGGACTGCCAAACATGTAAGCGGTGAAGAAGACTAAGTAATTAATTTATGTTCTCATAATAAGTGAATTGTAAAATTCTTAATGAGAATAAATGATCTTTAAACCTAAAAAAAAAATATGTTCTAGCGTAGAGCGATGGCGGAAAAAATGAGGTGGGTTTGTGGGTATGGAGATTAAGTCTTGTGTATTTTCTCGTGTTTGATATAAAGGCGCATCTAAAGTCGCGGGTCGCACGCTTTTTAGGGTTCCGTAGCCAAATGGCAAAAACGGAACCCTTATAGATTCGTCATGTCCGTCTGTCTGTCCGATTATTTTATAGTGGTTATCGACCACGGTTACGTTGTTAACTATTTTTAGAAAGGTTATTATATCTGCCTGGCACCGCACCCGGAAACCGCAGTATGATAGCCGCCTATAATCAAAATATATAAATAAAAATATATTTAAAGATTAGGAATGTAATTAAATAATAATAATGAGAATGCCTGTTGACTGTTTTGTAATAAACATTCAGCAACATTAAATTTGTGGCTTTCCATCACACAAAGATCCTTATGCTTCAAGTGCAATAAGGATGATTCCATCTGTTTCAACAGAAGTTCTTTCTCTGATGGAAAGGCACTCTTATTGGCCGAACGAATACGAAGGCCGCCGTTTCAGCTTGGGTAAAACTTATAGGTAACGAACTAGCAGACCTAGCTGCAAAAGATTCAGTGCTACACGGAAATGATTCCTCTTTTAAAATTTTCCCTCCAGACTTAAATATTGTATATTATTATATAGTATTCCCACAAAAACAATCTCTAAACAATGGTCCTCACGATGGAGATCTTCCAAAAAATGTTTCTTTTCGTACATTCAACCAATGAGTCATTTAAATAAAAGAAGATGTTTTTGATGTCTGGATGTACCTACTATTCTACAAGATAGTATTTCTCAACCGATTTTCGCTTGAATACAATTGATTACGAAGATTCTAGTTTTAGTTAAGTACAAGTTAAATTTGTTACAATATATCATTAGTTCTAGCTAGATGCTTTTATGACGCTTAAGTGTATGCAAACCGCGAGTCGCATGGGGCTATTTCGGGATAAAATAAATAATAATAATAATTGGGGATAATTCAGAAAGCCTACTATTCTGTTGCAGAGTTCCTGGAGGATAAGTACCTATAATGGAAGAATTGTTATAACCCCATTACATTTGTTTTAAAACTAGCTTTAAGAATTATTTTTAACAATATACTTGCTATACCCTGTCAGGGTCCATGGGTTACTTTAATCTTTTGTAACAACATAATTATGTACCATGGTTTGCAATAAAGGAAATAAGAAATAAGAAAATTGCACTATTCTATGTTCTAAAAGGACCATTTAGAGACAGATCAATGAATAACAATGTTAAATAGTTGTAAGTTGTGACCTTTAATATTTAATTACCAATAAATTATGTCTATGTCTAATATGTGTGGCTCCTTGATACTCTAGTCTAGAAAGTCGCGATTTTTACAGATTTCTGCAGTTTCTGCTGGCTTAGCACATGAGTGCCGCGACAATTCTTGCCCGCGGGATACACTATCCGTCTTTTTATAACTGTATTAATAAGAGAGGGATACAAAGCTGGCTCATTAAAAAAAAGTGAGTATGATATGCTCTTCTGCAATAAAATGAAACAATTTTGAGAATTACTGTAAATTACATTTAATGTTTCTGCTCTATCTGAAAAATACAATATATCTATAGAGATCAATTTACAAGTAAAATACATACTTAAGTAAAACCTTACCAATAAAATTAAAGAAAATATAAATTAAATACAAAAATCAGAATGCCCCTTAATCTATATTTAAGACATGACTTTAGTAATTAAATACATTAATACAATAAAAATATTCAAAATAAAACGAATAATATAATTACAAACATTTGAGAAAACAGTTATGAAAATACTATACAAAAATGTATATGATCTGGCCTAGAATAAGTATGTAATGTATGTAAGTGTGTATGTACATTTAGTAATTCCGAATATTTAAGATTGTCCAATAATAACCAAAATGGACTCTTATTTAATGACATTATGGATGATTTTCGTAATCACTAAACATTCTGAAGTACTTGGAATTAATTGGTTGGCCTGTCTGTTTTACGACGATCAAGTACACCATAGTAAACATATGGAAAACTTGATCTTACAAATCAGACAGGCTATACCCAAATACACTTTACTAAATCATTTTTACAGGGTAACATAATATGATTGCCTAGAAAGTATGGTAGGTGTAGGCAGAGAGTTTAAGCGTGAACAGTAAATAGCATTTCACCTGTATATGTCATTCTTATACACAACCGTTTAAAAATGTGTGACGAGCATAGTTTACAATAATGTCCTGATAAAATCTTTCGGTTACCAAACTAAGTCAATAAAAATAAAAATATCTTGACAAAAAATCTTAAAAATCAACCTAAAAACTATGGGCACTAAAACATTTTTAAAATCATATACTATGAACACATCTGTTAATAATCTTTAATGTTGCACTTTGCACACCACATGAGCTTATGTTCTAGGAACCAATCTTTACTCCAGGCATCATTGGAGACACTTCAGAAAACTGACGATGATGCACATCTACCCATGATGTGAACTCCTTGGAGAGTACTACAGCAATCTCTAATGATAGTATGCAATCAGTCTCTGCCCTGTGAGCATTAACAGCTGTACGGCCTAATACTCTCTCGTAAATGTCCGGTAGTTTGTAACTGTCTTTTAGTCTCTTCTCGCTAAATGGGAGCCTCTGCCTTGCTTTTCCGGGATTATGTGGACGCTTCAGTGTCACCTTCTGTATCGGTGTTGTTTCATTCACAGATTGCATAGACAAGCAATTATCAGCGGCCAGATCAACTTCATCAACCTTTTCAGTTTCCACAATTGTAATCTTGGTCTTTTTCTCTTCTAATATATCACTAAAGGCGTCTAGTGAATCAGCACATAAAACATCACCAGAAAATCTCACATTTAGCATATCCAACTGTCGTTTTAGTATAGGAAAGTCGAAATTGAAGCCGTTGTGAGTGACAAGACACACAGGCTTGGTCAAAGTATTTAGAAAATTGTTGATTATGTCGAAAATTGTGATGTCAAAGTAGTTCTCATGTTCTAGAAGGAAGTTATCGAGCCCAGTGAGCTCGGAGCTACGCTCTGTGATCCTCTTGCCCGGGTTGAAGCACCGCGTCAGCTTGTGGAGTACTCTGGGCACGTGACCGGGCAGCGTATCAAGTACATGTTCGCGTTTCACTGCCACCATACACAACTCGGTTATTTTCGTTCTGTTAAATTCCTCCCTTGGAAGACCGGTAGTTTCGAGATCAAAGAACACGTAGGTGGCTATCGGAGCCATGGTTGGAACGGTAGTAAGTAAAACAGTGGTGTCTTACCTATTGTGTCCAACATATCCAGTGAGTCATGCAATCACAGTGATAACGGTGACAATGGTAGTCGTTTCGATTCACTTATTTGCGGCTGCTAAGAGAACATTTACTTAATGTCCTCATTCTTTAATTACTTCACGATAATAATTAGTTAATCGACATTATAATAAACTTGTGTAAAAGATAACAAAGCTATGACAATAAAATTATAATGACAGGAGAAAGTGAGGTTGGATTTTTGTTGATGTTTTGAAAGCATTCCGTCAGACGCAATTTTTTATGAACCATAAAATTAGGTACAAAATAATCTGCTAAATAAATTATGGCTAGTTAAAGCTACAAGTTCACTGTTTCCTCTCTTTCTAACAACTCCATCTATTAGAAAGAGAGGCAAACACGGAATTTGTAATTCGCAGCGTGAACACTTTGTTTTAATGAGTTAAGGTGGTTCGACTAGGTTACCCAAAGCTTAAACCTCACTAGATGGCGCCACAATTGCAAATTTTGAGTTTTAATTTTTTTGTGGAGTAGTCTTGGTATTTCTATACTGTAAATTATGTTTAGCGCACTCTTTAAATAAATATTGAACTATTAAAACAAACATTGAACACTTCATTGTACAAAAACTACCCCTTAATGTCGACAGAATGTTTCTTGACTCTATTTCTAAGTATCACTCACACATTCAAACAGTCGTACTGGAATCCTTGTAGTAGACAATTTGGCACAGCGTGAGTAGGCTTCAATAGCGTTGCGGTAAGTACGTGGAAATACATGCAAGAGGATGTGGGTTCGAGACTCATTAATTTTTTTTTTCTTATTAGTATTATCAAGTACCTATTATTAATAAATTGTTTTATGAGAAATATGAGCGTTTTTCCATAAAACTATTAATAATCTGATTCTCACACATCATGATATTTTTGGGTTCTTCCAAATCATAATCACTAGCATAATTCACTATCAATTTAATCACTAGCAATTTAAATTATTGTAGAGATAAGTTATTGACATTTTATTATTTTATGCTCATCCGGTTATGTCTGTGTTTGTGATCTCTGTATGTATTAACAATAGTCTTGTAAGTTATGTTGTGTAATACTAACACTTTTATGGGTTTTTTGCCTGAAATAAAGGATTTAATAATAATAATAATAATAATAATCAATCCTCGTGCTATAAAAACCCGAATATTTGTATTGAAATTATAGTTTTACACTGAAATTTCTTTCATACTAAAATGTGACGTAATGGTATGGATATTTTAGGATATCTTTTTTTAATGCTAGGGTGGAGAAGATTCTAAGTAGAATGAACCTAAGAAAGTCCAAATTTGTAAGTCAGATTTTCCGGTATTTTTTTTAAAAAAAAAAAACGCTGTTTTGTTCTAAAATTAAAGCAATCCCTTACTGCCCAGCCTTTAAAAAAGTAGGTACTATTTTGCAGTAGAATTAAAACATTTTTTTACGATACATTTAATTAAATTACAGTGAGTTACAAAATTGCATGGCCTTCTATTTATAACCATTATAAAAAGAAATGAGATATTTACCATGTTTGTTTATATTATTGATTTCCCGATATTTTGACACAACTAGAAGTTTCACACAATGCCTAGAGATAGAAAATTATTTATTTATTTTATTTATTGTCAATTTCATTCAACGGATCACATCATATCCAATTATGTGTTTATGTATTGCATTGTTTTCTACCTAGTTGGTTATTAAATTCTGTTACTGAAATAATCTTTATCTACATAAAATATACCAACGAAAGTTTAATAAAGTATATATTAAAATGAAGAACACAAAATCAGGAATTACATATGACAATATCATTCAAAATCGCCTCCTCTGGCTTTGACACAGGCCCTCAAACGACGAGGCCAGTCATCAATAGCGGCACGCACGATTGTCATGTCTAATTCCGTCACTGTCTTAACTATGGCCCGCTTGAGGGAGTTAAGATTTGTGTGGGGTCACGGCCAGTCTTCGGGGGCAATAAAGTCAATTTTGTTCCTTCGAAACCAGGCTTGAGTTTTTTTTGCCTTATGTGCAGGAGCTGAGTCCTGTTCAAAGATCCATGGCTGGTTTTGAAATAGGGTGTGGCTTAAGGGCTTCACTATTGGTTCGAGAACGGTTTTCAGTTTCCGGTTTTCACACCTTTTTCACAGAAATGAATCTGTGTTAGCCCTGAGTATGACACACCCAAAATCATGTTTGGCGGGTGCCCAAATTTGTGCAACGCAATAGGGTTGCTTCCATCTACAAATCTTAGGGCATAATTGTATCCCAATAAATTATTTTGGATTATAAGAACATGTTAAACTACTTTTAGGGGACCTGTAATGACCATATTTTTGTAAATATTGAATTTAAAATATCTTTTGGCACACGTCACGTGACCAAACTCGAAACGTCATTGAAGATTCTGATGACGTCACAACTCTCGGATTGACACTGTTGACAGTTAGGCGATTAACAACAAATGACAAATATCAGTTGACAGTTCGTATCTTCTACACGTGTATGTAGTTATGTGTCAAACCATAAACTGTGACGTCACACAATTATCAAAGAGCGTTTTGGGCGCAAAAGCATCTGTCAAAATATATTTTGTTAATTTAACATATTTAAAGCCGTTTTTAGTATAAAAGCTGAATTTTAAGGCAACTTTTAGTTAATATAGAAAGTAATACAAGCGTTTCAAAAAATTGGAATACGATTCTCTTTTAGGCCCCAATTCATTATAGATACGACGAGATAAGCGTTATGTGTGGTATATAATTATAGCTCACAAATCCACTACAATATGTCATTTTTTATTTTTTCGGTAGCATTTGTTTTAACGGAAATAAAGAAGTTGCAAATCGAGTAACAGAACTTCAGAACAGATATCATTTGATATTTACCAGTCGCTTTTCGGTGAAGGAAAACATTGTGAGGAAACTGGACTAATCCCAACAAGGCTTAGTTTTACCCTCTGGGTTGGAAGGTCAGATGGCAGTGGCTTTCGTAAAAACTAGTGCCTACGCCAAATCTTGGGATTAGTTGTCAAAGCGGACCCCAGGCTCCATTGAGCCGTGGCAATATTCTGGGACAACGCTAGGAAGAAAGAAAGAAATCGAGTAACAGAACTTAGTAACCAACTAGGTATAATAGTTATGATGTAAATGTCCATATCATGTTGGAGTCATAGATTTATAACTAACCTAGATGCCTAGTCTGTACATCCCTAGTGAAGCCATTTCGAGTATGACATTATGTCGCCCTCGTGTCATCGTATCCGAACGGCCCTCGCAGTACTCAAGGTCGAGTTGGTTTGTGTACACCTCCCGGTTATAAATTAAAAAATACAAGAAAGATGGTTGTTTGTGCGGTGAATTGGTGTCACAACACATCAGTGTATAAAAACAAACCGCCTGATATAACATTTCATGCGTAAGTATCCAGTTTAATGTGATATTTTTACGTAATTGTAAATACAAAAATCCAAATTTTCGTCAGCCGCCATTACTTATAAATGTTGCCAGGTTATATTAATCTTTTTTCCTCCAAATGAGGCATGACGATTACATTGATAAAATAAATATGCTTAGTTTAAGTTCCTTGTATGACTATAGAAAATATTCTTTTTTAGTTTTTCATTCTTTTATTTCAAATTATGTTTTGTCTTTTATAAAATTACAGTTTAAATTCATATTTTTATTTTGTGTGATATTCGTTTTAGATTTCCGACTGATCCGCTTCTGTCTGCGAGATGGACGGAAAAAATTAGATTAAATAGGAACGATGCAATATGGAAACCGACTAAACATAGTCGAATATGCTCTCGCCATTTTGATGAGCAAGTAAAGTAAATTTTATTTGTGGAACACAGGTGTTACAGTTAAGGTCTGTAAAAACGAAACGCAACTGTCACTGTCGCACTTATATGGAAGACTGATAGAGAGACACAAAGCGTTTCGTTGTTCGAAGCAATAGCGATTGCCACCTTGGCTAGGCCTGCAGGTACAATTACTAGTACTGACCATAAATAGTTATTTGTTTTACAAGTGGAAAAGTTGTTGTTTAACCGCTCGTGCTAATATTGCTACTCGAGCTAAATAAAGATCCAAAATGTCGAAAAATGGAATCTTGAGCGTTGCGAGGGTTTCAAGTTACGAGAGTTAAACAAATTTTGCCCCAAGTGAAACACAAAACTTTTCACCACACCAACCCGAAGAAAATATTAGTCAAATAAAATCAAACCAAATCAAATCCAAATGATCGTCATTAAATATTTATCATTTAAAATCATTATTCCAAAGTCAATTCTACCAGCTTATTATCTGTGCACATTTGTAAAATAAAAAAATAAACGTTTTTTTATTTAAACATTATTTCACAAAGTACAGAAATGCAAAGTCCTTAAAAGAAACCTTGAAAGTTTTTGCTACAAATTTAATACCTACATACACACTCCCAAATGATCGATAGCCAAGTATAAGGATGTGGTTAAAATCCATCTATTTTACGGGGAATAAATGAACTCTGGCAACCCGTTTTTGTATATATGTGTGTGTCGCTGAGCGTAAGACACGAGCGTCGCACGCACACATCGATCGAGTTTCGGCTTCACTTTTGGCAGATTAGCCTTATGAGGACTAACTGTCTATGTGTGATAGGTCAGTGGTTGGAGTCATATATTAGCCAACTAATTATTCAAGATCAATACACTTAGCTCCCTTAGGTTCGCCTAAGTACAATCTCGGGCAAAATTGAGTTTTATAAAAGTGAACTAGTTTCTAGGTCATATTTTCTATGAATTGGGTCATTTTTGTAGACCCCAATTACAGTTACACTTTTCCTGGTTTTTCGCGGACCAGAATATCGATGACTTTTGTAACTTGATTTAGACGTTGCTATCATTTTCAATCCAAAAACACATAAAATCACAATTCAGAACATGCGGCAGCGTTGTTTTCTATCAAGTACCTCAATCACCAGGGCGGCTACCGGGAAAATCGAAATTCGTCAATTTCGGGCATTTTTCTCTGTCACTCTAATTACGTCTTATGAGAGTAAAAGAGAAAGATCCCCGCAATTTGCGAATTTAGGTTTTCGCGGTAGGCCCCCAGATCCTGTCAAGTTTCAGCAGTGTTACCAGGTGAGCGGAAGAGAATTATCGTACTTGAGTGTCAATATTATTGTACCGTTTAAAAAAATATCGTACGCCAATCAAAAAGGCAGCCCCTAAAAATGTCTAGCAAAATAAGCTTAAATTTTCAATTAATAATAAAAAAAAGACAATTTTCGTCTAAATTGCGCAAAAAATCTGTTTATGTTTGTGTATTTTTGGGATAGACTCAAACGGTATACAGGCAATTGAGACATTTTAAACTTTAAACTTACACCAAGGAGCCGAACACCCAAAAGATACTAATTTTAGCCTATTTCTGAGAGAAAGTGTCATATTTTGCTTCAAATTACTAGACTTTTAAGGTCGCATCATACAAGGGCTGAAATTATAGTACTTTAGTGTACGATAATGCTCTTTGGAACATTACGTCATACCGGGACCCAAATTATCGTATATGTACGACAATTATCGTACGCCTGGTCACACTGAGTGTCAGTGTCGACAGAGTCAGCTAAAAACGCGTCAAACATCGCAACGTCGCGCCGATGGCCGTCCGAGGCATAGAGTGGCAACGCCGCAATGTATTTGTACACGACATTTGTCACACACACATGAGTAAAATTTATCAAAATATAACGTTGATTATTGCATGATTTCTGTATGAAACAAAGTTTTTCTATTAATTTAGCGCAAATGAATATTCGAAAGTAGATAGATGCGCAACTATTTATGTAATAATATTGTGTAATTAATTAATAAATAGCGATTGTTTTTTGTATGAAAATCGAACCACCTTAACCTTATTGCATAAATATAATGAAGGAAATGTATTTACTTTTTTAATATTGATCCTGAAAATCCTGAAATAATTATATTATAGGTACATACAAGTATAAAAAATAACACTAATATAATATTATACACCTTTATTGATAGAAAATAATAAAAAATCCAGTCTGAACACTGTGAGTAAATTAGAAAAATAAATACGAGCAGTGCTGTGTGCAGTTACAAACTATATAACACTTAACACTGGGATAAAAAAACACAGACTAAAATTTACAGTATGCTTATAAATAATACAATTTACATCTGCTAACTAAAAAAATGTTTTTTGGACATACAAATTGTGAATTTATAATAAGCAAACCCCATCCCATCAAACATAAATTATAAAATAAATTGCAGCGATTACAACAACCAAAACCGAAAACATTGGAATCCAATACTTTTGCAACCGATTCCGATCATCCCTATTGGCCACAACCTTCTTCTCTTTATATTTCTTCTTCTTTCCACTCAATTTCCATTCATATTCCGCTAACTCCTTGCGATTTTTCGCCTCCTCAATCTCTTTACGTCTCTTTTCTTCTTTTTCTCTTTCTAACTGAGCTGCAATGCGTTTTTCTTCACAAGTGGAGTCACAAGAAGGTTTCCCTTCACCACTCCTTACAAGATTACAAGGAGCATCTCTCTTCAAGTTCCCGCATGGGCAGTAAACCTTTGTTTTCTTAGTGCAGACTTGGCTCGCACAGCTGCCTGGATGGCACTGGTTCCTGCACCTGTGCCCACATTCCAGATTCTTAGGGCACTGCTGCTTACATGACAGCATTTCTTCTGTAGCCGAACTCAATTCACGGCATCGTAAATATAATTCGGTAACTTTGCAGTGACATGGAATTTTTTCTATGACTTCACAGGTAGGACAGGGTCCTGGATGGCAAACACCTCTAGCACATTTATGGCTGCACCTGTCTGGTCTTCGGGCTAGACATTCTCTATTGCATGTTTCGCAGGAAGAAGGAACGTTAGGATAGTTAGGATTCGCTGTGTGCAAGTGGCACAGCAGTTTGCACTTGTGTTTAGTGCAAGGAAGTTCTCGGCCACATTCGCGACCACAGGGGCGTCGCGAAGCAGAGTGGCATGGTTGATCTGCTGTTTCATGCTCCCCAAAACAAACAATAGGAACTGGAATCTCACACGGTGGACATTCAAGAGTCATTATTTTAGTCTTTGGTGGCTGCACTTCCCATGGTGTAGCGGGCTTCTCTACTTGCTTAAACACTACTGTAACAAAGGCATGGCAAACCGCTTTACAGTCATGCTCACAATTCTCATACTGTTTATGACATATTGCCTTACAAGGAGGACAATCACCAAAATGGCAGGAATGTTTGTTTTCTTCTACATGTCCACATTTATATTTAAGCTTGCAAAGGAGACTACATTTAGGAGCTTTAGTGTGTTTCTCTCTACCACAGGGAACTGTTACATAGGTTTCTTTACAACGGCAAGTTACTTTGGATTCCCTGGGACAAGGATAGCATGGACCGTGATGGCATACTGTTGTGCACTTATGACGGCCACACTGCAGGGGCTTGTCACAGATTTTCTCACACGGCGGACAGTTTCCATTGCAACATTTACGTGCACAACCATGTTTTCCACAAGGTCTTATGCCTCGGCACTTTGTTTCACATTTATACTCCTTACTACAAGGTAATGATCTCACATGTGTGCCGCATTGACACTTTTTTTCAATCAACACTTGGCATGGAGGACAGGGGCCTTTGTGGCATTTCTCTGGGCAAGTGTGTTCACAATAATCCTTAGTCTTCCCACAGGTCCCCATACAGGTCTCCATGACATCAGGGCACTGAACAAATCTCTGATTAGCTCCACAAGGACAGGACCGCATCCCAGAGTTGGGACAATCGCCACAATCACCTGAATGACATATTTCTTCACATTTATGGTAACCACATGAGAATGGTTTGTTACAATGCTTCTGGCAGCGCCATACAGGATCATTGCATGGTCTTTTGACCTTCTCAGCTCCACATAAACAGGTCTGGACACTTGTGTACGTACAAGGAGGGCAGGCATCTTCGTGGCAAACATTCTCACATTTATGAGATTCGCACAACAGTAATTTTGTACATTGTTGGCCACAAGACCATTTTGCAGCGCTGCAGCGTACTCTCTTACGTTCCTTCTCACAGAAACATACTCCATTGACAGTTTGTGGGCACGGTGGACAGGGACCAGGATGGCATAACAATAGACATTTATGCTTGCAATTATCCCCTGTTGACAACCTTTTTTCACACACCTCTCCACACGAATGTGGAATCAACCATGGATGAAATGGAGGATCGTCAGTTTTGCTACAGAAGCAGCGATACTTGCGAGGAATTTCCTCTTTGCTATACGACTGGCGACACTTGGGACAGCACCATTCAATTTTCTTGGGCACAAATACGGCGATCGGGCCGTGGTTTTCCTCGCTACGTAGGCTAATGCTGTCATTGGACCACTTCTGGATGCAGGAGAGATGGAAGTACGAGTGGCAGTGGTCGCAAGTCCAGATGGGATGGGCGCGTTTGATGGAACCTATGCAAATGAGACACGTAACTGGGCGGCCGCTTATAGCCTCCTCCAACATGTTTTTCGTGCGGTTGAGCATGTGCGCATCGCCACCGCCATTCCTATAGCTCTGCAGCACGCCCTCGAGGACGCTCGATTCGTATGGTTCCTCATCTTCCGACGAAGAAAGCTCTTTCATTCCCTTCAAATGTTTCTGTACATTTTGCTGCAATTTTGCAGCTGCGTCGTGGTATCGCCGGGCCATGGTTGAGGCAACGCACGCCCGGTGACAAAAACTTGAAACTTTTACTAATCTTCAGTTATTTTTTTTAATTTTCCTTGGCTACAACGACGGAAATCGGCGATTTTCTCCAAATCGGCATGAATTTACCATGACGTTGACACAAAGTATTTTATAGAGCAAAGAGCAGCGTTCTAGCATCGCGTTTAGCTACCTACTATTGACTATTGAGGTAGTTATTTTCATGTTATTTTATTCTAATAAATATATTTATCATTTTAAGAAAAAGATAATAAGAAGAAGCATCAAACATAGACTACTTTAAATTTTATTGATATTATGTTTGAAAGCGAAAAGTGGATTTGTTTATCTTCATTTTTTTTTTATCTAACTATAAAACACCTTATATGCCAAACTCTTGTTTACAGGGCTAGCTAAAGTCATGTCAATTTGAAACGCATGAATTTATAGAAAGTCATTATTTTTACAAAGTTTTTTTGAATTAATTATAAAGTCGTCCAACTCTTACCTACACCGGATGTTCATTTATAGATGTGGAGGCACAATTCACTCCATACAATATAGGTAGGTATACAGTTCTATAACCAATTGGTTGCATCTTTCTCTGTTACTCTAATTACGTCTTTATCGGAGTAAAAGAGAAAGATCCCGCAATTTGCAAATTTTGGTGTTCGCGGTAGGCCCTCAGATTTGATTACAGAGTGATTTTCCATACTGAGGGGCGAATATGTAGGTCATACCAAAGATTTATATAACACTGAACAACCTTTACTCTCCATCCATAGTAGAAGTTTTTCAGTAAGACTTAGATATTCATCCCTCAGAGTGTGGTCAGGTCAGACATAACAAAATCATATATTATCATCAACGAGGGGGCCCACACCGCCGATACAGCAAACCATATTGTTCTTTGTTCAGAAAAGAAGAGAAATATTTTCATACTGCAGGTCCCTCCAAAACTGTTCAAATATTGGTAGGTTTTACCAAGTTTGTGTGAATTGGTTTTTTAGGATTGTGTGGAGATACATGCAAATTGAAATAAAACTGGATATCTTTATTCATATACTTACCATTAAGGATAATATTATTATGGGTACCTATTATAATTTTATAATAGTATTTTACAGTACACATGGTGCTACTTTACCGCACTAGTGCGAAAATTAGCATATTACGTTACTGTGTCGAACATTTAAAGGGCCATAATGTACTGTAAAACGTTGTACGATACATGTGCGAATAGGTAATTCGCAACTCGTGTCGATTTAAAACACTCCCTTCGGTCGTGTTTTAATTTATCGCCACTCGTTTCGAATTTCACATTTTCGCACTTGTATCGTAATGTATTATTACAGTACATATGGTGCTACTTTACCACACTAGTGTGATAATCAGCACATTACTTTTCTATGTCAAAAATTTAAAGGCCATATGAACTGTAAAACAGTGTACGGTACATGTGCGAATAGGTAATTCGCAACTCATGTCAATCCCTTCGGTTGTGTTTTAATTTATCGCCACTCGTTTCGAATTTCCTATTTTTTGCACTTGTATCGTAATGTACTATTATACAATTGTGATATAGTGTTTCAGATGAGTACTAGGCAACAAAGCTTGCTGAGTGTTGCTTGCTTGTTGAATTAAAAAATCTTGCATTTTGATGTCAAAAATAATATTTATTGCATATTAAACAAACAAAATATTCTGTAACTTAATAAACATTCTTATAGCCACTGAGGCAGTCAACATGCAATAGAATAATCATGTAAATGTATGTAACAAATTATACCATACATAATTTAAAGTAGTCAAATAATAAAAATCTATAAAACAAGGCCCTGCCTTGCAACCACTAAACTTATTTATAAAATATATGATTTGAGTAGCAAAATTAATGATATTATATTTGACATGATTACTTATTTAAAAAACATAATATCCTAAAACTAATGCCTATCCAGGGGCCTAATTTCTGTCAGCTTTTTACAGGAATCGTCGGCCCATGGCAGAAAGTCGTTTTTCATAGCCACAACACAGTACAGCAACATAAAACAATCTGCTTCCGCTCTATGAGCATTCAGCTCTTCTCTGTTGAGAAGTCTTTTATAAAGGGCAGTCAATGCAAAGCTTTCTTTGTTAGGATTTGGTTTTTTATCCATCACCCTTTTAATTGCCTCAGTTTTTTTCTTCCTCATGCTTTCAATCCTTGTTTTAGTTACCTTTTCTTCTTTAGCATTTTCATCAATGTCTTCACATGACATATCAGATAATGAGAGGCATATGTCATCAATTTCTTGCCAGTCTTCATTACTCACATTAATATCAGGCCATTCATCTTCATCATCTGTTATTAACTCTTCAACTTTCTGTGGTGACATTTCTAAAGTTTTATAATCAATAGTTGTTCCTTTCAACAGTTTCCTAAACCCTATTATGGAGTCTACACATAGCAGATCTCTTGGTAGGATTTCGCCAGCCTCATTAAATTCTGTTTGTAGTAATTTATAGTCAAAAATATTACCATTATGTGCAACCAGACACACTGGTTTTTCAAGCTCTTCGAGAAAAGCAACTAAGCTTTTAGTTTTCTGTTTAAAAGTCGGCGCGTGTTCAAGTAATTTGTTCGTGAACCCGGTTAGTTCCACCACTTTGGATTGCATAGGTCTCTGCGGGTTGAACACCAACGTTATTTTACTAACCGGCGGTATTTCTCTGTATCCACATCTTTCTATCTCCTTCCTCGATGTGGCAACGAAGCAGAGCTCGATAATCTTTGTTCTGTTTTTCTCCAGATGCGGTAGACCCGTAGTTTCCAGGTCGAAAAACACGTAAGTTGCAATGCGAGGCATTTTGTATAACTAAGCTGTTTTGGGTCTCACAGTGAGTCACTGTAGTCCGAGTAGCACCCAACTTAGAACACTATGCAAATCATGAATCATCAAGACTGAGATCGCCTTACGAATTATCTATAAATAAAAACAAACATATCCGTAGACTAATGAGTGAATAATTGTCAATTAAGTATAGGCAATCCAAAGAGCATATAATCACTACGATCAATGTATACGTAAACATTGGTTGACGTTTCGTTTGACGTTAAAATTTGACAGAAAATTTAAGCCAATACCAAACTTCTTGATTGAAATATTTATTGAAAAATACATTAACATGAAAAATAAATATATATATAAACTATACCTATATTTTTTATTTATTTTTTTAATTAAATAAAAATTAGTTTATGTTCAATCGTAGTTGACTGCGACATCTAGGGACAAGTAGAATAGTAGTTATAAATTTTACACCCATACGCCATCTAGTGTGGAATAGCAGTATAGTTCATATACAGCCATAGTGACAATTTTGGTATGAGCTATTCCTATTGCACAAGAGATGGCACTATTAAGAGCAGTAATGTGTTTTAGGCTTATTTAGAACCGTATCACTCTAAAAACCAAAAACTTCACCTCCCTCTACTCTCTTGGAGGCTACTAAGAATTTCAAATTCTCTTTGATGCTACTAAAGGGATGTCCGTTGACACCAGAGATGTGACTTATTTGAAATACTTGTATTTAAAATGCAAATACAAAATGCAAAATACCTATTTTGTATTTAAATACCTTTTAAAGAAAACTATTTTGTATTTTATTTCAAATAGTTTTTGGGACCTATTTTCTATTTTCAAAATACAAAATACTTACTTTTTATTAGGTAAAGTAAGTAGGAGTTACAATCTCTTCTGACGTTACAATCCTTGCAACTCTCTCATTCTTTTATGGCGACCGGTCTGGCCTAGTGGGTAGTGACCCTGCCTATGAAGCCGATGGTCCCGGGTTCAAATCCTGGTAAGGGCATTTAATTGTGCGATGAACACAGATATTTGTTCCTGAGTCATGGGTGTATGTAATAGTTGGCGAAATCGCGCGGACTGATCCGCGTTTGCTTGATACTATTATTACATACTTAGTAAGTAAGTAAGTAAGTAAATATTCTTTTTTGCACCAACAATTATACATTTTACATACATGTAAAACTACAAATAAATTTTAAAGGAAAATAGAACCAGGTAACAACAGGCGGTCTTATCGCTAAAAAGCGATATATACTTAGCTATGTTTTCCTGTCGAAGCTCTTTTTGTATCTATCGTTTAAATATCGACCTTATGTATATGTATTTAAGTATTTATAAATATTTATATATATCATTGTCTAGTACCCACAACACAAGCCTTAATGAGCTTATTACTGTGGGACTTCGTCAATTTGTGTTATAATGTCCTATAATATTTATTTATTATTTTAACATAGAACTGGTGAATCTGTTTAGTAACGTCGCAAATGACCACAAGCGTAGCGAGAGATTAAAAATGTGGAATCTTAAGCGTTGCAAGGGTTTCAAGGCACGAGAGGTAAACAAACTTTTCTGCCCTGGTGAAACACAAACGAGACGTTTTCACCAACCAACGAGAGGTATATACTAGCTGTAAAACATTACAAATCTAAATTTATGCTTTTAATAATTGACCGTTAAAAACCATCACTTAAAAGTCCATTCAACCGGTAAACATGAGGAGACACAAAATTTGCACTCTAGAGGACTGATATACACACTATTTTTAAAGAATAAAGAAAGCGTTTCCAACTTGTAAATTCCGAGCAATCTTACTAACTTTTTAATTCAGACTAGGTATTCACTATTGAAGAGTACCTTTTATCGCAAAGTATTTTTATTTTAAAAAAGAATTTTGAAAATACCTATTTTGTATTTAGTATTTTAAATACAAATTTGAAAACTATTTTGTATTTTGCATTTGAAATAGTATATCAAGGAAGTATTTGTATTTTGTATTTAAATACTTTTTATAAACTATTTTTCACATCTCTGGTTGACACGGTGGATAGATAGGTGTAAGGAAAAATTAAAACAATTTTTATTAGACAAAGTTTATTTATAACCGACGTTGGTTATTAATTACATTATTGGACATCATCTCCGTTCTTTAATGTACAAACATAATGGATAATATTAATTTCAAAGCGTATTAAAATTACCGATAGCAAAATAATTATCACATATAAAATAAAATAAAAATATCATTAAACTTTATATCGATATTATTAGTAAAAAGCGCGTTAAAATAATGAAATAAATGACTAAGACACCCCATATAAAATATAGTTCATAGTCACCCCTCCTACCATCATTTATAGTAAAGATTATTCTACATTGCAAGTGATAATGACGGCTGGTAACGTTACAAATACACGTGAATGGCACTTATTATCAACATTAATATTGTGTGTAAAATATAAATTGAAGGCAATATTATTATAGCACCATAATGTTAAGATAATTTCTAAATATTTCATTAAAAAAATTGTCAATGACTTTGACAATATTATTTGATAGACTTGGTAGAAGACACATTGGCAACATTGTAAAAATTTTCGCCTTAAAATGTCCTCTACTATATGGAATATTATGCAAAACACTGCGTAGGGCGCGCTACTAGCACAAACTGTAAAAAACCGCCTTGATGTATCAATGACATATTTATTCGTATCAAATTATCTATGAAAACTTGTCAAAAACTGTTTAAGGCATAGTACATATAAGTTACTCTATGGTTTGTGCAACTGCTGCCTCTGGCGCCAGAACATTGCAGTATTACTCCCTATTCCTTCTACGTATTATGAAATACTGATACCATTAATTTTTATTATTAAAGCGTTAGCGGACTCTAGTAGTCTCTGGCTTCTTTTTATTCGACAGTTTGAACCATCCAGCTTTCTTCTCGTCCTTCGGCATAGAGATCGACCTTGAAACTCTGTCCCTATTCAACACCTCACTAGATTGACTCCTTTGCCCATCCCTACGCGGGTCTTTCCTCTCCGGTTTCCTATGAAGAGTGGTACTGGAGCTGGTTAGTCGATTATTGATCGGACGTCGCGTGAGCGTTGACTGGCTGTACGATTTATTCTTCTGTAGCTGTGGTTCCTTTTTTGGTCGCTGCGCGTAGTGGAGGTCGTGGTGGTCGCTGGGGTGGCGGGGGGTCCAGGGGGCGAAGAGCGAGAAGCTCTTGGTGGTGGTGCGGACCTGCAGGTTCGAGGAGTTCACGGAGGATACGTCGTCACGGGAACGGTTGCGGGTCACGCGGCCAGGGTCTGGGATGTCGCCCACTGAAAATTGAACGAATTTAATTTTAAGTTGATTCTGATGAGTTAGTTGCTGAGGTATGTGTATCCATAAAAATATATCTATGTACATTGTTTAGTTCATTGATTCAAATCTGGTTTGGGAATTCGACGGATTTTATTAAGGAGTCCTTTGATTCATATTAGCAGGGTACCGGGGCAGAACAGGAAAAGTTTGCTTTATTCTGTGATTCGACTCATAGATTTTTATGCATATACGGGATGGACTTCTGGTGTTTTTAGATTAAATTAGTTACAGAGAGTCATAATAAAGCCACCAAAGTGGAAGTCGATTAAAATTGAAATAGGAGGAGGGGAGGATTAAAATAAGAGTTTTGGTCATTTAGGCCTGGTATAAGGATGCCTGCCGGACTCAGTGGCGAAGTGGGCCCCCGCCCATGGCCTCGCGGGAGGCCCCTTTGGGCACATTGAAAGAAAAGGGTCTCACAGATTAGATTATTAGATTAGTTCACGCTACGCCAACTGCTGCCGGTAGTGTACATACCGGTGGTGGCGTGCAGGTAGACCACGCTGCGCTGCGACTGGTGACTCGAGTCGCCCTCCGTGCTGCTCTCGCCTGAGTGCGCGGGCGTGCGACGACGGTACCTGCGCAAGAGACAAACAAGTGATATTAGAATGAGTGAGTACGGGAAATCTGTCGGATACTGATTGAAATCCAGATTTCCTTACAAACTGGATTTGGATTGCAGGATATATATTTTTTACAAGACTGCCGTTTCGACCAGGGATGTGCAAGCCTGCAAGGTCGCTGAGCGGTGCGTGGATGCGTTTCTATTACGCTTCTGTTTTGGATTAGTTAATGATAAACATCCCTCGCTACGGATCCTCGTACATCTTTGGTGGAAACGCAGCCAAAGCATACATCATAGTTTACTGTAGTTAAATTGGACAATGACCGCACTGTGCCGTTAAGCAGCATTATTTAATTAGCGAAACAACCGATAAATTATCAGTTCTAGTAGATAATTGACTCACTTGTAATCCCTATTGAGATCCTGCTTGCTACTCCTCAGCTCCGACGAGCTGCCTCGCTCCCTCCTTCCATTCCTCAGCGTCTTCGAACTGCTGTGGCTCCTCGACCTGTCATACGGACTCATCGGCGGCTTCAACCCACGCTGACTGTCCTCAGACTGAATCTCAGATATATTATGAAGATTTCTCTTGTAGTGCTTCTTATCGCTCTTATCTAAGTTAGATAAAGAGTAACTTTTATTCAACTCAGCATGGTCAACTTCATCAAGCCCTGAGGTTGAGTTGGAGACAGTTTTTCGAAGAGTTCCATGGGGTTTGACTGTGCTGGGTTTGGCGTCGGATTCCACGTCGGTGTCGCCGAAGAAGCGTAGGTTTTTAGCCGGGGAGTTGAGCTTGGGTTTGTAGTTTCGGTCTTCTGGCATGATTTCTTTCTCCGTCTGCAAATCGTAGAAGTGTAATAGTTACATAAAGGTCTAATACTTAGTTACATAGTGGATTACATCGGTCAGGAAGGCCAGTACAACGTGAAGTGACTTATAGAGGTCACGCCCCTTAGACGTGAGGATGTGACATGTAAATATGTAGAGAAGAGAAGACTATAGGACATCAAAATATTTGAAATGAGCGATGCTGGTTAACGATGCTGAATACCGATGCTAGTGGGTTATGCACGTAGTCAATAGTGGGGGGACTAAGTGTATTTGAATGCATTCGAAGTGGTACAAATGTGACCATAGTCCAATAACTAAAGTACACAAAACCACATTTAAAAATACATAAAAGTTCGATTATCTCGAAAACCACGAAACTTTTACTAGACCTATAAGTGCATTATCTGGACCAGCCTAAGGTGCCCTGTCGGTGGTTAGAAGGTTATCCTTTAATTACTGGGCAACCTGTATAAATGATCCAAATAATCGTTAAAATGTATACCAATTTTACAGAGAATATAATAAAGAGCCCGCGCCGTACAAAAGACAGATCAGAAGATGACTGAACGTTGAACTCCATGTAACGTCCTGTTGTAATACGGCAAATGTAAATGTCCTGTCCCGTGAGTCTTGATGGTTACTTTTATCGCTGATCAATCACGTGGTTTCTTAGATATCTGAGGGCCTACCGCGAACTACGTTCGACGTATTGCCTCTCCGTCGTACTTGTAAATTCGTACGTAAGTGTTACAGGGAGGCAACACGTCAAACAGTTCGTGTAGATAAATTAGATATAGGCTGTATGTGTACAGATCTGACGGTTATGGTGAATGAAGAGATACTTACCTTGACGTTCTTCTTCTTCCTGGAGAGGCGGTCGAGCGACTTGAACCAGCCCTGCGTGCGCGGCGGCGACGGCGTGGGGCTCGGCGTGGCCAGACGCCGCCGCTCACGGTAGCGCTGCGCCTGCGCAATTCATAGTAAAAACGGTCAAAACATCTCGTTTAAAATACTATTGTAGTGTGTGTCCTTAATTTCAAACTATACACTGCAGTAGGGTACTTTTCCTACTAGTCAAATCAGTTTATTTTTAAAACGATTAGCTACTATGGACCTTATAAGTAAGTAAAGTTTTTAGTTCTATCCGATTTATTAACTAGAAATTGTGTCAAAAAATATCTGCTCTCTACGTTTTTCTAATAATTATCTTCTGCTGTATTTCGTTCATTGCGTAAAATAATTTACGAGTATTTTAGACACAGGAACTATTCCTATTGTACCTATACAAAGCACAGCACGTTTCTACACAAAGAGGTAGTACCAGGGTAGATCTGAGCTAAGTCTATCCACTGAGGTCATTGGGGCATATTAGGGTATGACATTGTGGAAAAGGCGTTGTACACACACTACACTACGCACGCCGCTAGCGATGTCACGTCACAGCGGAGCAGCGTACAGATCCGCATCTCATATCAGACCGCCTATATACAGTATGTAACAGAACGAAACGCAAAGAAAGAGACCCATTCATGTTTAGGTCACGCTGAGCAACTTTTACTATGGGAACAACCTCGAAAATGCGAAAAAACTTGCTCATAGGAAATTTTAACATCAGACCAGCAAAATGTATGAAACAGCCATATTTTTCTTCGCGATTTCAGTGTTCGTCCCATAGTAAAAGTTGCTCAGTATGACCTGAACATTAATAGATTTCTTTCTTTGCCTTTCATTCTGGTACATACTTGTATGTATCCAGAGAGATGTTTAGATGATCTACAGAATATGAAGAAATACTAAAGGCTCACGCTAGAACGGGCCGCGATCGGGCCGAGGCATCCGGCATTTAGTATTCTATAGAAAGCATCAAGTGATCCGTCATAGAAAAAGAAGTGTCGAAAGCCCAGGCTCAGACCGTTCCAGCGTGAGTCATCCTTAGAGCGCCATCAACTTTTTCAGCGTTTTCCCGACTAGGGATTGCAATCCGGTCCGGCGGATCCGGTAATCCGGCCGGATCCGGCACTTTTCAAGAGCTACCGGATCCGGTACAAAATCACCGGATCCGGACCGGATCCGGTAAAATAAAAAACGGTTAAATACAGCACGCGCTGTGCATTTTAGATGAGGAAAAGGCGACTGGTGAGAAGTATGAAGTTAAACAGAACAAAAAACGAATGAAAAGTTTGAATTTAGTAAGATATTTTTATATATTTATTATGACGATAAATGGGAACAGAAGAGGATTTCTTCTTCTTTCGTGTTGGTGGCACGATATGACGATTACATAAATACTGTAATAGAAGGAAAAATTAAAGGATGCAGATGCCATGGAAGGCATTTGTAATTTATGCTAAAGAGAAAGTTAATGTTGTGTCATAATGTTGTGATAGGAGATTTATAATAGTAAACAAATGAGCAGGATTAAGTCGGCCGTACTCTACCGACTAGAGTTGGACTCATCAATATGTGTGAATTAATATATGATATATTTAGTTTACTCCAATAATATATATATATAATTAAGATAAAATATTGATTCTTTACAATCTCATTCAATCTTATGCAATTTCCTTTATCTCCTGGTACATGCTACTCTACGTGTAGCCAATCCAAGTAACTTTTCTTAGGGAGTCCCTTTCCGCGATGGTTTTCAATCCTACACTATTATTTTTCGGATGAGATCGTCGTGTCGTGTTTTGTTCCCTATAATTTGACCAATATACTTTCCTGTAAATTAAAAAAAAAGATCATTTTTTTTTATCATAGATTCTGCTACATTCTCAGACAAATAATTAAAGCAAGATGATACTGGAGCACATTTAATATCATTTTGGTTAAAAGTAAAATATCTTCTTTTCTTACTAGAATGGATGTCAACGTTACAAAGAATTCAACCAAAGAACAGTAACAAAAACATGTCCTAACAAAGAGTTCCAATTCCACCCCACATCCCATCATCGGGCTTGGAAACTAATCAAATTGAGCATTTCTGAATGGTTAAATATAATAAATGACCGATTTTATATTTTGTTATTATTAACTGATATATTAGTCTTTTTACTACCAAGTTCTATTTTATTGTTAAGAAGTTAATAACTTCAAATTATAGATTTAGGAATACGTATTACGCAAAAAAAATAGAAAAATATGTCATTTAATTAACTTTAATATCCCTATACCAAACCGGATCCGGTCCGGCCGGATCCGACCGGATTATGGCCAAAATCCAGCCGGATCCGGCCGGATTGAAAATCAATCCGGTTTGCAATCCCTATTCCCGACGTTTTCATACGGATAGCTAAGCTCGGGGTTTGGGGCACTCGGTAAATTTCTTTGCCCACATATACCTTCGTTTGTTTTTTTTAATACTACATCGGTGGCAAACAAGCATACGGCCCGCCTAATGGTAAGTAGTCTCCGTCGCCTATGTACGCCTGCAATTCCAGAAGAGTTACATGCGAGTTGCCGATCCTAAAACTACGCTCCCTCGTTCGTTCATTTGCACTGTATTGTAGGTACTTAAGTAGGTATGGTTCATCTACCTTTAGGCGACTGAATTGCTAATACTCACCCCCATCCTTAGAGCGTTTTCACATAGCCCGATCCGATATCGGATATCGGATACGACTACAAAGAAGCAAAAAGTAAAGAAGTGCCAAAAATACATTGATTGAGTAAGATGTGCAAAATCTAACACAATTTCGTGCTTCGAATGTGTCAGGTAAAAGATGGCGTTGTACAGCTCTACACATTTTGCGGTAACTCTGATAGTCAAAAGACGTTTGACAATTCAGTGACCGCAAAACATATGGCGCAGTACAGCGCCATCTGTTTTGGATATCAAACTAAGGGACACGTTTTTTTCTTACACTACCTCTCTATTACCATCTAAGGTCCGACCGAGAACGCTTTTTTTGTCTCGGCCGAGACCGAGACCGAGACCGAGATTCAATGGGGTTCTCGGCCGAGACCGAGACCGAGACCGAGAATTCATAAAATAGAAAAAAAAGACGAATTTTGCACTAAAAATGTTTTTATAATCAAAATTCGACGATTTGTCAGAAAAAAGTTATCATAATCAATTCGCTATTAAATAGTATTTTTAGGGTTCCGTAGTCAAAATGGCAAAAATGGAACCCTTATTGTTTCGTTATCTTCTTATGTCTGTCGGTCTGTACGTATGTCACAGCCATTTTACTCATAAACTATACGATATATTTTATAACCAAATTTGGAACGTAGGTGTAGATGTATTATGTAAGTCGCTTCTTAGTTTAAATGTAACTAAAATAAATAAAAAATATGTGGCTCACCAGTAGATAGGTCTTTAAAAATGGTAAATTTAAAGGTTTTTAAAAAGACTTTTTTGATTAAGTAAATACTTTTGGAAATAATCGCTCCAAAAAAATAGTTTGATCCCCTCTAACTTTTGAACCGGGAGAGCAAAACCATCTAAAAATATCTAAATAATAAATCTTAGCCAACAATTATTCAGGAAAATTATTTTGAATTTGGTCGGTTAAGCCATTTAAGAGTTATAAAACAAAACCGATCTTATTAAAACGACGAAAGTGCCACTAACATACGCTCTTTTGCTTGTACGGCTTTGTTGGATTGTGTGAAGGTACGGAACCTTCCATTATGCGTGGTCCGACACGGTCCGGTCCGGTTTTTTTCAGTAAGGATGTGCGCAAAAAGAGGTACAAAAACAATAATCAAAATAAAGAGTTCTATATTGTAACCAAAAATCCGCTACAGGTGTCGTTTTGTACTTACCTACTGCTTTGCTTTTTCCCGTTAACACAAATATATTTAGTATCAAAATATCCAGTGTCATCTTCCACTAACAACAAGTCAATCTAAGCTACATCCCGATAACAATATACACTCATTTATGCATCAATAACAACAACCACAAAACGAAAAGACCCAAATGAACAAGTCATTACTTGCAACCGCGCCTATCCGATCCCAACACTTAGTATTTGATAAGTAATTGACGTTAAATGTGGGTACGAAACCAATCAAAATCACAATAAACGTCACAACCAACGGGTGGCTTAGACCCAGGCGCTCGTGCGCGGAAAATTCAAATTCACCAATGATAACTCATTGCTTAGTCTCGGTCTCGGCAAGAATCTCGGCCCATTTTGGCCGAGAGCCGAGACCGAGTTCTCAGCTCGATTTTTGGCCGAGAATGCCGAGACCGAGACCGAGACCGAGATCTCGGTCGGACCTTATTACCATCAATTCTCTGTGGTAAGTGCCTTTTTATATTTGTTTATACAATTCATTATTGTTTGTTGTTCATAAGAAAGCGTTAGTAAAATAAGAACTTGATGCCATTGATAGGCCTTTTCTAGCAGCTGTTTTTCTCGGTTTTAAACCAAGAACTAACATTAAACTAATTCTACGGATTTCACATGAACATGTCGCACGATTGACAAAAAACACGTGAGTGGAATCCGTAAAATTAGTTTAAAGCTGTTTTGCTCCAAATATTACGCGACATCCGATATCGGATCGGACAATATGTAAACGCTTTTAATATTCATGTCTGTTTCTTGATACCGACACCGATTTACAAAAGAACTAGACACTCCTTACCAACCGGCCGCTTTTAAACGTAACCTCAATATTTTGGAGCATATCACTTTACAGCGGTTGGGATACCTACTCATATTTCGTTACGTCTCTAGCATACTAAATGCGATACAGCCCCAAAAGCCTATTTTTAATATTGTCTAGACAGGAAAATACAAAAGCAAAAATAATAGTATTTTATACAATGGTGATATACTCGTAATAGATAGCTTTTCAGTCGAGATCCGTGTTTAGGCAACAAAGCCTGCTGAGGTGCTTAAGTAAGGCACGAGATTGAAAGCTTGATTATATCACTATTGTATACAATACTTTTTCTACGATTCACCTAAAAATAATATTTTACTTACTATAAAACCTAAATATTTAATTAAAATTGGTAACTATCTCAGTAGACTACGAGTAAAATGTAGTACAAAATACATAAATGCGCGACTCCGTGCAACCCCGAATTTATAGTAGGTACATTCACAAGAGTTTGAAATTGCCTTTGGGAGGAATTTGAATGAGAGGACATTTTAATTAAATTAAATTAACGTTTATTTCAAGCGCGTGTGGCTCATAAAATGTTAGTTATGTACAATAAAACTTAAAAACTATGTTAGTAACAATAAATATCTTAACTAAAATCATAACAATTCACCGTTACTGGGCTTATGAACCCCGCAACAATGCATAATGTACGGACAGTCCATCCTATCCGCAATCATAGTTAGGATGGTGTTGGGGCTGGCGCGCACGCGCCGTACCAGCGATGCGGCTCGCAGGCGCATTGCTGCTTTGAAACATGTTACGCGAACATCTGTGACGCACTGCAAAAGCGCGGCAGCCCCATCAACACCCGGAACGCATTATTATACTGAATTTGTAGGGCCTTGTACGATTTTTTTGTAAATTTGCACCACAGCCTGCACGTGTAAAAAGTGGTACAAAAAGCCCTGAACAGGGTTATTTTACTGTCATTAGACCAACGTGCAAACCTGCGCGGGCAATCATATTAGCTCTTATCGACAAGGCCCTACGTTCACGTTCAATGTCAGCATTGTCCTTGAGGTCGGTGGTGAGTATATGCCCTAGGTATTTATAGTGTTCAAACACTCTTTCGAGATCCACCGAGTTCAAACGAATGGGTGGTAGGTACTTCAGATGGTAGAATAGCACCAACCCCAAAGACCATGTACTGACTTTTGCTGACATTATATCTCAGCCCGTGCGCTTGCGCATCGATACAAATATAATATTCACGCACACATCGTTTAAAACAAACTATTAAAGGAATTCAGAACCTCCTTCCAAACGATGAAACCATAAGGTGTCGTTAACGCTTTACGTGTGCTATGGGCGTCATGGGGATTTTTTATGTTATCGAGCTGTCTGCGGCGGTCGTTGACCCGTCTGCAAATATTATAAATCATATCGGAGATGGTTGGCGACGCGCGGAAGCTCCGAACCGCATTGTTTCGATTATTGTACATGGATGGATAGAGATCTACGTTTTGTGACGAGTCTTATCTTAGCTAAGCCCTCTGATCTGTTACAGGTGGTGCACAATACGTACAGTCAGCGTCAAATAGTTTGTAGCAACCAAAGTAGCCAAATAGTTCGGTACACCATATATTTAGTATGGTGTACCGAACTATTTGGCCACTTTGACTGCTACGAAGTATTTGACGCTGACTGTACATAGAAAATCAAGTGTTGCTTTAGTCCTGTGAGCATTTGTTTCAGCTTAACTTTCGGGGATAGAATATGCATTAAAACACGTGAAATTATAAATAAATTATTATTAATTAATTAATTAATTAATTATTATTAATTAATTGAAGTGTTCCGGTTTAGTCATCAGCGGATTCATATTAATTTTTAAGAAGCAGAAACGTCTGCGTCGAAGGTGAGTTCAAGTCTCACCCAAGGGAGTAATTTTTGCTACTTTCAAATTTATTCTAAGCTTATCAGCGCATTCACTTCATTAAGAGGAAAGTGGAGGGCCCTCAACGAAATCATCTTTTCATACAAACGTATTTCTCATTTTCCTATCTAGATACAATACAGTACAATACAAATCCTCTTTATTGCACAACCTCAGAATAAATGTACATGGAAACATATTACTCGTATATAGGTACATTTATTCTGGAGTTTTTTTTATGGATATTAATATTATTGAAAATATTTTGTTACAATTCGTTGAATATCAACCACAGCTATGCTCCTACGTTTTATTTTTTCGATTTTTTAATTGTTATAGGAGTTAGAAACATTTAGAATTTTGTGTGAAATCTGTTATTCGCTCCTTATTTTTATAATAATAAAAGATCTAAAAAAGTCAAACATAGGGTCATAGTTATGGTTAATATACATCAAATTATGTAAAAATATTTTCCAAAATGTCATTGTCCAGAGAGGAATATCTTCTTTGTATGGAGAATCGGCCGTCCTGTTTCCTCTTAAGAGTTATTCTATAATATCTTAAAATATCAGAAACAAAAGGCTCCAACGAAAGTGGAAAACGGAACCCTCCAAAAATAAATGGAGGCAAACAATACAAGTTTTTGCCGTGACTTTACCTCGCTCGCCACCACGTACGGTGTACAATTACAGATAAAAAATAAAAAGATGATAAACAACCCATCGGATGATGCGCAAAAAGTATTTTTGGCAACTTAAGGTTATGGCCGAGGCATAGCGGATAAAATGATGCCCAAAGAGACGTTTTCAAGGCAACCTGTACCCCTAGTGTAAATAAATTCGATTTCGAAACGTGACGTACGCGTTTGCGTTTAGTCTCATTTTGTATGTGATTTAGAAAGAGCGCGCCAAGCGGGACGTTTTGGAAACTCAAAATCCTATACAAAATGAGACGCGTTCGTCACGTTATGATGTCGATTAAATTTACACTAGACCTCTAGACTGGAGGATCTCTATACCAATCTGACACCTGACGCGATTAGTTGGCTGCGTGGCCTGGATGTCGACTTACAATAAGTTCTTTTAGTTCTAATATTGCCTACAATATGTTGCCATACAATTAAGTAAATAAGCGAATAAAAAGCGAGATTTTTTTAACTTGAGGTACCTTATATTGGTCTAAGTGAATGTTTTTATCTAGTAAATAGGTACCTACCTATTAGGAAATATTTGCCATTGCATTTGTTATTTACAACAGTTTGTTAGAGTTAGAGACCAAACTAACCCTGCACAGACCTTCCAATGACAAAGTATCAAAGCGTCATCAAGAAAGTTAAACGTCTATCAAAATATGATTTGTATTGCGACACGTCTACAATTTGTACATCAAAGTATGTGCGAAGTTAACTTGGACTGTATTGCTTGTGCCTTCGCAGGTGCACGCGAGAGCGTCATTCTTTGTCACACAGTACTAAGATGCAGATTGTAATTATCGCACGCGACTCGAGTATAAGTAACATGCATCAGTCTTGTGTTAAAGCCGCCGGGGGTAAGACGTGTCCTTATAAGAGGTAGATTTTAATGGATATCATCATCGCTCTATCAGCCGCAGAATAAATTGATAACTAACACAACAGTGCGTCTACTGTTGCGCAGGTATTCATTACCAGTTTGAGCCGTTAAGCTGCGAAAAGAACTGGTTCAAAGTTAGTCAAGTTCACAACTAGTGGTCGCGAACGCCCATGGCTCCGACATTAAAAGAAAACAAACAGAATCGACAAAAAAATCCATATAACTGTCTGTTCACGATATTTCACGAGAATCGATTGAGAAATGCGACCTGTGAAGGGAAGGAGAAAAGCTGAACATAAGAAAGCATTTTTGCCTAGCATGAAACACAGATCTTCAGTGCCTCTCGGTCAAGCAGAATTCTTGATCTGTGGTAGTTTAGTGGTTCAACCGACTGACTTCAAACCGGAGGTCGTATCAATAAGCGTCTCAGAGGGCCTACTGCGAACACCGAAGTTCCCAAATTCCGGAAAACTTTATCTGTAACTCTATTGACGCCTTTAATCGGAGTAAAGGAACATCTTTCGCCCACAATTCGCGAACTTCGGTGTTCGCAGTAGGCCCTCAGCAACTTATATATCGTTTTGTTCATGAAGACGCGTGCCTTGCCTCGTATTGTCATGCTATTAAAGGTTAAATTCGACAAATCTGCGCGTCATCGTCGATGACACGAACTATATTTAAGTAAGTGAAGAATATCATTGAATACCACTAACGTTCCTGTTACGACTGATGAATTCATCAAGATCATCATATAGAAGAGAAATTTGAAGGAAACGGAAAGAGATGGAAGCCAAGAAGCCACAGCTCAAGTGAAGGAGAGAGTAAACGTCGGGTCGTATGAGGTTGTAAAGGAAAAGGCTAAGGAAAGAAATACATGGAGATTGTGAAGAAAAACGTCAAAGTGAAACAGACTGATTCGAACGAGGTTTTAACTCGCTGCCCTGGAAGTCCGGTTTGCCGCTCCCTTTTCCTAGAAACGCGAATTGGTAACTCGTCTATAGGATTTATAAAATTCTAGAAAAACAGCAATACACCGTGTCCTGCTGTCCAAACAAGTCTCGTCAAAAATAGTCGTTCTGAAGGTGATCGAAATGCCCAAGCAATCTTTCCATGCCATTTTGAACTTCAACCTATAGTTATAAGAGTGTTGAAGTATGTGGACAGAACGCAAGGCCAACGACCATATGGCGACTGACCTTATGTGGATTTATGTCGCCAGACTTTGCCTGTCCTTTATAATTTCTTTATTTGTATCATTCACATTAAAATCTGATTCTAAAAACAGCGGCAATTTGTAACACGGACAGTCAATCTCTATACAAAGAGACGTAGATGGCGCCACTTATCAACGAGGTCTCAGAACCATAATTACGTTAGACAATTGGAAATCCAACAGATATCTTTGCACAGCAGTGTCTGTAGGTATAACTATGTTAGATGATGAATAGATGATTTATACATAATTAACTCATAGAAACGAGACTTAATCGGATATTAAGTTCTAAATATACCTCTGACGTTCCGAGGACAAAATAAATTATGTTTCACTTACCCCAAATAACCTTACTTATAAAAAAAACTTGGAAAGTGAAAATAAACCACCGTAACCACCACCCACCACCACCGGTGAGTAAGGTTGCCAGAGCTCAACGAGGGGCGGTAGGGGGTTAGGGTCGGCAACGCGCATGTAACTCCTCTGGAGTTGCAGGCGTACATAGGCTACGGATACTGCTTACCATCAGGCGGGCCGTATGCTTGTTTGCCACCGACGTAGTATAAAAAATAAATACTCTAAAATGGGTGTTTTTGCCAAAGTTATATAGGTATACATTTATACCCCAATTAAGTGCCAATTATATATCACCAATTTATAAGAAGGTATATAGAAATTAATATTCCCGATGTCGGGCCTGATAATCGTTTTTCGTTTCAAGGCATATCAGCACATTGTTAACAATATTTGAAATGTAAAAAAATGGTTTTTATGCAAAAATGGGACCTTGGACCCGGGTACGTCCTTAAACTACGTCCAAAAGAGAGGTATGGGCATTGCGAATGTCATCTCGCTTTGTGTGGTAGGGCACAGCACAGCGGATGTCATTCCAGATCTAGAGCAGAGCCCAACTGGGGAAGTACCTCCACCTTACAGAAAACAGCAGCCAAATAACACTAGACCCTACTCATAGTGTTGTGTTCCTGCCGATGAGTAAGGTGCCAGAGCTCAACGAGGGGGGGCGGGTTTAGGGTCGGCAACGCGCATGTAACTTCTCTGGGGTTGCAGGCGTACATAGGCTACGGACACTGCTTACCATCAGGCGGGCTACGCTTGATTGCCACGGACGTAGTATAAAAAAAAAATATATCAAAGATTAAAAATGGTTGGCAATTAGAGACAAAGTAGGTATTTTTTACATTTCAAATATTGTGGTATTTTACATGTCAAACACAGCGTGTGGATGTGGATGTAATTGGTCTAATAGGGAACCTATGATAAAATTTGTCGGGTTATTTGGGCCCACGTTGTATGCTCTACTTTGCTGTCTTGTTCGATCTTGGCATAACAGTAAACCCTACACATGTCAAACTGTCAATTAGATAGAGGCTGCTAATTGCAGTAGCATGTTGTAAGTATATGCGGTATTTTACATGGCCCTTATAACTATTGTTAATTACAAATTTAGCATGCGTAGGTTGCATTTGTTGTTGTTTTTATTTAGTCTTATATTAAAGGAGTATTATAGGAGGCAAACGAGTTGACGAATGGCCTGATGTTCAGAAGATTTAGTCGTCATATTTCCATAGAAACGTTCTCGACATTTTCCTCTCTGTATTTTGGCCCTAGGTGAATATTTTTTTATATGTATGTGTTCAATATTACCATGACCCCTGTGTCTGTACGTTTTGTTTTTTTTTTGATATTCTGGTTTTGAATGTTTTGATAAGAACTAGGTTACTTCAAACAGCTGCCAAAAATACGCTGTAAACATACGCCTAGCATACAAAATCGGCAACAATAAACGCAAACATCAAAACGATCAGACACAGATCATTTCATTCTCATTTCGTTCCCAAATTTTCGTTACGATTGTTTAAGTTTTGGAGAAGGAAAATGTCGAGAACGAAACCTTGATTACTGAGATTTTTACCTAAGCTTGTCCTTATCACTCTAATTTTAGGAGCCACCGGCGTCGTCCTAATACAACACGACAACGTGAATATCGCAAGTTCGCGCGAATTTTACTCACGCGATCGCGCGATCAAACATATTGAACACCATATTCTAGAAGGGTGTCTTAATTGGTCGCGCGATTGCCAATTAGGACACCTATTCAAGTTCAATATGTTAGATCGCGCGTTCGAGCGAACTTACGATAGTCGCGTTGTATTAGGACGACGCCATCCCCGTCGGCGCGACGGAGATATCTACCTAAAATTATCAAATCTGAAAAGGTTGCTGGTATTTCCATTCACCATTTGCTGTCGCCCATTAACACCTGCAACGCCAACAACGCCAGAGGGGTTGCACGTGCATTGTTGGTATTTAAGATGGGAGTACGCTATTTTTCTCTTTTTTTCGTATTCGATAATAACACAAGCTGACGACAATATAAACAAGTTGTTCACTTATTCACCTCATATCTCATATTCCTAAAGGCGTGGACAAATATACATTCCGTTGGGCATTCCTAATAATCCTAATGAATCATGTTAATGTTCTTGCAATGGGATTAAATCTAAAACCCGAAAAAATGTTTATCGCATAGAAAAACGTTGACAACCGATTAAATAGAAATGTTAAAAAGGGAAATGTTTTTTGGGACTGGACCAACATTAAATGTTTAGTGATGTTTGAAAATACACTTGCCCGATTCGAAGAATGAAATACGATAACGATAAGTTCTGGTTTAGATTAGTTCTCATTTAGATATCGTTTGTGTGTCGTATAATTGACAGAAGCAGCTCGATTCGGGCAACTAATGTCACTTTGCCGTTAGAAATATCGTAGATAGATCTTATTGGGATCACAGCGGAATCGAAATAAACGTCAATTTTGACATGTTGTTTAGTTATCGATCTTATAAGATTTTTCCAATATCTTAAACGTTTCTTAATCATTCTTCGAATCGGGCCGTTGGATATTTAAATCGTTGCCAAGATTCACCGGACACTTCTGACGTCATAAACCCCCCCTTACAGGCCAATTGGAACGTAACCTGACAGAATGGTATCTAAATGATGTCCTTTAGTTATCGTGCGACTCGCCCGCGCCAATACATGTACGGATAAGTACCAGCGAAATGCACGATAACTAAATACTTAACATTATTTTGATACAAATTGGCTTGTCTTAGGCATTTTAGGCCAACTCTAACATATTGTGATACTGATCTAACATGGATCTGACATCATTCCAATATGAGATGGTTCCAATCTCCTTTAGAGGACCTGCTGAATTGCGCATTATGTCTACCTACAACCAAAAGCGTCAATTTTGAGACTGACAGATCAGTAAGATCAGTATCAAATTGGAATCAGATCGAATATTTAAAACTCGAATCCAAAAACGTTTTGACACTGACAGATCAGTACCAGATTAGTATCATATTGGAATGAGATTTAATAACTAAAACTCGAATTGGCCTGTTTGTCTCAGGTAAAAAAATCAAAATCCTCAACTTGGCACGACTTGTTTACGTTTCCAGTAACGCAGGTGATAACCGAAGTCCAAATTGAATAGAGCCGCGAAGGCTGGGGTGAACGACCTGGTGACGTCACCGGCACTTGTTTAGGCTGCGCATGATTGGCGCGCCGATCTAACTGCGCGACAAGACGTAGGCTCTCGAAAATCTAGAGTTTACTTAAGAGGAAATACCTGTTGAGTTTAAAAACATCACAACATAACATCGAAATAAGTATGCTGAACATAAGGAGAATAGATCGTGTCAAATTAAAGACCATACGTAGAAGAACGTCTTAATGATGTTTCATATACTATCAAAAAAACCAAATGGAAGTGGGCAGGACACATACTTAGATGCAAGGAAGACAAATGGGCCAAAGAAGTGACTGATGATCCTAGGGAAAGAGGCAGAAAAAATCATAGACCTCTACGAAGATGGGAAGGTGACTTCAAAGCTATTGCTGGTGCCACTTGGCGGAGGAAAGCCCATGATCGGGAACTTTGGAGAAACTTGGGGGAGGCCTATGCTGGAAAGCAAGACAATCTCTACTCCGATGTCTGAAATTGAGCATTGATATGTAATAATAGTTTTTAAAGTATAAGATAAGTGAAATTAGGAAATAAGATGTTTTATTATATTTTTCTCAAACTTGCTATGAAATGATGACATGGCTTACGTCAAATTAGGTCCGGAAATACTACATATCAGGTGCGATGAGTGAAGATGATATGTAAAGGAATTTCATACTGCCTTACACACCTAGGACTGTAAAGCAACCTTCTTTTATTTTTTAACGTCAAATTGTGACACAACGTCTTAGCATCCAACCATCAACTAGCTTCAGTTAGCTTGGTACAGTCAAGTGTAAAAATATGGGTGTACATATCTTACTCAAAAATATGTCCCATAGCATCTTATTCCAGTGTAATAAGAGCGTAGTACCATATTTATGAGACGATTCTTTCGATACATATTTTTGCACTTGACTGTACGGTGATTTGTTGTGCATATTCGTTGCTAAGCAACGGCGGTGGCGCATCGCGCAGGCTAGCGGACTTACACGCGTAAGGTTGTACACCTCTAGTAGAGTGGCGAGCCGAGTAGGTCGCCCCAAAACAAATTGACTACAATTTTTTGTTTTAATTGCAAGTTTGAGAAAAACACTATACACATCTCGGCGAGAAACGGGGTTGCCGGCCGCGTATCTCTATCCGGCTTCGCTACGCTCAGCCGTACATATCTAGTTGGCCTGCAACCCTACGTTTCCCGGCCTTTATAGTAATGTACTATTGTCAACTAGTTAATAAGATTGTTAAATAAAGGCTTATTGAATTGAATTGAACCTGTTGAGCCCCTTTTCAGATTAGAGAATTTTTGGTAAATACTCGTATCTCAGTCATGCTGACGGGACCGGCTCCTTAAATTAGTGCGATAAGGACAACTGAGACATGCGTAAAAATCTCAAAAATCGAGGTTTATGTCTCGACATTTTCCTCCTCCAATACTTATCCAATTGTAACGAAATTTTGGGAATGGAATGAGAATGAAATTATCTGTGTCTGTCCGTTTTAATTATTGCGTTTAGTGCCGATTTTGTATTCTAGGCGTCTGTTTACGGCGCATTTATTTGGCCGTTATTAGCGCTTTTTAAAGTAACTTAGGTCTTATAAAACAGAGACAGGTACTGGTAATACTGAACTCATATAAAAAAAATCTAGGGCCAAAATCCAGACAGGAAAATGTCGGGAACGTTTGTATGGAAATATGACAACTAATGTTTCCCCTTAAGCTGGACTGATTTGTCACGTTTGCTTGTGCGTCGCTAGATGCGATCTTGTTACATAGTAACAACGCCTCTACAAAAAAGGTTTTGAGTGCCCTGCTTCATTTCCCAAATAAAACGTTCGCTTCTAATGTAACCCCCGCAGGGATTCGCGAAAACAAATAGCCAAATGGATTTTCTAATGGTTAAGTTGTAAACAAGTAAGACTCAGTTTTGTATTGTAAATTGTATTGTATTTAGTGTGCTTAATTCATACACATAATTAAGTCTATAGCATACTCACTAACTTTCATGTTTGTCGTAACATAATGCAATCAATTAACTTTTGACTAATTACAGGTCTTTAACTATGTCATTTTTTTTTTGCAATTCACTGTTTTACGAGATTGTACTGTAAAGTTTGAGTTTATTGGTGAATTTTTGACTAAAAAAGGAGTCCTAGGTATTATCAAAAAGTCCATAAATTTTGAAGGTTCTATACATACAGTAACGAAGTGAATTACTTACGACGGATCGAAATGGTTGGTGGTTCACATGTTCTAAGTTACTAAAATATATAGGTAGATACATGTTTTCCAGTCCCAAAGTTCAATAAACCATATTCGACGAAAAAAGTCAGATTGGAATGACTTCGAAGAGCTCATTATTCGGCCAAATTCGGTCTTAATTTCCTATGTGTAAAGTTTACTTTACAACCAGTTGAATCATAAATTAAACTTTGAATGTTGACGTTTTTATTACATTCTTTATGGATTTTCGTAAATTATTGCATACGTTATAATTGGGAATGTTCATACTCTGCCAATAAGCCAAAAAGGTAACACCTTTTCGGCTACTTTTTCTTTTTTTTTGGTTGACGAACTCTAACAACACTCTTTTTGTTAAAATCCTTAACCTTACGTAAAAGTTTTTTTTTCATTAAATACTTCTACTAAAGCTCATAAAGATGATTCTAACAACCCAAACTCAACGGAGTAGCGTTATTGTGTAGCTCAATAACCACTTGCGGTCTACATCCTCAGAATATGTGCTTAATGACGTAATTTTTTTTTTAGGGAAACAAACAGCATATATTACACATAAAGGTAAGTCAGTAAAGATATTACAATAGCCACCACAGTTTCCACTTATAGATAATGATAATTCAGTTGCTCAGAAAAGACATAGCACTTAGAAATGTGGTATGTATGTAGGTATGAAAAGAGCATTTGCCCATACGTAATTTTATAAATGGTTAATAGGTTAAAATATAGTGAAAAAAATAATAATTTATTGTCCTATCCTAGTCACTGTGACGAAGTGCATGGAAATATACCTACCTACTAATAACCAGGACAAGTTAAATTATTAGTAAACTAGTAGGTAGTTCGCCCCGAACTGAGAACTCGCGGTTCGCCAAAAACTCTACAGAGTCGATTCATAGACATAGAATTTAACTTTCGACACGATGGAATAAAATATGTGGAAATTCAAGATCGCTGCCATTTTTTATAACTTCGTCAAAGGATTTATGTTAGGCCTTTCAGATCTTCATACCTACAACAATTTTCATTATAATTTTGAACTTCATGTTTCCCGAATTTCATTTAAATTAGAACAAGTTGACTTAAGTTATTGCGTAACAAACTATCCTCTGATAGTTCAGTTTAAAAACATCGAAATGCCAACGTGCCCCTAGTCAGCCGTGTGTTTCAAATTGATTATAAGATCTTCGCTTCCTTTTGCTCGCTTGTTCGAAAATATAATATGTAGTGTAAAAATACCCATGAACAAGATACCCGTTTTATTGAGGTCGGTAAAAACAATTGAAAATCCGCCGCATCACCAGCCAATCGCTCAATCACAAAGCATCTTTCGCTGATTGCAATCAAGAGGCGGCAATAATGCGTGTCACGCCTGTGGTAGCCATGATCGATGCGTTGATCGAATCTCAATCTGGACACTCGCCTGCGCATAATTTGGTTTTCACATGACCATTTATTGACCGAACGAAAGCGAAGTCGGAGACGGAGATCCCGTTTCAGCTTGGGCAAACATTCTCGTATGTCAGGATGGATTTTCTCGTCTACAGGTCGTATTTTTCAACTGAATCTCGTGAAATTTGGTGAGCAGATTTGATATTTATATAAACTTCTACAGCTGCACACTTGCACAGAGCCACTAGTTTTTATAGGCGTAAAGTCAGTTCAGTCTACTGTATGACATCTTTCTCGGTGTGTCCTAATTGTCGTTCCTGCCCTTGTCCAGCCATCGCATGTAGCATAATACTTATTTTTCGGGCGCTGGGTAGCCAATTCTACTTATCGATTTAATTTTTTTCAATACAATTTTGCCAAATGCTACCTTCTGGAATAGCGATTAATGCGGAAAAATACCTCGACAGAAATGCATGGGTGCCTTTCATCCATTTTTAAATCTACTATTCCAAGCTAACTACGGCCCAAAATTAAGTCGAATATCTTCGTTCTTATGTGACTTAAATTACTGGAATGTCGCAGTTTCATGGAAAAATATTCTCATCTCTCACCACCAAAAATACTAAAATACTATTTGTATTGATACTTAATTACGGATTTAACTTGTGCTCCATATTTGTAGTTGGATGGTTTTATGACGAGCTAATCCCAGCGCTGACTGTACATGCGCGTAAGCAAATGATGGACGACGCTCACGCTCCGGCTGAACTTTGCTGACATATGTATGTGGCTGTAATGTATGCTATCTATTGTTTGTATGCGAGCCACGATCGGCATAACTTTAGCCGCCTTTTGCTAATATCCACATATCATAAATATACAATCATTCTGTGACGGACTGATCTATTCAGATGAATTTCAAATGATAAGTTATAATTTTGATGGGTTCTTCATTGACCGAAGCGTTAACGAAGGTGTCAGTTTTAACTCTGGTAAAATGCTTTCGTATGTCCGGATGTCCTCTACAGGTCGCAATTCTTAACTGATTCACGTGAAATTTTGACCATATTGATATTCTATAATTAGTGAGAGCTCCAATAGTCCGAGACTGAAATGGTGCCATTCATCCGATAGTTAATTATCAGAATGGAAATTGTACAACAAATCCATTTAAAACAATAAAAATATTTGCTTATCGTAAAAAAAGAAAAAAAACTTACTTAGAAAGTACAGTGCTCTAGAGCAGAAACGTCCTGCACACTTTTTAGTGCAACAACTACCCACTTTCAAGACATAAGAAATTAAAAGGATATTTACTTAGATAGTCTAAACTATACGTTTCATAGAGTTTCTCAGAGTTTTGTAATTGCTGGGATAAATCAAGATACCTGACGTCAAAATTTACAATGCGAACGAAGCGGAAAGTTGACCTGTAGGCACCCAGGGTACCCTCCATTACCAAAGTTGCATCTTGCTTCAACAACTATTCCAAAAGAAAAGATGCTGTTGCATACCTACTCTACTAATTCTTTCCAAATATTTTCAGCAATGCAATTGCAATTTTAAAATCTTCCCTTGCGCTTCTATCAGATATCCCGAAACCCTATTGAAAGCTACTGCTAATCCCTCGACGAAGGTGATTTAGAACAGTAGCCCAATTAATAACCCCTATAAAAGCTCCGTAATATATTTTGAGGAATTTAAATAATTGGTATATTCACATCTTCTACTCCACATACAGTTCTCATGGGGCATTCCTCAAAGAGGCCTACTTTATCTAAGACGTCAAACGTATTACAGCCTGCAGAAATCTGTATTATAATATATATCTACCGTTGAATTTAAAGGTAAGCGTCTGGTTGACGTAACTGGTGTCCGAAGAGCTGGCGGTTTCCTCGCACAACGAATCTACATTGCGATACAACGAGGAAGTGCCGCCAGCCTCCTTGGTACAATGCCTCGAAAACCTATTTTAAATTTAAGCTAGTTGTTAATTGAGATTAGTATTTGTAAAATTACAGTACTTCTGTATATATCTATTATGTATGGAAATGATTTATTATAAGCTAAGATATTCAACACGTTCATGCCAAACATCGGCTTCGTAGCTTTATCAGAAACAGACACTTTCCTGGAGGGTTATCCATTGATACCTAACATATTATATATTGATAGAAAATTCTCACAGTCAAAATCATTGAAGGTTGTAGAGCTGCAACGAGATTGGAATTTTAGAAATTCCAAAGAAGGTAGAAAAGGGGTTTAATGTTCTTAAATATGTATATGTAAACTTAACGTGTTTTACAAGAAAAATGTTAGTCACATATATTCAGTCTGCTGCGGTTACAAGGAGACATTTAGGTGAATGTATCAGTAAATTAGCGATGTTTTCGTGGCATTGCCTAACCGTGACACGTTACGTAACAGTGGACAAGTATTTCTACACACTTTGTTATTTAAATCTCTCGTCCTCAATAGATCTCGAGATATACACGAGTGTAGAATATGCTTATTTGTTAGGCGTTTTAATGTTGATAAAGAAAACATGGCGCTGACAAGTGACCCGAACAGAGAAGTCACTAAATTCGATGATGCAGCAATTAATGCTTAGTTGTTTAGTTGATTTGATAATATGTATATTTAGAGACGAGTATTTCAAACATTTTTTGTACCGATGAAAGGATAACCTATTTTCGTAGATAGCCACTAGGCCCAAGCTGTCCAAAATCTCAATATGTATATGAAGTCAAGTCATCATCTTCCTTGCGTTGTCCCGGCCTTTTGGCAAGGCTTACGGAATCAGGGATCCGTAAGCCTAATGCCAAATAATTCAAAGAATTAGCGCATGCATTTTTTTACGAAAGCGTCATCTGACTGTTCCATATGAATTTAAGCCCTGGAAGGTTCAATTAAGTACATAAGTCAAAACTATGATCAGTTCAAAATTCTACATCGGTCCATTTATACTGTGTCAATAAGTAGATATGTCTTGCAAACGTTTAAGAGGTAAGTACAGTATAACCAAAAAGCGGCCAAGTGCGAGTCGGACTCGCGCATGAAGGGTTCCGTACAATTTAAGACGTATTAAAAAAAATCTTCTTACTAGATCTTGTTCAACATTTTACCACTTTGGACACACATTTTACCACTTTGGAAGTGTCTCTCGCGCAAACTATTCAGTTTAGAAAAAAATGATATTAGGAACCTAACTATCATTTTTGAAGACCTATCCATACATACCTTACACGTATATGTTTGATGAAAAAATTTTTTTTAAAATTTTATGACGTATTAAAAAAAAAAACTACTCACTAGATCTCGTTCAAAACAATTTTCGGTGGAAGTTTGCATGGTAATGTATATCATATATTTTTTTTAGATTTTTCATTCTGTTATTTTAGAAGTTACAGGGGGGGGGACACACTTTTTTTCACTTTGGAAGGTTCTCTCGCGCAAACTATTCAGTTTAGAAAAAAATGATATTAGAAACATTAATATCATTTTTGAAGACCTATCCATAGATACCCCACACGTATGGGTATGATGAAAAAAAAAATTTTTTTTTAATTTCATGACGTATTAAAAAAAAACTACTTACTAGATCTCGTTCAAACCAATTTTCGGTGGAAGTTTACATGGCAATGTATATTATATATTTTTTTTAGATTTTTCATTCTGTTATTTTAGAAGTTACGGGGGGGGGGACACACATTTTACCACTTTGGAAGTGTCTCTCGCGCACACTATTCATTTTAGAAAAAAATGATATTAGAAACCTCAATATCATTTTTGAAGACCTATCCATAGATACCCCACACGTATGGGTTTGATGAAAAAAGATTTTTTGAGTTTCAGTTCTAAGTATGGGGAACCCCCAAAATTTATTGTTTTTTTTCTATTTTTGTGTAAACATCCTAATGCGGTTCATAGAATACATCTACTTACCAAGTTTGAACAGTACAGCTCTTATAGTTTCGGAAAAAAGTGGCTGTGACAGAATCGGACAGACAGACGGACATGACGAATCTATAAGGGTTCCGTTTTTTGCCATTTGGCTACGGAACCCTAAAAAGTAAGAAGATTGAAGAATATCGATCGGATGCTAAACCACAAGTTGTTAATTGTAAATCAATTGATTTTAGCAAGTAATGCATAATGCATGAATGGTAGACCTTGACAGGAGCTTACCCATTAGGTACATCAACATAATGTCATAATCACACCCACCGGGCTTACGAGTGTCATTCCAAACGTTTAGAGAATCGAGTTGGAGGCTTAAATTACCACCTAGTATGAATACGCTTCCTGAGCAGATAAGTCTTATTACTTAAATGAGAAGTCTGATTCGTTTTTTAGGGTTCCGTAGCCAAATGGCAAAAAACGGAACCCTTATAGATTCGTCATGTCCGTCTGTCTGTCCAATTCTGTCACAGCCACTTTTTTCCGAAACTATAAAAGCTATACTGTTCAAACTTGGTAAGTAGATGTATTCTATGAACCGCATTATGATGTTTACACAAAAATATAAAAAAACAATAAATTTTGGGGGTTCCCCACTGGGAACACGGGGAACTGAAACTCAAAAAATCTTTTTTCATCAAACCCATACGTGTGGGGTATCTATGGATAGGTCTTTAAAAATGATATTGGGGTTTCTAATATCATTTTTTTCTAAACTGAATAGTTTGCGCGAGAGACAATTCCAAAGTGGTAAAAAGTGTGTCCCCCCCTCCCTCGTAACTTCTAAAATAACAGAATGAAAAATCTAAAAACAATATATGATATACATTGCCAAGCAAACTTCCACCGAAAATTGGTTTGAACGAGATCTAGTAAGTAGTTTTTTTTTTAATACGTCATAAAAATTAAAAAAAAAATTTTTTTTCATCAAACCCATACGTGTGGGTCCCCATACCCATAGGGATAGGTCTACAAAAATGATATTTAGGTTTCTAATATCATTTTTTTCTAAACTGAATAGTTTGCGCGAGAGACACTTCCAAAGTGAAAAAATGTGTGTCCCCCCCCCCCTGTAACTTCTAAAATAACAGAATGAAAAATCTAAAAAAAATATACGATATACATTACCATGCAAACTTCCACCGAAAATTGGTTTGAACCAGATCTAGTAAGTAGTTTTTTTTTATACGTCATAAATGGTACGGAACCCTTCATGGGCGAGTCCGACTCGCACTTGGCCGCTTTTTTTTTAAATTGCAATTGGGACTAAATAAGGACTTTAGACTAAAGCGTGAATTAACATATAGAAAATTGTTCTACTCGTAAAAATTTTGAATGTCCTCTAGAAGACTCGAATCTCGACCAAGTCAACAATCAAGTCATTACAAGTCTAAAAGAACTCAAGCTTTGTCTAATAACTTGACCAGTCTGGATAAAGTCAGAGAAGAATTTTAAATATTTAAGGACTTATGAACACTATTAGTAGCAAAGTACAATATCAACTGGCTATTTTCTGGCTAGCTGATTGGCTCTTTTACCCTTGCCTGGTCTTATCTAAAGTACTAGTATAGCGTCTGAATCCTACACTTATTACATACATCCTCAGAGCTCTGTTATACTGGTTAGTTCCAACTTTAGTCGCTTGCGCACGCGCTTCCAATAGTTACACTGCCAGCTTTGTGTCAGTTAGGTAAACTAGGTGGCAGTAGGCGGGTGTGGGTGATTTGACGTTAGCTTTTTATTACAAGTGTATTGCTAATTGCGAAAATCTTATCCTTGTACCATCAAGAATTGCCAATGTATAGTGATTTAGATTTCCTGAGATTGTCTGAGATGAAGTCATAGTAGGTTTAAGGAAAAAATATATTTATTCACTGTTCAGCTTGGCTATTGTTTTGTTATTTTAACTTATGGTATGGACTGCAGCAGTGTACGCGATGATGCGACGTTACTGCCGCAGTGTTGGTGCGAGCGATGTAGCTGTCAATATGTTTGTTGTATTATGTTGACATCGATGCCGCATTGCCTGCCTCAAAGCTGAAGCAGTAATCTCGCAACAGCAACACTGCTGCAGTTGGCATCTGAAGGTAACCTTAAGAGGTCAAATACCTCGTTGAGTAGATTAGTGTGTAAGAGCACGGGCACCTGGTCCAAGCGTGAGTGAAAGTAAACGGAATGGTATGTCGCCGCGGGCCCTAGACCAGGCATATTGCCATCGCCTACATAGCAGCATTATATGTACCGCTGACTGTTCAAATATTAATCCTCAAATACTTTTGTCACGTTACACAAAACCAAAACATGAAACCACTCGTGAAACATGTACGCGTTGGACAGACCTGCCGGCCTAGCCAAGGTGACAATCGCTATCGCTTCGACAACGAAACTCTTGTTGTCTCTATCACTCTTCCATATTAGTGCGACAGTGACAGTTGCGTTTCGATCGTAACGGAGCGTAAGCGATTTGCACGTTGGCTACGCGACCTGATCTGCCCTGACGAGCTACGACATAAACATAGAGTTCGAACAAGCAAAATTGGCAAAAGCGATTTTGATAGGACAGAATGTGCAAGTGTTACTTCAAAAGTCATAATTTCAAGGAAGATTGACATCTAAAATAACATTTTCACAATCTGTGCTAGCAAAATGGCTGCCAACCCGTAACGCTGAAGACTGGCAAGTGGAGGCGCGTTGCGAAGGCTGCATTATCCAAAATATGTAGATACGTCTCATCATACAACCACGACCAATCTGCCAAGAGTGAGCGACTGAAGAGGGCAGGGACATAGCGGCAGAGTGTTCATAGAACTCCTTTACCCTACCTTTTTAGACAGTTACGAATATTTTCTTGAGCTCGTGGAGAGAAGGAAAGCCTTAAGACCATCAGGATCAGCATCATTATCAAAATGTCCGATGCTGAATAATGTGGTCACTAAGGATTTTTACAATAATTGACACTAGCCTCACTTGGAGGTTTTCTACTAACTCACCAAGCTCATTCTTGTCTTGTTACTGGTGGTGGTTAAAACTTGAGTCATTTGAGTCCTTTGCTTTAAAACTAGACTCGGTTTTCCCAGACTCTTATAACTAAGCCGAAACTCGAATGCGGTATAGTCAGACCAAGATAACTCTGCAGCGATTTTTATAGTCAAACTTCTAAGATGTTATGACGTTAAATAACGCTTGCTCGTCTATAAAATCGCTGCAGAGTTATCTTGGTCTGACTCTAACACAATAAGCGCAATAATTATGAATTCGATGGACATCACGCATACATACTTGTATATTTATTACTTTTATATTGTTTAGATTGAGACAAATACTCGCTTGCGGTCGAGGATCACAAGTAATAGACCAGCCTAACAAATATTTTTCACCTCCACAATCTCTACATCTATAGGTAATTGCTGATTATGGGACTTATGCGCCAGTAGGGTCTATGGCACTTAAGACTATTATGAGCTGTGATAATTACTCAACCAAGTATTTTTTATTTTAACATTATTGAGGTCTACAGCTCAAGGAGGCACTGGTTTTTAGTTATTCAAACGAGACTCGAATCACTCTACTTACCAACATTTTTACAAGTTCAGAAATGTTTACAAGGAGAGTACGGTCTTGGTGTTTATTTGTCTATGATATAGGTTTAGATTTAGGCCAGCTGTTTCTCTCGAACGGTATTAGGAGCAGCGTTTGTGCGAATATTTGTTGCAACACACAACCAAAAGACTCAGTGCGGTCGCTGCCCTAGTGCGTTACTACTGGCAAAAATATTCAGTTTATAATATACTTACTCGATTTTATGATATTACGATGGTATTTATCTGTCTTGATGATGGCTATATATGTGTGAAGTAGGTGGTGGGGGAAAAACAAGCGACGCCAGTGCACGACGTAGTGAAAAGATCAACTTTTGTGGGAAGATATTTTCCAGTTTTGCAGCTATACACCCACTAGGGCGGAACCACAGTCATGCACGGAGCGAATAATACAAACAAGACAAAGCAAAAAAGAGAATATTGTGACTTCGTTCCTTAGTCTATTTGCGTCTTTATTGATCAAAAATATGCAAGAACGATAGAAATGCAAGCTGATAACGAAATGCAGGCCCTAAAATCTATGGTGAACGTGCGATTTTACCAATCGCCACCCTCTTAAATACTAACAACTGACATGAACTAGAAAATGCCAAGAACTAAAGCACTGACTGTTTGATAAGCGGACAGTTTTCATAGAATGTTATATCAGTCAAAAACCTCGACTAATCATTACTTCCGGGAAAATGTAATCGTGGACAAATACTACTTGCGATTGCTTACTTAAAAGAACAAACAGGACATTGTCCGATATGATGATATCAATGGTTTATTATAGGTATTTCCTTTTTTAAGACATTACTGCACGAATGCATATAAGTCACAAATGTATTCAAGAGACGCTCTCTAACTGGACTGATTTTTAAACAAAATCTCTGTCTTGTCCATCAAATTTTGTAACTTCATACCACTCGACTGCTAAACCTTAAAATAATCAGACAGTTTTTGACAACTACTACAACAACTATAAAAAGAAACAATATTCTAATGCTCCCTTCCTGATATAAGTATAAAAAACATCGAGTTCTCTCTTTGTAAAACGACTTTCATGCGAGTAGCATTGGTGGCCCCGCAGTCTTTCAACATAGAACATAGGTCGCAGAGAGAGCGTTTGTTTGGAAAATGCTATGGTTCTTCACTGACGGATGGCGCTCTTATTACTTCTTGGACAATTGAAGTATTTTTATGACACATATAAAAGAGAATGTAAATAAATGTTGGGTTAATATTCTGCAAATGGGACATACGCTGTTTGCTTGATAATCAAATGCAACGAAGCTGATAATTCTGACACATGTAAAAGTCAACCGCAAAAACCGCGTGAAACCTGTCAAGGTGACATCGACACTGCGATCCTCAGTCGCCGTAACGTGACGTGGCAAAGTACGGTCAACCAATTTGATTCCTAGGAACCATGTCATAATCTGGCCTCGCTCCAGCTCAACCCTGGAGCGAGGCCAGAGGACGAGCTGAAGATAGGAAGGAGTGGCGCGAGCTTGTGAAGGCCCTTTGCACCTCCGGGGTGCTTTAGGACGACAACAACAACAACAACATGTCATAATGACTTCTACGACAGTGCTTATTGAGTGATGCATGTCATGTATAGAGTAGTTAAAGCGACAAGGTTCTATAGTGGCCTAGGATTCAAATTCGTTGACTGTACCTTCCGAGAAAACAAATACCTGGACTCATCGTCCAGTATTTGTACCTGGAGTATTTGTACACCTTATTTATATCAATATATAGGTCCTCCGACGAGCAAGACTGAGTGTTGCTGTAAAAAGTTGTTGGAATTGATGGAACGGATAGAATTTAGTAATCAGATCCTCATAATATAAATCATCCATTTACAAATGTAAATTTCCCGAAGTGATTTGCCTCTTCATTCTTATTGTGAAGGGAATTTCGTGATTCCTTATTTCTACAATGTAAGTATCTTTAAATGAACAACATTTATATATAATATAAAAAATTATATATAATATTAAATTATATATATAAAAATAGTATAAGAAAACAAGGCTTGGACTGCACGATCTTGCCAGCACTAAAACTTGGTACGAAATTTAAAGTGAATAAAAGATGAATTCATCTTTAAATTGCTAAGGATTGGAATCGGCTCCCGTTGTCTGCTGTATATATTGAGTTCGTAGTTACTTTCCATCAAGTAAGTCTAAAGTCGATCTATTTTCAGTTGTATCACATATTTAATGCAAAATCACTCACCAAGGCCGGAGAATCAGGAGGTGGCGCAGTCTTGGACTTGGTTCGCCTGCGATCGTCATCCGAAGGTCGCAGCTCGCTCTCTCTATCTGAGGAGTTATACCGCCTCGCTTCTCTGCGCTCCTGGTATTTCCTTTCTTCTTTCATTGTTCTTTCGTACCTACTGTAAAACGAGAAGGATGGTAAGAAGAGCAAGACCAGTAAACACTTCATACAGAAGATGGTCCGTTTTGTTGATCATATCCATGTATCTACAACCTGTTGTGATAGACGGGCAACTATGAAACCCTCACTGCTTTTGGTCGGTTGCTATTTCATGTAACTAAGTATAGATTAGGTACGAGTTATGTAGGCTAGGTACGTGGAATGGCTAAAGAGATTCCATACATTTTCAATGTAGGTAGTGGATGAATTACCTCCTCTCCAGTTCAGTTTCCTTGTATTTTCGCTCAGGGTCACTGTCCCGTTGCTCCGAAGGTCGGTACCGGTCCAGGTTCTCACGGGAACCTTTATATCTTCCGTCCTTTTCATACCTCCTGTCATCTTTGTCATACCTTCTCTCTTCTTTGGGTTCGTAGTCCTTCTTCCTGACTTCAATGTCACTCGGTTCAGGGTCTGTATATCTGGAAGGTATATATAGCGGATATAATTTTACGATTTGTCTTAATTTTCTAAGTATCAGTAAAGACATGACGATAAAAATTAAAGAAAATGCCGACAATAGGACGCCATATTGTGAAAAGAGTATTGTGTATAATAAGCCAATTAAAAAATACCTTCTGTAGTCGGAGTCATCTCCTGCAAGATGTTCCGGGCTCTTGAGCACCCTGGTGCGTGGCTTCGGCTGGACCTCTTTCTCCTTCTTGCTCTTCTTGGAAGAGTCGCGAGAGAACAGCTGTTTCATCTAAAAGAAAGTAAATAATGCTGAATATTTTTCAACCATTGTTGAAATCATAAGTATCATAAATATTTAGGCAGAAGAGCAGCGGATCATCTAATATGAAAATATATAAACTATATTACCTTCTCCAGTCCAGATAGTTTCTTCGTAACTTTAAGCGGTTTCGCACTGATTTTGTCTTCACGGCTAGTACTTTTATCATACCTCTCGCCCCGGGGTTCAAAGTGTGATCCATCATCAGCACTCCTCTCTCTCGGTACATAGCAGTCTTTCCGATAACCATCAGGCCTATAGTCTTCAAACCGAGCCATGTATTCACCGTTGGCATATATCTGTTCACTGGGATAGTTGTCTTCTGTATGCTGTCGTTCGCTAGCTAAAAACAGAGATGTGTTACGAACATCATCTATACTGCTATGCTTTCTAGATCTATGTATTTCTCCACAAGAATCTTTACGGAAATCGTTCTCGATTCCAGAATCGACTAGTCGATTGTCAACGTCATATCGCCGCGGAGTTTCTTCGCGGTAATAATCCCGGCTGTCCCCAGAATCGTGACGACGTATACTGTAGTCTTCCTTGTAGTATTTATCTTTGTTCTTCATTCGACGAAGTGAGTTGTGATAAGACTCTGCATGCTTAGCGTCATTACGAATGTTCGCATATTCTTCTTCCCTTTCTTGAGCAATTTCCGGATTAGAAGCGTAATGCCCCTTCCTCTTACCGAAGCCCTCGTCTTTCTTATACTTATGACCACTCTGAAGAACGTCGTGACTAGAAGTCAAATGTTTCTTGATCCTATATTTCTGCTCCTTATACTCGTCGGGAGTAAGTACTGGTTTTCCAACATTAATTTCTAAGCTAGGAGGTTCATACTCTGGTTCTGGCGGGAACCCATTTCTTTTCTCTGCAATTTTGTTCATGGGCTCTAATTTATCAATAAATTCACGCCTGTCTAACTCATTTTTGGAAACTTTATGGAAAGTTCTAGATTCCGTGTTATATTTCAATTTATGATTATCGGAATCATACTTATTGTAATCTTCAGTTATACTACTCTCAGCAAAGCCGTCTCGTTCTACGGTATGACGGTAATACTTCGCCGTTTCATTAACATATTTCTCAGTTGCAAGTCTTCGTTTTTCGGCTTCATAGATTGGATCAGTTTCGACTAGATACTTTGTTATTGGCTCTCCTGTATTGATTCTATCGCGATCATACCTTCGAGCATTTAATCTTGACTCCAATAACTGCCTTCTGTGACTTAATTCATTAAAATTTAAATCAACTTTATCTTCACTCTCAAATGGTTTCCTTTTAGTATCCATACCGTCAGCCTGTCCTCTAGAAGATTCAATAAAATCTTGTGATTTGGCCTCTTTTAATGGATATTCGTTGGCATAAGTTGGTTCAATATCGTCAAAACTTGTCAGTTTGTATTCTCTAAATCTTGGTCTTATCGGCGAATCAATAATTTTATAAGTTTCAGAGTTTTTGTGCGTCGTATTATTTTTATATTCTGACTCATACAAACGGTTGTTGGAATATTTGTATCTCTCCTCATATCCGAGCCCTTCATCTTCATCAGAGTGTTGAGCATATCTGTCTCTGGGAGGAGTAAAGGTTTTGTGAACAGTTTGTTTGGTAACATTATTCGACTTCGTGTCTCCGAGGTCTCTCACTACATGCGCGTATACAACCCCTCTGTTTGTCATTTTATTTACAGGCGAAGGCACTCGATCTGGACTAGTATTTCTGGCAAACAAATTTGGATCTGGACTCACACTAGGCTTGGTGTAAGAAAATGGTTGATTAACGTTAGTCCCGTTAGTTGGAGATATTAAATGAGTTTTTGGCGGAGGAGAGTGTTGGTCTTCCTTAAGGAGTTTTACCATATGATCTACAGTATTTCCTCTAGTCAACGGAGGTTTATCCGGAGGCTGTTGACTACTGTGTATCATATCTTTACCAGCATAAACGTTTTCTTCTATCTTTCTTATGCTGTCCTTGATTCTATCTTTGAGTTCAACAGGGTTTATGTCTTTAGCTTTTATAGAATCAATTTCATCAACCAAAAGTGTCTTCTTAATTTCTGTTTTTCGTTTAGGTGTTTCTTTTATGGATGGTGATTTTTCTTTGTCATCATCAGAAGATTTACCTTTTTTAGTTCTTGCTGGTGGTTTAGGCTCTTTTTTCTCAGGCGTTTTATATCTCGGAGGTTTTTCTATTGGATTAACCTTAGAGCTTTCACTAGGACTTAGTTCTTCAGATTTAGTGCTATCCTTTTGGGATAGTTTTTGTTTTTGAAACACTTCAAGCGGCGGAGTTTTCTTAAAGTAATCTTCTCTTGGTGAACTTTCAATTATTGGTGAAAGTTGACTCTTCTTGTTTCTTAGTGATTTCAAAAACTCTTCTGATTCGCTACCAGATCTTTTACGGATAGGTTTAGGTTGTGTGTTCAAGTTAGTGTCTTTCGATTTAAGATCTGACACATCACTTTTACTTCTTTTCACTATAACAGCGGGCTTAGTAGTTACTACAACAGAAACGTCAGGAGGTTTATTTCGCTGTTCTTTAGCTCGTCTGAACAGCGTGGATATTGAGGTTCGTTCTTTCTTCTTTTTGGAACCTACATCGCTGACAGATCGTTCTAAAGGTGACTTTGTTTTGTCGCTGTTGTCATCGCTGTTTCTCCTGCTGGTTCTGTCCTCTTTCTTTCGCCTGTGTGGGAGTGAGAAGAACTTTTCTGGATTGTCGGAGGTGCACGTGACGCTGTCGGCCTGTGCGCGGACTCTGTTGGCCTCGTCGATGAGTTCTTGCTCCGAGAGGTGTGTGAAGGGTTCCTTGCGCACGGTCGGCGGTGGCTCCTTAGAGGTTCCCCGCTCGCGTGGTTTGCCTGTAAAAGAGTTGATATTCTAACTTTAGTATCAGGGCTGCTCAACTGGACTATTATGATTTTCGTACACAGATCTCTTGGAGATAGGTACACTGTTTTTTCCCGATCTTTATATGTTTATTATTACAACATAAGTACATATTATAATACATATATTTCATGGTTTATTTGGTTCATATATTAAAGCATGCGGTTAATTAAAATCGGACAAAGATTAATTAACCTGCCTAATGTTATTTATAGACTCAGGTCATGCAACTTTTTTGTTAAGACTTTGAATACCCGTACAAAAAGTAGAGAATTACATTTACTAAATGATGCGTTATAAAATAGCTAATTAATTAGGTTCCACTGGAGATTAAGTTTAACAAAAAGTTTAGTAAAAACGTGCTGTTAACACAATCTCGTTTTGTTGGAAGTGAAATAAGTTTACTGTCATAATGGATGGACCGATTATCAAATAACTGATGAGTTTAATTATTATTTACCCAGTTATTCTGAAAGTATCAACGATGGTTAAGATGTTATGACATGTTGATTTTTGAGAGCTTTTGACATCATAATTCCTCCGAAATTACCACCGTATCGTTCGCCGTTGATGAATGGTTGGTGACAACCTGAACATTTTTCATCAGCCCATAAAATGTTTCTATGACATTTCATATCATTAAAACATGTCAAATTTACCTAATGTCACACGCGTACATGGTGGTATTTTATCCGTGAGTGTTAGTAAGTATATTATGTTTCTATGTGTCTCTGTGTGTGCGTGAGCTTATGTGTCCTCGGGCCTCGCGAAATTGACAAAGATCCCGTCCCGGCTAGTCACCTAATTAAACTTATCGATAGAGTTCCAAAGACCAAAGATCTTATCAAATCGACTAAAAGCAGGGGACTAAACCCATAAAACGATATAAGGCTTCGCTGAAACCGCCCAAAAATAGCAGTGAACGCATACTGTTCACACTTCATCTCAATAAAACCAGTCGAATATAACCTCTGATTACGTATAATAGTTATGAGTCTCGGGTTTTCTCTTATGCTGGTAAGTGTGTAACGGCCCAGGCACAGGTGACGTCATCTATAAACACCAGAGCATTCGCAAATACTAAGTCGCAACATGGAAATGTTGTGTTGGAAATTTGATCTTGTATTAATATGGATTAGGTTTAGAATAACAAGTGGTGATTGTATTGAATTTTCGAGGTTTTTATATTCAAGTCACGATTACTTTAACTATCTACCTATACAAAAAGTTCTAAGGTAAAAGTAAAGAAATACCTGATATGATATAAACAAGCCAAGAATGAAAAGAAATAAATAATTCGTATTGTACGGTAAATCGGCAGGAGTTCGCAACAAGGGAAAGATGGACAACCATATTCAAAAAACTGCAAAAGTATATACAAACTTAAATCCTGCTTGCACTTGGCAAAAAACAAGTCACGATTCAATACACCATATTCCATGGGTTTTTACGCCTTCTCATTTCGTCGAATGTTAATTAAAGATTTGTTTATTGTAAAAAAGGAAGAAAAAAGTTAATAACTTTTAGTTAACAATGCAGAATTTGCTATTGAAACGACTTTTATTATGGTAGTCACGTGTAAAGAATAAACACTTAAGTGATAAATGGTAATCGTTCAGACAGCAATGATTTGCCGGTCTGTGTGTAAAAGGAAATTGGAGATTGAATACTTATTCGAGGAAAGAAATAAAAACAGGACAAGTTAATGAAACTTGAATAAACATTTTATTCATCCAGTGCGGATGTCTATTTTATTACCACATTCTGAATTAAGTTGATTGATTTTGACCATTTGGTCTTAATTACCTACATACCTAGGCTATACTATTATACTTTTATGTGTATATCTTATGTGTTATTTTATTTTGACGACTGGTCTGGCCTAGTGGGTAGTGACTAGTGACCCTGCCTATGAAGCCGTTGGTCCCGGGTTCAAATCCTGGTAAGGGCATTTATTTGTGTGATAAGCACGGATATTGGTTCCTGAGTCATGGCTGTTTTCTATGCATTTAAGTATCTATATATCATATATGTCGTCGTCTAAGTACCTACCCACAACACAAGCCTTATTGAGCTTATTGTGGGACTTGGTCAATTTGTGTAATAATGTCCTTATAATATTTATTTATGTAGTAGTCAAATTTTATATTAAAACGCAAAGGGTGACGTAAAGCTGTAATTTTGGGATGTTATTAGGACTCTTCGATTGAAGAAGTGTGAAATTATGTTTAGAAAGCAAAAGTTGTGCTCGGGATGTGTAGTTTCCGAAAAACTGTAAATATTTGGAGCACGGAAGAAAATATGAAAAAAAAACGATATTTTTCGAGTTTTTCCCCAAACTACTTTCACAACTTTTTTGCTTTCAATAAGTTTCACGTTTCTCCACATACTTATCAATATATTGCAAATGCAGGTTTTCATCACTATTTCATTTTTTAGGAGACTACCGTTTACAACGAAAAGGGTTTGTCGGTTGTCAATAAGACGCTATTTCCATAAAGCTTCAATTTGAAATCAACCTTGTCGACCACCGACAATGTGGTACCTATTAGTTGAAAACGTCACAATTTTTATACGATATTACTGTCTTATGCGTCCGATTTTGTTACTTGATAGATTCCAACTGGCTCTAGTTTTCAGACAAACAAAGAAAAAAGAAAGCGATAGGAATAGGAGTCATTGATCTATCGGATACTGTAGGCTCGAATTCAAAATACCCACGTGTAAACTCTACAAAAGCTAGAAGAAGTTTCACGCATTAATAGCTCAATTTGAATGTAAAATCAATTATTTATCAATGACCATATCAAAACGCAACCGAATCACTCCGAGCAATTAATGGTATAGTTTGAAAGCTAGCAGTCTGAGTTGGTAGAAAAGGCAGAAGGTTATAATGCTTTTTTGTCTTGGGCAAGTGACCGTGGTCAATCAATCGCTTCCGTTGATTCTTACAAGCTCATTTAGGAGGGTTATGGTAATGAATGAATGGTTGAATAGTTGGTTTGACGCGCTAACCATAAAACTAAGAGTTGCTATTAAAAGTCGAGAAAAAGATATCTGAACTTTGGTAATAGCAGCGGAAGCAGATGAGATTCGTAATGATCTTTGATGTGATGACAAAATTTATAGAGGTATTTTTTTGTTTCTTCCTAGCGTTAAAAACATGGCAAAACTAATTTTCCACGACACGACTTAGCTAAATTGAATATCTGTCTTGTAAAATTATGGTTTAAATATATAGCTTTAGGTATATATATAAACCATACCACCCACCCGAAACCGGACTAATCCCAACAAGGCCTAGTTTATCCTCTGGGTTGGAAGGTCTGATGGCAGTCGCTTTCGTAAAAACTAGTGCCTACGCCAAATCTTGGGATTAGTTGTCAAGCGGACCCCAGGCTCCCATGAGCCGTGGCAAATGCCGGGACAACGCGAGGAAGAAGAAGGAGGTATATATATATATGTATACACCGTGTTTTTATTGAATTCCGTTAACTTCGGGGTATCGGTAAGTACGTTTAAGGAAATTAAATGGCATAGTTAATTTGCAAAAAAAAATATTTTTTGCTATTTTTAATAATTTAATTTTTATAAAAAGTAATTAAATGTTGCATATAGCGTTGTTGTTGTTGTAGCGTCATCAGTCTGACACCTGTTCACACTACACCTGCCTGGCTTGTGGTCGTGTTTGCCGCTCCCATATTGGCCTACACAGCCATGAAAAGCGCTGCCGCCCTACCTGACACTGTTTGAATAGTCTGTAATAGACTCAAAGGCCAATGATGATGATGAACACGGGCATTACATTTAACTCAACCAAACAATTGAAAACTGTGACATATCAATGTCATTTCGAACATCAATCTTCCGAGATAGTAGTTTACGTTTAGGAGCAAATGTATGAACTTGTACTGAACACTAATCAAAATGTAAACAGGCCCTAAGGCAAGTGTACACACTCATAAGGGCCTGGTAAGATAAAAAATAATTATTGATTATCTCCGAAATGCAGTTAATTAGAATACCAGTGTCTTTGAGAAAGTTACTTAATTTAAGCTCAGCGATGCACCCTTGAAATTAACGGAAATTAAAAAAAAAACACGGTGTATAAAGGAAATGTCCACACAAAAACCCGTTGTATTTGTTCTCAGATAATATCAGGATCAGTGCAGTAAAGGTACTCATATGAACGGTATGTCCACCTCCTTATCCTAAGCCTAATGCTTCCCAGACCATTGTCAGCGGACTGAGATTGATACTCTAACAGTACCCGCCTACAGGGGTGAATCATACGTTCATTGACTGCTGATTTTAGACTTTTTCGAGTGCTGCAATAATAGCAATAAGTAACGGGTGCGTGGAATGAACCTATGGATATCTAGAACGAATATGCTGCGAGCTTCATCTCAAAGTTGAATTTTTTAATAAGTAGACTATGGAAATAAGGTTAAAGGGAAGAAAATTTTATAAAAAATTCTGAAATCCCGATATTCGACTTCATTTGATATTTTTCAGAGAACCAATAATGTCAAATCACAATTTTAAAAATTCTTTTTTGTACACGGTACACCGCAACTCACAAGATATACCCGCGATTATTGCTTCTGTTCAATCATTAGACGTGATTATTCGGTCGCTTTGTTATAGCTAATATAACTGTGTTACAGTTTCCTAAATCATTACCGAAAATTATTTTGGCGAATGTCATTTCGAATTATTCGCCAAATTAAATTTTGCGTCAATCATTTTATCCATTAGCTATGAAGTTACAGAAAACAAAGGCTATCACGTGACCCGGACTTTACTCTTTTGCCTGAGTAAAAACCCTGGCTTCTCTTTGCCTGTCACTTTATTTTTTGTCGCGCGGGGTGAGTAGATTGCGTGGGCGCACTCATTAGTGATTCTTTGTGTGCGCATCCGCGATTAGATGAACGAATGAATGAATGATTTTGTTTGATGAACGTCATTAGGGGAAGAACGGCGCAAAGACCTGTGCTGGGGAGTGGCGAACGCAAGTACAGGTATAAGTGACACCTATCGGTATACAGTTAGAGCCACCATTTTATTGGTTAATGTGATACACATATACATATTTTTTCATTCACTCGTTGCATTCGTGCCAGCTGTTGTGAATCAACCTGTACCTTATCTATAACGGAAGGCGGAAGATTAAGTTGGTAGTTAAATTAAACTTAATGTGATTGCGTCCTTGTAGTATTTTTGGAGAATATAATACTGTACGAAATGAGTAGGACTACTTACGGAACAAGCATCCATACTAGTGTTGTACAGTGAACTGCAAAATTGCATGGAGAAATTATGAATAAATTCATTGATAAAGTCACCATGCACTTTTACGGCTAATGGTACCTAATTTAGAGGTAATTTTGAGTCTGATAATCGCTGAAAAAGAGCTGTTCTTGAAAAGCTTGTGACTGATTGAATAGATCTCCGGGTTATCCAGACGTTTTAACCATGCTAACACAAAATTGAGTCCATCAAATTAAATTAGGTAAGTTCCTACTCTATTGATTGTGTCATGTTCCCACCGTAGATATGTTTCTGAGTAATGGTTGCCAAATTATTGAATTTGACCAGTCCTTTCACTAGTTTCGTTAGTAACCCTCGAAGAGGCAAGATGCCTTCATAAAATGAATAAATGTTTAGGTGAATTTTATTCGACTAATCGTCGTGCAGAAATCGCGAAGCGTATGGTTGACGTAACTGGTGACCGAAGAGCTGGCGGCTTTTTCGTACAACGTCTCAGCACTGTGATACAACGAGGACATGCCGCCGGCATCCTTGGTACAAAGCCTCAAGGGCCTTTAGATTTAAGCTAGTTATAGTAATCCTCTGTATGTATCCATTATGTATATTGTTATCGTATATAAAATTGTATACTTATTGTGAGGTATAACGTCTATACGCGAGCTAGCTACTGTATGACTTTAGAGCAAATTAATTTTATTAGAAAAGTATAGTAAAATTATCATATACATCAAATCAGTCACTGATCAAGTGATCATTCGATAGTTGCAGATTTGTCACACATATACACCTATAATATTCTGTGTTCTACATACCTGCAGTGTTTATTTAAATAATTTCCACAAATCGATCATGAATACTTGAAGTAGCTGTCATATCTACCGTTTTTGGCCTAGAATGCAGCCATATTTGAACGGCAAATTATCACAACAGCTCCAAGATTTCCTTATGTTATAGTGGTCAAGTAAAGAAAACTAGTAGGTAATGTATTTAAATATTTTCTGAATAAATTTTAGCAGCATATGACAGCAGAATATTTCGTTAGACTATTTGATTTAGAGTTAGACCAAGACAAGTCTGCAACGTTTTTGATAGCACACGCAGTGCAAGCGTTATTTTAAACGTCAACCTTCTATGAAATTATGACGTATAAATAACACTTGCACTGCATGTGCTATCAAAATCGTTGCAGACTTATCTTGGTCTAACTCTAACTTTATTTGTTAGGATTAGCGTTGAAAAAACCCGCAACAATACGGGAAAAATTTCCAAACGACTCCTTTTACTCTAGTTTCTTTCGAAAAAAAGATGCAAATTTTAATTACAATAATTCCGAAAAAAACAAATAAAGCCGAAACAACAAGTTTTTTTTAAACTTCTGCATTTTTTCAAATAAATTTTATTTAATTGTGAATTTAAACAGGATGGTTAAGGTTGCACGTCTAAAGCAGGAAAAAACCGAAAAAAGAAACTTGGTAAAATTCCCGAAAAAAACATTTGACTTCCTCCGGAATTTTCATCCTTTGACTTAGGATTGCGAGCATTATTCTTTTAAAATAATTAACAACACGCAAATATTATGTGTTTGTGTAAATTTCTTTACGCCACTATCTCCATGTGTATGTTCATACGGGTTTCATAAAAGATAGCCCAACTTCACTGGTCTCCATTCACTGTTTATCTGACCTATTTCCTCAATATCTTGGAACAGAAAAGTCAAGTCAATAGAAGTAATATTTATTGCACTGCACTGATGATAACGTCACAATTAATAACATTTTTAAATTGTTCTTTCGGAACTTGTTGGCAATATCGCGGGCAAGGTGATCCTGCCCAGCTTTTATATGTTCATGAATACATTGAATACCTACATAATAAAACAATAATACATGCAAACAACTGTGCATATATTGACTCACCTCTTGTTATTGACATTGTACACAGGTAGGCGTCGTTTTTACGACAGCGTGAGTACTCGTAGTTTTATAAAATCCTATTATACCTATTGACAAGGTGGAGGGACCGAAGAAGACATCGCTTCGAGAATAGCCAAAGCAAGAGCAACCTTCGCACGGCTCCGACCCGTATGGCAATCAAGTAAACTGACTCGGAGAATTAAGCTCAGAATATTCCGATCAAACGTAAAAACCGTATTGCTATATGGATGCGAGACGTGGAAGGTTACAAAAGACATCTCGCGCCAGCTACAAGTCTGTGTTAACCGCTGCCTCCGCCGCATTCTCGGTGTATACTGGCCCGAGAAAATCTCTAATGCCAGCCTCTGGAGATGCTGCAATGAAACCCCGATCGACCAGCAGATCAAGCGCCGGTAATGGAGTTGGATTGGGCATACACTCCGAAGGGATCCTAAACACATACCGAGGCAAGCCATAGACTGGAATCCCCAAGGAAAAAGGAAACGTTGCCGTCCAAAGCAGACCTGGCGCCGGACTATAATTGCAGAGGCGAAGGCTATTGGGAAGACTTGGAGCGAACTCAAGCACGAAGCTCAAGACCGATCCAGATGGCGGCGCACTGTGGACGCCCTCTGCCCCATCTAGGGGACATAGGACAATAAGTCAAGTAAGTCATACCTGTTGACATGTAGAAACGAAATTTTCTCGGGCGTCCGCAGGGAAGATGGTAAAAGGCCAGACGGAATGTCATTGATTCCGTGGGAGATGGGCGGGTTTTGGTGTGGGACGCTATATGCGTGGATATACTGAAACACAAGAGCTAAGTACAGCCGCATCGGCCAAGAATATTGTTTTACCCCTTTTGGTGTGGAAACACTTAGCCCGTGTGGTCCCGGTGCCGTGAAATTTTTTGGGGCGTTGTCAAAGAGGCTTGTGGATGCGACTGGGGACCGTAGGGCTGGCAGCTTCCTCGCACAGCGCATTAGTATTGCAATCCAGCAGGGTAATGCTCCCAGCATCTACGGCACCTTTTTAGGGTTCCGTAGCCAAATGGCATAAAACGGAACCCTTATAGTTTCGCCATGTCCGTCTGTCTGTCTGTCTGTCTGTCTGTCTGTCTGTCTGTCTGTCTGTCTGTCCGAGGCTTTGCTCCGTGGTCGTTAGTGCTAGAAAGCTGAAATTTGGCATGGATATATAAATCAATAAAGCCGAGAAAGTCGTACAATAAAATCTAAAAATTTAATTTTTTTTAGTGTGCCTCCCCTACACGTAAAGTGAAGGTGAATTTTTTTTTTCGCTTCAACCCTAGAGTGTGGGGTATCGTTGGAAAGGTCTTTCAAAACTAATAGGGGGTTTCAAGAAACATTTTGTGATAAAGTGAATATATTCGGAGATAATCGCTCCGAAAGAAAAAAAAAATGTGTCCCCCCCCTCTAACTTTTGAACCATAGGTCCAAAAAATATGAAAAAAATCGTGGAAGTAGAGCTTAAGAAAGACATTAAATGAAAACTATAGCGGACATGATCAGTTTAGCTGTTTTTGAGTTATCGCAAAAAGTTTTCCCTTCATAGTAAAAAGACTTATTTTAATTAGGTACTGATTATGCAAATTTGCCTATTTGTTTAACTCAGGTGAAAGGTACCGTTTCATCCCTTGGTTAACAATTTACTATACTTTAAGCTCGAGTTTAGCTTATTGTGACGGAAGAGTAACTACGGAACCCTACACTGAGCGTGGCCCGACATGCTCTTGGCCGGTTTTTTTCTAGTTGTTATTAGTATAAATGAGTTTTTAAAATGTTCTCAATAGCCTATAGATCGTGTCATTCATGCGTGCCTTGAGTCATATTGTCATGTTAGATATGACATTTATGTTAGATATGACAAATCTGCGCGTCATCGTGGATGACACGAACTAACCTGTAGGAAAGCGACAGCGAACTTTTTTGATGCATGTTTTTGTAATACATATATTATCTAAATTATATAATTTAAATATATACCTTAATTTGACATTTAAAAATTAGAATTTTTACATTAATTGATAAGCATGTGTATGTAAATAGTTGTCATTTATTATTTTGATGATGGCAAATACCTACATTGAATCTCATGAGCTACACCGCCACTCACGTTAAATATTTGTATGCCTCATAATATGGCCAAAAGTGGAGCACTTAATTATCTGTATGTAACACCTGTTTGTAACACTACCTGCTTTTCGACAAATAAATGCATTGAATTGAATTGAAAATTATCAAAATATAAAGTAAACACAATATTCATAAAGTTTTAAAGGTTAGACAGAATAAAGGATGCCCGGACCGGGGCGCCACTTCAGTTTTCTATAGAAATTATCACGTGATCTTCCATCGTCGGTCGTCCGGCCCGGGCTCGTAGCGTTCTTTTTTTTATACCACGACGTTGGCATACAAGCATACGGCCCGCCTGATGGTAAGCAGTCACCGTAGCCTATGGACGCCTGCAACTCCAGAGGTGTCACATGCGCGTTGCCGACCCTTTAAAAATCTGTACACTACTTTTTTGAAGAACCTCATACTGTAGACCCACGGGAAAACCGTTCTAGCGTGAGTCATCCTTTACTAGTTCAAAAATATTCGGAAAAGCTATATTCTAGACTAATTTTCTCCCATTATTTCAGATCCAAATAGTTTTTAAACCTAAGGATATAAAATATTTTACAAATAAAAAAAAGTACTTACGTATTTTTACCCGACTGCCAAAGGGAAGAGGGTAATGTTTTTCGAGTGTATGTATGTATGTATGTCTGTTTCTTTGTGGCCTCCTGTAGCCTAAACGGCTTGATGGAATTTGATGTATAAGGTATCGTTAGATTCGTCTTGATCACGGGAGTGTCATAGGATTTGTGGGGGTAACTAAAAAGTTATAAATAAATAAAAAATATTATAAAAAAAACAAAAAACCCGACTGCACACTAAAAAAGAGGAATACAAGCCCCCAAGAATATATTGTTGTTCATGGTAAGTATCGCAGGCGGGGACCAACAACCAAAATGACTATAACCCTCTGTTGGTCCCCGCCTGACAAGACCACACTTACCATCAACAACAATATTCTTGTGGGGTTTGTATTCCTCTTTTTTAGTGTGCAGTCGGGTTTTTTGTTTTTGTATAATTATTTTTTTTGTAGTACGGATCAGTAAAAATCAGCTTTAATTTAAAACAAATTTTAAATTAGATCAACTGTGAATGTTAATATTTCAAAGTCAAGACCACATTATTGAATCACGAAGTACACGATGATATGAGACTCGGGCGCTAAATAGACCTTGCTCAGACTCTAACTCCAATCATTACTAGGACCTTGAAGATTTCCTGCATCTAACAGTTCGATTGTGTAAATAAATGTCACGAAAACATGTTCTAATCAGGTAAATATGACAAATTGAAGAAGATTTTCGATATCCTTTCGAAAGTAAACCTTAAGCTTAAAGGATGACTCACGCTACACAGTGCCAGGACCGGGCCGGGGCGGACCGGAGCGAGCCGTCACACGGACTTTCAGGAGCGCCACCGTCGCCGGACCGTTCCGGGGCCGGGGCGACCGGGCCATCATCTCTATATTATAGTATCTCTCTATGCGTTGACACTATCGTTGAGTCTCCGAGCGCGAGACAGGCCGGGCCGGGCTGTCCGAGCTCACCGAGCCGTCCAAATAACGGACTGTTCATGACAAATGTCACAAATGTCAATCATATTGAAAAAATTGGTTCGATGGGAAGCAAGTCGATATAGAGATAAATAATAAAATCAAAATATTGGCCCTGGCTGCCATAATAGCTGATGAAGAGAATACTGCATACTCTGGGCAATTGTGCATTTGGACATTTCGCGGACACTTTCGGAAAAAGGAGAATTACACAACATTATGTGAAGAGCTTTATTTCCACATGACCCGAGACTCTTTCGAAGCCACCGTGTTCTCTGCTTAAGGTAATGGAAATACAATGCGTGTATATTGTCTCAAATAATCATGTGCCGAAGCATATTAAACTATTAAAAGGAAAAGGGATGACCGGTTCTCCATACAAACATAGTCCCCATTTTCCTCTCTGGATATTGATATTCTCTTCGTTCTACATCCAAATTTGTAATAGTACATTACGATACAAGTGCGAAAAATAGGAAATTCGAAACAAGTGGCGATAAATTAAAACACGACCGAAGGGAGTGTTTTAAATCGACACGAGTTGCGAATTACTTATTCGCACATGTATCGTACAACGTTTTACAGTACATGGCTCTTTAAATGTTCGACACAGTAACGTAATATGCTAATTTTCGCACTAGTGCGGTAAAGTAGCAACATATGTACTGTAAAAATATTATCCGTAATGGGGACTACGTTTGTATGGAAAAGCGGTCTCGTTTTGAGGTAGGTAACTAGGCAGATTACTTAGAGATTGACTCATCACAAGCTGCCCTAAGTGCTTCTTAGCGAGTAGACAGGCCTATTGTTTTTCAGTATTATTTTCTTCTATTGAGGTGTGCATTTGTGTTGTATTGCAAAAATATATCCGTTGGGGTTCAGTGATACCCGATAGATATTAACCCTGAATCACAAATGATCATTTTGCTTAATGCCGCGTTTTTGCATTATTTTCTCCCATCAATCCTATCATAGACTTGTTCCGTTTCAGGAATGCATGAAAAACTTAAGTTTAAAAGAGAAGATATTTAAAATGGCTGTAGGAATACCACAACATTTTAAAGTATCGATATAAGATAATCATCTACAAACATTCAGCTATAGAGAAATACGCGTACACCACTAAGAATGTCGGTGGTGCGCTCTCAAAGTAAAAAAAATAACTGTTAAGTTCGGTACACTAAGATAGAATTGTCTAACAAGTACAAAAAATAAACTACTTACTGGCTTACTTACTTCTTGCGGAAAATGAATTTTTGATCTATAATACGAGTGGGTTAGGTAGTTGAAATTTACAGTGTGCATTTTATGGTTCCGTAGCCAAAATGGCAAAAACCCTTACAGTTTCGTCATGTCCATCTGTCTGTCTATCTGTCTGTCCGTATGTCACAGCTATTTTACTCAAAAACTATAAGATAACCAAAAGAGAAAAGTGGAAAGTAGGTATTTTTTATACTACGTTGGTGGCCGGCCTGATGGTAAGCTACTACTTAGTTTAGAAGTTCAAATGTATAAAAATATAATTTTTAGGCACGCCATACATGTAACTAAAAGTGAAAAGGTTATTCAAGTAAAAGAGTATTAAATTTAAGATTTTTTTTAAGTAAGTGAGATGGCAAAGGAGTCTTGCGTAGCCCGTCATGCTAGCCCGAAATGATATGAACGCTCTGACGTCGGGCTACAGCGGCGGCCTCATATTGAGAAAGTCGGGCGTAGCCCTTGTGCTATGCGTGCTCTAAGGCCGAGGGCCCCCTCATAACAAATGAATCGAGGGTAGCCTTACGTACCTAAGTAGCTTCCTCATACTAAAAAGTCGTGCAGAAGAAGATAACAATATAATTTTTTCAATATGTCAATTCCAGATTTTCTGTGTTTCTTAAATGTATAGTAACATGGCAGCAGTTTTCATCTTTAGGGTTCCGTACCCAAACGGGACCCTATTACTAAGACTCCGCTGTCCGTCCGTCCGTCCGTCCGTCCGTCTGTCACCAGGCTGTATCTCATGAACCGTGATAGACAGTTGAAATTTTCAAAGATGACGTATTTCTGTTGCCACTATAACAACATAGTATTGTGTTCCTGCCGGTGAGTAAGGTTGCCAGAGCTCAACGAGGGGAAGGAGGGTTGTTAGGCTCGGCAACGCGCATATAATTCCTCTGGAGTTGCAGGCGTACATAGGCTATGGAGACTGCTTACCATCAGGTGGGCCGTATGCTTGTTTGCCACCAACGTAGTATATAAAAAACCAAATACTAAAAAAAATACGGAATCACGTTGGGCGAGTCCGACTCGCCCTTGTCCGGTTTTTGTATTTATTCGTAAGCTTGCATTAATTGCCATGGCACTTTAGGCTTAGCTTGTAAGTACAGTCGAGGAAATTGATTCTTTAGCAGTTAACGTGTCACGTTACAATGGACAGCTCTTACCATAAGTATGTACAGCCAAATTTACTTGAACCGCAAGTTGCTAAAGAATCAATTTCCGCGACCGTACTAATAGGATATTCTTTGCTAATAGGTCTAATAAATAATATGTTGCGGACTCTTTTCTTAAACCTTTTTACTTGTATACTTTTTACGACATTTGACGCTGTCATGTTATTCAAATAGTAAAATAAATCTGACAAGAGAGAAAATTGTTATCTTATTTACAGAAAGATACTTAATGTATGAAAAAATAAGCAAAAATAAGAATGAATGTTTTGTGAGTGTGAAACAATTTTATTTTCTTTGACAAATAGAGCACTGCATTGCATTAACGATTATTATTATTTTAATTTGTATGTCTTTCCCATCACGGAACAATGGTATTCCGGACCTTTGAGAAGCGTGCGCCGAGCCCTAACCTAACGTAGAGGCCCTTTTGACACGTTCATGAAATGTAAGATGTACACCGAGCTGATGCTGCCGTTGCCCATGTCATAGGACGCACGCAGAGGCAGGCCCGACAGGGTGTAAGGACTATTGAGAGTTGTTGGAATCTAAAATAAACTAGGTTATTGTGTGAAAGCGATGGGCTAAACACTGAGCTATGGGATAAAAAACCAGACGCCTGCCTAATAAAACGGTATACAATTTTATTTCCGGCAGACGACACAAAAAGCGACATCTGGGATGGCTCAAGAGTAACACTGGTGTGAGCGGCTCAGGGGTATCGAGAGGCGTGCACCGCTGTAACAGCCACTGTGCCAACTCGCGTCTTGCACTTCCTCCCTTGGAACTTATAGCTCTAACGACTCCACCCTGGCCGGCCGGCCAAGGCAACCCAGAAGCAGATAATCCTGTCCCACCCACCCTCCTTCGAATGACAGAACTCCCTAGGACCACTCGGGTACGTGAGATCGTTACTCCCCAACTGCATGCCACAAGCTGCCCGAAGTTGACTGATTGCACTGGTAAAATCAGCGGGCCATAGATTATTAGTTTGCAGTTCCTAAAAGCCATTGCTGAAAGGATGTGTAGCTGTCATATACAAAAACAATGGGTAGACAGTCTCAAAGTATGTCTTATGATAAATAGTTTCATGCCGCAGTAAAATAATGTGATTTGTAGTATTTAGTTTTAAAATATATTTTTATAATGTGTATGCTAATCTTAAGGTATTTATCTATGGGCCGCTAGTTAAAGTTAGCTGAAATAAATTATGATAGATAGACGGATAGATGGGGTGTTCTAAGAGAAAGTCGCTTTGAAAATGCTTTTGTCTTGTATGGCAGCTTCCTCAATCAACTGCGTTGATCGGCTAGATAATAAGTTTTTATAAAAGAAACATGCCTTTATGGGACCCATAACATTGAAGCAATACAAAAGTTAGAAATGAGAGTCAAATCTGACAATCGTTATCTACGCACGAAACGCCCCTTATTAAATGATACTTGATCGTGACGTCATGATTAAGTTTAATGCGTTTTATTTGCATTGCATTTACAAAAAGAGGAGCTTTCGAGTTTCGAGGATTATGTTTTAAAAATACGTGTATATTACGTAGGTTTGTTTGTATTGATTTTTTGATTCTAGAAATAATAGTTGTATAACCTTAATATGTATGTAGGTAAGTACTAAGTACATAAAAGGTACCGAAATAGGTCAGAAGAGCAGTAAATTCAATATTACTATACAGTATATCCAAAAAGAGCGCTATGATAAGTAAAAGTTCCTTTTTAGGGTTCAGTACCCAAAGGGTAAAACGGGAGCCTATTACTAAGACTCCGCTGTCAGTACGTCTATCCGTCTGTCACCAGGCTGTATCTCGTAAACCGTGATAGTTAGTTGATATTTTCACAGTTGCCGCAATAACAACAAATACTAAAAACTACGGTACCCTAGATGGGCGAGTCCGGCTCGCATTTGTCTGGTATTATTTAAATATAGGAGGCAAATGAGGAAAGCCCATGAACAGATGTCGTACCTATCATAGGATAAGTAGATATATATGTACAAAGAAACAGCGGTATGTTAAGTAGATTTTTTATATAGTAGGCAAACGAGCAGAGCCCATGAACAGAGGTCATACTCTTATCATAGAATTGGTAGATATGTACAAAGAAACAGCGCTATGTTAAGTAGAATCGATTTTTTTTAAGTAGGAGCTAAACGAGCAGAACTCATGAACAGAGTTCGTATCATAAGATTTGTAGATATGTACATAGAAATGGCGCTATGTTAAGTAGAAGTATTTTTTTAAATATAGGAGGCAAATAAGCAGAGCCCATGAACAGAGGTTGTATCATAGGATAAGTAGATATGTACAAAGAAATGGCACTATGTTAAGTAGATTTTTTTTTTTTAATATATGAGGCAAACGAGCAGTGCCCACGAACAGAGCTCGTATCAGAAGATTTATAGAGATGTACAAAGGAATGGCGTTATGTTAAGTAGAAGTATTTTTTTTTAAATATAGGAGGCAAACGAGCAGAACCCATGAACAGAGCTCATATCATAAGATTTGTAGAGATGTACAAAGGAATGGCGTTATGTTAAGTAAAAGTATTTTTTTTAAATACAGGAGGCAAACGAGCAGAGCCCATGAACAGAGGTCGTATCTTAAGATTTGTAGATATGTACATAGAAATGGCGCTATGTTAAGTAGAAGTATTTTTTTAAATATAGGAGGCAAATGAGCAGAGCCCATGAACAGAGGTTGTATCATAGGATAAGTAGATATGTAGAAAGAAATGGCACTATGTTAAGTAGAATTTATTTTTTTTAATATAGGAGGCAAACGAGCAGAGCCCGCGAACAGAGCTCGTATCAGAAGATTTATAGAGATGTACAAAGGAATGGCGTTATGTTAAGTAGAAGTATTTTTTTTAATATAGGAGGCAAACGAGCAGAACCCATGAACAGAGCTCATATCATAAGATTTGTAGAGATGTACAAAGGAATGGCGTTATGTTAAGTAGAAGTATTTTTTTCAATACAGGAGGCAAACGAGCAGAGCCCATGAACAGAGGTCGTATCATAAGATTTGTAGATATGTACATAGAAATGGCGCTATGTTAAGTAGAAGTATATTTTTAAATATAGGAGGCAAATGAGCAGAGCCCATGAACAGAGGTTGTATCATAGGATTAGTAGATATGTACAAAGAAATGGCACTATGTTAAGTAGATTTTTTTTTAAAATATATGTGGCAAACGAGCAGAGCCCACGAACAGAGCTCGTATCAGAAGATTTATAGAGATGTACAAAGGAATGGCGTTATGTTAAGTAGAAGTATTTTTTTTTAAATATAGGAAGCAAACGAGCAGAACCCATGTACAGAGCTCATATCATAAGATTTGTAGAGATGTACAAAGGAATGGCGTTATGTTAAGTAGAAGTATTTTTTTAAATACAGGAGGCAAACGAGCAGAGCCCATGAACAGAGGTCGTATCATAACATTTGTAGATATGTACATAGAAATGGCGCTATGTTAAGTAGAAGTATTTTTTTAAATATAGGAGGCATAAGATCAGAGCCCATGAACAGAGGTCGTATCTTAAGATTTGTAGATATGTACATAGAAATGGCGCTATGTTAAGTAGAAGTATTTTTTTAAATATAGGAGGCATAAGATCAGAGCCCACGAACAGAGCTCGTATCAGAAGATTTATAGAGATGTACAAAGGAATGGCGTTATGTTAAGTAGAAGTATTTTTTTTTAAATATAGGAGGCAAACGAGCAGAACCCATGAACAGAGCTCATATCATAAGATTTGTAGAGATGTACAAAGGAATGGCGTTATGTTAAGTAGAAGTATTTTTTTAAATACAGGAGGCAAACGAGCAGAGCCCATGAACAGAGGTCGTATCTTAAGATTTGTAGATATGTACATAGAAATGGCGCTATGTTAAGTAGAAGTATTTTTTTAAATATAGGAGGCAAATGAGCAGAGCCCATGAACAGAGGTTGTATCATAGGATAAGTAGATATGTACAAAGAAATGGCACTATGTTAAGTAGTTTTTTTTTAATATAGGAGGCAAACGAGCAGAGCCCACGAACAGAGCTCGTATCAGAAGATTTATAGAGATGTACAAAAGAATGGCGTTATGTTAAGTAGAAGTATTTTTTTTATATAGGAGGCAAACGAGCAGAACCCATGAACAGAGCTCATATCATAAGATTTGTAGAGATGTACAAAGGAATGGCGTTATGTTAAGTAGAAGTATTTTTTTAAATACAGGAGGCAAACGAGCAGAGCCCATGAACAGAGGTCGTATCATAAGATTTGTAGATATGTACATAGAAATGGCGCTATGTTAAGTAGAAGTATTTTTTTAAATATAGGAGGCAAATGAGCAGAGCCCATGAACAGAGGTTGTATCATAGGATAAGTAGATATGTACAAAGAAATGGCACTATGTTAAGTAGATTTTTAAAAAAAATATAGGTGGCAAACGAGCAGAGCCCACGAACAGAGCTCGTATCAGAAGATTTATAGAGATGTACAAAGGAATGGCGTTATGTTAAGTAGAAGTATTTTTTTTAATATAGGAGGCAAACGAGCAGAACCCATGAACAGAGCTCATATCATAAGATTTGTAGAGATGTACAAAGGAATGGCGTTATGTTAAGTAGAAGTATTTTTTTAAATACAGGAGGCAAACGAGCAGAGCCCATGAACAGAGGTCGTATCATAACATTTGTAGATATGTACATAGAAATGGCGCTATGTTAAGTAGAAGTATTTTTTTAAATATAGGAGGCATAAGATCAGAGCCCATGAACAGAGGTCGTATCTTAAGATTTGTAGATATGTACATAGAAATGGCGCTATGTTAAGTAGAAGTATTTTTTTAAATATAGGAGGCATAAGATCAGAGCCCATGAACAGAGCTCGTATCAGAAGATTTATAGAGATGTACAAAGGAATGGCGTTATGTTAAGTAGAAGTATTTTTTTAAATATAGGAGGCAAACGAGCAGAACCCATGAACAGAGCTCATATCATAAGATTTGTAGAGATGTACAAAGGAATGTATGACCTATTATTCACCTCGTAAATTATTTGCAGGTGACTAAATAAACACCCTGTATATATTTGTTGTTGTATCAACAAATCAAGCATTTACATTAAAAAAGTGAGTGACATTTAATTAAGTGGAACTGCTGATGAAGACCAGACGGAACACCTCAACTACGCGTATTTCACGTTTGGCGATATCTTCTTCGTTGAGATTGTTCTGCAAGTTATTTTTTAAGCTTCATTTTAGTCAAGATCTATTTCTGATAATGGATCCCAGGAATAATGGATGAAACTCTTCAAATATTTTACATATAGTATATTTTTATATTTGCATTTAAACAGTGCTATTTGGTGAAACGTGTTCATGAAGATTAGAATATAACTTCTCCTTGACAAGTATTTTACGAGTTAGGGCTTAGGTATATTATATGGGCTTACCTATGGGCTATTGTTTTTCATTCAATAGTTTACATATGTGAAAGAGAAAGTATAACAATATGCTTGTTAGACTAAAATAGCTTTAGTTTTGTTAATTTCAAAAACTTAGTAGGTGATAATTATAACATAGGTATAGAATCCTCAAAAATAAAACAGTAGATACAAAGCAGGTGTTATTGGCCCGTCTTTATATATAGAAAATCGATGGCATGATTCCTAGGAACAGATCTTCGTATGTGTTATAGTTTCAAACTTTCCCATACTGAACGATCTAAATAGGCCACCATGTATACCCTACGGAACATTTTATTTCGTTGGATGAATTTAGGGTGTAGGGGAGAAACTACCCAATTATGAGCTACTTACTGAAAACTATCATTAATAGACAATTGTAAGGATATTTAACATTGCCAAAATAAGGTTAAAGGTGCCCTCTAGTAGTACTTAGTCGATATTGTGATACAATGAATGGTATTATAAACATTTTTCTTTTTTCATATACTATGGACATTCCTCGATGGCACCAAGCTGCAACTGGAAAGCGATGATCACACGGCAAATAAAATCGTGAAGACTGTAGCAGCCACGTCTAAGGAGGATGAATGTATCATGTACATTCAATATTTTTTATTTATTGTTTGTTTGATATGTAAAAATGCACGTCAATAAGGTGGCAAACTATTATTAACAGAGACCGGAATTATTGTGGCATTCTTGAACTGTCATAGAGAGTTCTCATTTATCGACTTCGGGTACACATATATCGATACAACGAAGAACACAAAATATTAAAAAGTTATAAAGTTAATGGATATTTGACTGTAAAAGAAGTAACTGCTTTTTTGCATTTCTTTTTACTTATTAAAAAATAGGTCTATAGTTAGGGAGTACAAGTCCAGTAAGGGTTGCTAGATAGCATCTCTCCAACAACTCTTACTGAGTTTCAACATAATTACTTATATTTTCAAGAAATGAGAGGGGTAAAAAATTATAACTAACCATATTATTCTCAAAATGTTGGATTGTTTTAAGCATGACATCAGTGGAATATCATTTTGAGCGCTGGGATTCGGTGGTTAACAGTCATAGTCGGTCTTTCGCATGTATTGCCGTTATTCTTTAAAAACGGATGGGAAAGTTACTTACATTTTATTCACAAGAAATGCAAAGTAATTTAATCATTCAAATTTTGAAATATTTTATCACCTAGGAATGTAAAATTAACGACGACGACGACTTGTGATGATTTTGAAGTTTAAATATTTTTTGGCGTTGGTGTGGTAATTATACATTAATTCATAACGAGTTCAATTATTCACAACCAGTGGCAGTAAATTAAAACACGATCGAAAGGAGTGTTTTAAATCGAAACGAGTTGCCAATTATCTATTCGCACATATACAACGTTTTACAGTACATATGGCACTTTAAATTTTCGACATAGGCGCGTAAAGTGCTAATTAACGCCCTAGTGCGGTAAAGTAGTACCATATGTACTATAAAAAATGTTGTGTTTCAGTCGTTAGAAAAAATTGTTTAACCCTCGTGTCTTCAAACCCCCGAAACGCTCAAGATTTACACTTCTCTAAAATACATAACTGTTTTAGCCAACAATATTAACTGTTGAACTATATTGAAGGCCCGGTTCACATTGAGTGGCTGCACCACTGTGCACATACAAAGTTTATTCTAACTGTAACTTTTTTGACCACATTATTTTCAATATTTCTCGATTTTTAGCGAGGTAAAATTTTTTTGATGTCATGTACCAAATAATACAAAAAAGGTACTAAAACTGGGAGTAAGCGTCAGGATGTCAGGACCATGATAGCTATTTATATCGTTTTAAATAGCTATCATGGTCCTGACATCCTGACACTTACGATACTACAATACAGTAAGGGCTATAACCGCGAACCACTTCATTAGTTCATCTATTCGCCTCTCTATCACTGCGCGATCTTTCTTTGTGCGAAAGAGAGGCACATAGGCTTCCCCTTCCCCCTGATGAAATTATGCGTTCCACGTCTTAATCATTAATTTAAGAACAATAAAACATACGAAGAGTATTATTGTATTATTTCAGTAGTTACAGTAATAATAGGCATAAAATAGGGAATATTACGCAAAACTCTGCGTAGAGGGCGTTACTAACGCACACGGGGCCTACCGCGAAATGGAAAATCTAAATTGTGGTTTCTGCCTCCATCATTCTTGCATATTCGATAGACAGAGAGGCAGATAGGTAACGAAATTTCGTTTCGCGTTAGACCATCTGTAACCAAAACGCCTTGATGCATCAATGCCATAGTGAAAACTTGTCAAAAAACTGTTTAAGGCATAGTATGCATAAGTTACTCTCAGGTTTATAATACATGCTAGTGCTGCTCTCTACAGCCTGAAAAAATGTATGGCCTATCTATTCCAGGAGAATGCATCGTACGCGAGCAGTTAGCAATAATATCGCCAACGACAGATTGCAAATGAAATATAGGCACTGTTGAGGATTGTAGAAGGACCAGGCAGAATAAAAAAAATGTTTAAAAATAGAAATGTACTGTATTCTGCCACACGAGTACATATAAAAAATAGGAAAGATCAGTTGCTTGTTTCAAGTTCAAAATTGCAGTGTCACAGCGTTAACTAAAAGTGAATATCATAGACAGAGGTCGCCCCCGTCTCCCGCAGTCCCCGCTGAAGCCTTGCGTTTCGTTCCAACAGGCACCTTTATGAGTAATTCAATAACTGCACTGAAATATGATGTTCGTACTCTCTGCAGGCAGATTTACAGAAGATCAGTTGGACTCTAAATTAAGTAAAAGAAATAGTTTCCCGTAATCTACAAATTTATTAACGAGATATTTCATTATATATAACTTCGTACGAAATGAAAACTAATACGTGGGAATATGAGAAAAAATTAATATATTTATATTAATTAATAATCTACATGCTCATTAATGAATAATTTTTACAAGCAGTAACATTACTAGATATCTCATTTAATATAATCCGACTAAATTACATTTCCGCAACACCTCCGTATTTCACAAAATAAATCAAGACATTATGCAACTTATATAATTTTGACGTATATATCCGAGTCGCCCGTGTTGCGACCGTTGCGACTTTCATGTAGTAACACCTAACATGGAAAAGTAAATAATAAAGACTGAATCTTCACGGATACCGCGTTGTTCGGGAAATATATATAGGTCAAATAAATACTTAACTAAGTCGCTTGTAATAAACCTTGCGTAGATAGATAGATAGATAGATGTATAAATAGAATACTCTTTATTGGAACACCTCAGTAAAAAGATACAAAAGAAAATAAAAAACAAACAATTGATTAAATGTAGAGGCAGACAACAGGCGGCTACGTAACGACTTCTATATACTTATAGTACGTTATTCTTTTGTTATATAATTTATTTCATTGTCAATAATAATACGAGCGCAATATAAGGACTTGTTATATCAGCCTCCTTCACATTCTACTGTATACCACAAAAATGCATACAATATGTGTATAGTTATATTCAACAGTCTTCCTGATGAGCTAAAGCAAATTAATAGTAACCAATTTAGTAATAAGATTACAAAATGGCTGTCTGAAAATTGCTTTTACAGTGTTAGGGAATTTTTAGAGCAGAAATTAGTAAAGTAAAATTTTCAGTAGTAGAGTTTATGTATATTTCTTTACATCTTATTTTTTATGTATTCTCCCAATGACTTTTAAATAAATTATATACGACATCCATTTTGCAATTTTACTTTTAATATCAAATTTTAATTTATCGATGTTAGTTTTATAAGTTTTACTTATTCTTGGACATTCTATTATTTAATTTTCGAATTGTTACAAGTGGATGTTACTATTATTATTATTTTACTATGAAAAATTTAGCCACTGTTTTATTTTCTTAATTTTTCTATACTGATTTATTTTATGTTAATTTTTGCATGTCGTGTCTTCGACTGAATACTGACACTTATATGTAAAACCTTTTCTGTTATCATCTTGTACCATACGTATTCTGGCAAATAAAGAAATTCTATTCTATTCTATTCTATTCTATGATAATCCGACAATATGTACGAAACGGCAGTATTTAGTTCTTAAAGCTCTGCTTCTTCTGAACATTTTTTTATTCCACTTCATTTACTATTAAAATTGGTAACAAATTCTTAGGCAACTTGTCTGGCGCTATCAACTATCTCAAGTAAAATGTGGAGCCAGCGTGACTAAAATAAATATAAGTACTATTTTTTTATTGCTTTCCACAAAACCGGCAATATGTAGAATTGTGTAGCTTTATTTACAGAAATTTGGTTTCATATAGAGATTGACAGTCATTGTTAATTAACTTCTCTCTGCGCCGAGTAAAATATAACCCGACCAAGTAATGTATTGGCTATACCATCCATATTTAACAAACAAATTTATGACGTTTTGTAACCTTCTTATTTTGGCAAATATATACCGACACATCCGAGCATGCACATTGCGAAGGGTGGTATTCTGGTTTTTCATCTTGGTCCAATGTGTATTTGCGTCTGACATTTTGCTTAATGAGAGAGTGAGACGCAATGCACATTGGACAAAGATCTTAGACTAGTGGAATATCACCCGAAAGGAAGAATTGAGTCACCGGGTGGCCCGGAGGCTCCGGGAAGTCCGATTTTTGCTCATAGCATGACCGGCTAGTCTCCGGTCCGAGCCCGCACCGGGCCACTACAGAGCTCCGGTGATGACGTAATGCTTTCCATAGAAAACGAAGCGCCGGAAGCTCCGGCCCGGCCCTGCCCCTGTGTAGCGTGAGTCAACCTTAACCCTGCAAAATCCACTTTCGATGTAAGTCTTCAAGATGTTTTATGCTTTAGTAAAACCGGTTGTGATGTCCAATAGGTAAATTAAGTTTGACATGAATAGCGAGATCACGGATCGATGGTCGCTTCCGGATGCCTGTCAATGTCAGTGCATTAATGAAATGGCTACTGCCTTGCCAGCAAAAAATTAAAACGCTATTATTACTTACTCTCGTACCTGTTTAAGACAACTTATAGAATGGAGGTTCTTGGTTCGAACCTTGGCTTTGTACCAATAATTTTCTCAAAACACTGTTTTTCGGTGAAGGAAGATATTGTGAGTCAACCAATTTGATACCAACAAGACCACACTATTTCTTTCTGGTTTGAGAAAACGGAGGCGTTTGTAATAACTAGAACCAACTTGAATTCTTGGAATGCTAACCCGGACTTAAATACTTTTCTAGGAAGAAACCGGGAAAGCATTAATAGATAATGAAGAAGAAGAAGTACCTACATGAATTTTTAAGGAAGGGGTCCTGTAACTAGTGCGTCCGTCTGTATTTGATATTATGAGATCGAAACCCTATAGTTAGAGAGATATTTAAGAGGGCTAATTAATTACTGTCAGGCTATTTGTATTGGTCGTGTTAGTGATTTTTCTTAACTTTTCAGACTTAAAAGTACCTAATTTGATCAATACACTCTAAGAGCGAAGGAAACTAATACGAGAGAATTTTGCTAAAATTATAGCTTAATTTAAAAAATATATAATAATAATAAACCACTTTATTGCACAGTAGAAACAAATCATTCATACCGCGGATGATAAAAGAAAATGCCAGCGGTGCTAGAAACAATGCTCTCATTGCGCGCGCGCAACCAGTTGTCAAGGTCAGCGTGCTTCGCGCGGGGTCCCGTAGGTCAACAGTCATGATAACAACCATTATACCACGTCGGTGGTACAAGCGTGCTGTCCCTCTGATGGTAACAGCTAAACTTTTAACTATGGTTTATTTATGCAATAACGTTTACGAATTGTCAGATTACTGTGTGGAAGATGGTACGCGACACACGACTGAGATATATGGGGATGTACCCTTGCAACTCAAGCAAGACTGTATATGTTTTGAAAGCCTGCGCTGTTTTGGTAGGTCCCAGAATCTCAACAGAAAGCTCGATTCACAACCAGAATATATAAGTCATACTATTTAAACGTGTTAGGGGTCACCAGTTTCAACTTAACATCTTCGCTGCGGCAATTAGAGTTACTCGTAATAAAGAATACTTTGCATAGAGTCTTTCGACCCTATACTGCATTAAACGTGTTAAAGTATGGATTTATGTATTACTTTTCCTCCTATTGATATTTGAAGGAAACAGATGAAAAACTTCTTCAATAATGTATCTAAGGGTATATACTTAAATTGTTTCAGTAATATCAACACGCGATGTCGAAAAAGGTACGTGAAATGATGTCGACTGTGAGAAACTGGGAAAAGAATTTGAAAAACTACACAAAACGTTTCTGAAAGTGCATTCTACTGGCAAGGTGGAGCAGGAAATTATACACTACTGGCAGTAATAGGTACCTGCAAAAGACTCTTTCATCACAGACAGTTCAAATTACACCTCAATATTAGAAACTCGCCATAAAAGCATACACCTGCCGAACTCCAATAGCGAATGTTAGGAACCTGTTCAACAAATCGCAGGCACCCACGTGCGATCCTCGTGGGTCTGACACGATGAGAATGCGAAGGACGCAATATTACGGCATAATGGCGCTCATCCGGTGCAATTAAGAAATGGTTTTGGAAAATATTTGAGAATTCTGACGTGAAATGACAAAATTGTCACTTATACGGTGTATAAGGACTAAATAATTACGGTATCGAAAGTTATGGAATAAATTTTAATGTATCAGTATTAGTTGTATTCCACATTATATTCCAAAAACAATTGTAATGTATATTTTCGCAAATCCTTTTTTCTGTGGGGATCACATTAAATTTTATAAATAATTAATTAAACTAATAATTAATTGAACTGATCGTTGATGAAGGTTTATGAGCCTTGAAACAACACACAATTTTAATTAACTATTTGTGAAAATATATGGTCCCAGTTTAGCACCCTGCGGCACCTTCGTCCGTCGCGGGGGCGTTTTGTGTTTCTCGTTACTCAGACATTACCAAAAGCGTCCAAGATGACGTTACGCGACACACATCTACTAGAAACTTTGCAATAATCCTATCTGAATAAAAAACAGTTGTAAAACTAACCTTTCTCGGTGGCAACAAAGTCGAAAGTTGGAGTAAAATCCAAATCGTCATAGGGATTTACGAAAGTTAGCCGCTACATGTATGCTGTCTTGGCATTGACCTGCGCATGATTCCTTTTCTGGTCATCGTTGCAAAAGCACCGGACAGATCTCAATGGTCATGATCGAACATTTATTAAGCTTCGATTGCGATCTTACAATTAAACAGTTAAGGAATTAAAATTTGGTAAAGTTTGTGGGTCATTGAAATATTCAAAGCTTTAAGCGTGCTTAATAGATATGAAATGAGTTGTAATTTATTCGAGCGATTAGAAGATACATGAGTGTGCAATGAATTCCATTACGGTACACACTTAATTTATTGAATATTAACATCTATTATTGGTACTTGTAGGAGTAAATTTGCATATGCATGTTTGCGTGGCAATTATTCCTAAATCGGATCAGTGAAGGAAAGAGTTGCAGAGATTGCCAACTTGTTTCTATGTAGGGTGTTCAGTTATCTTTGCAGGTTCTTGCATTTACTCGAAAATTATTACAAGTTTTAAAAATATATCAAACAAATTATACCTAACTCAAAAAGTCTATTTCAACTCACAGAAACTATAGTAATCAAAATAAATAATTATGTCTAACCTGTCTAGTGAAGTCATAATTGCGTATGATCTCTTAATTGACTCGTTATATGTTATGATAGTTATTGAAAAAATTGACAAGGTTTTTTCCGATTGCTGTATTAACTGACGTATCAATCAGATATGGATGGAACACGTCTTTATTGGAAGTAGACATGAAACCTGTTATTAAGTGTATTCGATAAGTTTTTAAGATTAACTTTATCATTATCGTCCATTTATAATTAGGTAGGTAGATCAGAATAGCTACATAATACTTTGAATATAGGTATTATACTTATGTACAACAGCAAATTTTTCTTACATGACACATGATATAAAAATATGAATATGTGACCTCATTGCCTAAACAATAATATATTTTGTGGGGTCTTTATCCGTATATATATTTTAGACCTTAACGTACCGCAAACCCACCAAGCTGTAAAGCATGGTTCAAATCTAACTCAAACGAAGTTCCTTATCTTATCAGACGGTTGGCGGAAAGAAGTATAAGATTTTTTCGTCACGAAAATACGTCACAACCCTTTCTCTCTGCGTTCGAACGCCAAATTACCTCGGTTCGAGTGCCTTTCATCCCTTGGTTAACAAACTACTAATCGACATTCGTTGCCGTCGCCGTACTATGCTGTCGAAGAAAACCGCAGACAAAATAAAAAAGATTTGTAATAATACTAAAGGGGACGATATCGGTCTGTCAGTTATTCGCAAAAGCTGACAATCGCGAATAACTGACAGGCCGATATCGTCCAGTGAACTGGTAATCAGTGAACCCCCTCCCCTTCCAGTTTGGCCCAGGACTGTCTTATTTCAAACATAGACAGAGAATCACACTGTCTTTGTTGTACTAGCGCCCAAAAGAAAGGGATGAGTATAGTTTTCCTGGTTTTTACTGACAAGATATGTTTGTCTGACTATAATTACGAATTGAACTTGTGGACCTAGTCTTGTGCAGTGGTGTTGTGGATAAAGTACTGGACTAGTGTTGGGTGGTTAAACAATACTGTTGTAACTTGAACTAAGCCGATGACATAATCGTAGCAGCCGACTGACTCTTGACATGAGAAACTTAAATATCACGATGGTATTTAAGTTGCACTTTGCAGCGGCGTAATAATGGGGATAACTTGGGCGAACTATTGACCTGGGCCTTAGGATTCACACGTTTCTTTATTTTTCTTTTAGATTTGACAATGTCATCCTCATCAACATCATATAAGAATTGAGAAAGACTTCTTTCTAGTATATGTGTACATTTAAAAGTATGTCGAGAAATTAAGAGTAATCCGGCTTTAATTGGCTTTTGGCGTTTGACGTGACGGACTTTAATTGTTGAGCCATTTAGGGTTCAAGCTAGTTTGGTTATCAATACTAATATGATATGTCCAATGTAAAGTAAACCCTACATGGCAATCTTATTATGGCCCTTTATTTTATCCTCCAAATCCAAAAGAAAAACAATTGGGGTAAACCGTCTATTACTGGCCACCCTCCAATTACTGGCCACCTTATCCTAAAAGGGATTCTGTTTAAAAATCACACAATCTAAGTTAATCATCGGAACGATAGTTATTTAGTTTACTTGAATTGTGTGAATAAATAAATAGAATTCTTATTTTAGCCATTTTAGTATAAGGTGGCCAGTAATAGACGGTTTACCCTGCTCCTGTAATATGGGAGGAAACTAAATTACGTAAGAAGTACGTTTTGTTTTGACTATCAATCACACTATTATATCGTAAAGTCAATTTAATATATTTCAAACATATTTCTAAAATCTTTATCATTACAGACCTTGACACAAGTTTTTGATAGTCATAAAAGTAATATTTACAACCCCAATAAATCTTCTCAAACGATTTGGCAGTTTGGCACGCAACTTGGCTTCACTTGTTTTTGTCAGTTTTAGTGTCGAATTTCATCTTAAAAGCCCCTTGATTTTGTCCGGTTGAGGCACACAGCAAAAACGGACCCTGTTCCCCAGAGGAAAAAGAAGTAAGTATATGTATATTTGATTTAAATTATTTGCTACCTTTTCTCATGACGACAGAGAATTGATCACAGACGCTGACGACGATCGTATCTCGGAATATATTCTCACAAATAACAAGATTGGTTCATTAGTTGTACGTATCAGTATGATTAATCAATCATTTTGGCATCACCATGTCGCCGATTGCATTGCAGAGCCAACTCTTTGTAATTTTAGAATGTAATTCATTTTGTGAACTGACTTAATTTTCAATTCAATTCAATGTATTTGTTTCATGTAACCAAGACATTATTTTACCTTTTATTTAATTAACACTGTTTGCCAGTTTTTAACAAATGTCGGTGTAACTGGACACCGAAATTTGTTAAAAAGAGTTACAATTTTGCAAATCTACGCATGTTGAACATAAATCCAATATTATGTTGTACATGGGCTTGTTAGATTACAATCTTTAGTTTTTGTACATCATAAATTCGTATAAATCTATTACATGATTTACAATTTACAGTTCTTTTAGGATTAAAGGATGACTCACGCTAGACCGACATGTCATTTACTATGACGGCTGATCGGTGACCACGTGGTGCTTTCCATAGAAAACGAAGCGCTGGAAGCTCCGGCCCGGCCCCAGCCCGGTCTAGCGTGAGTCATCCTTAACTTGTATGTTATAAAAAATAACGTTAGTTATGCCTTCTTTGAGTTTACACCATTGTTTTAAAGCTCCTTACGATTAAACATTGCTTCTTACTTAACACGAAATCTTTTTATCATCACCGCAAAAAGTTATTCGTCTGCAGTAAGGCATTGTCTCGTTTTTTGCAAACAATTGAGTGTTTGAGTTGTTATCAGTGTTTTTTCCGACAAATTAGGCTACACGCCCGACTGGTTTGACAACAAATATTTTTATATGCCAAGTTTGGCATTCTGCCCATATATAGTCTGAATACAACTGAGGGCAGTGTATTTAGTATCTTGAATTGTATGTTTAAGACTCGTAAAAACGATGTCCAAATGAGTTCAGAAATGCTCATGACATTTCTTGTATGGACTGCGAATTTAGCAGTACTAAATTTTACCAAAGGTATTCAAATATCTAAACCTATGGTTTGACGTGAATTCTCTGGAACCAATTAAGTACATTAGAAGAATGACGTTCACATTCACGTTAAACAATAGTAGATTGTTAACCAAAGAATGAAAAGCACTCATTTCTGCCGAAGTCCGAGGCTGAAATGGTGCCTTTCACCCAAGTTATACGCTTTGTTTTTCATTTCGAATACGAGGTAAGTAAAATATTTGTGTTTTTTTTAAACTTAGTATATTTTTTATGGCATTTCTTGAGGGTACTTTCAGTTAACCATTTAGGTAAAAGTATTATCGTAATTTATGGAATGGGATTTAAATACATACCAGAATAACAAATCCATTTAAAACCAAATTTCAATTGCTTATCGTATTTTAAAAATGAAAAAAAAATCGCACTTGGAAAGTTTTTAGAACAACAATGACCGTCTTTCAGACCATGAGAAATGAGAAGATTTTTACTAAGGTGTCATATCACAAATGTAAGATATCACGACAATGTCACGCTAAGTATTACACATTCCATAAAGTTATGACATTCCTATATTCCCATCCTCGTCGCCAATGTTAAATTTGGGATTGGTGGCTAAAGGAAACGCCCGTTCGGTTGACAGATTTATTCCGACAGACTGTCGCCAGATTATGTATACCTACCTACATATAAGTAACCATACATAACAACAATATCACAAAATACCTAATACGAAACAAAAATAAAACAATTTCTGATTACATCTATAGTTCACCAGACAGCTTGATCAACACGTAGTCTAATTTGCATTTGACCTTGCATTTGCCTGTCTAACTCCAGTATCAATCATAGACCCACAGAAGTAATTACTCTCCGGACCGCAAAAAGTCTATTTACTAAGTATTACCGTAAAATTTAGCCGAGTCAGTACGCACAACGTCACTCGTGCTCGTTCTGACCTTGTTTTGTTTCGGATCCGTTAACAATGGGCGCTTTATCTCCATCTGCATCGGAAACACCTACTGTCTGCCCCAGATCGACAATATCCGCAACTATATCAGGTATTAATGGACCTGCTGCATTGATAGCATCGCCTTTTCCAAGGAAAATAATTAGTTAAAGAGAACTTACATTTATAATCTAATTGAGTCTCATAAGTACAAATTTAATCAGATCTTAGTAACTAGTATTGTTCAATGTAAAAACTGGATTAACTTGCAAATTGATTACTTCCTTCGCTTCGATATGAGTCAGCGGAGTTGTGTGTTTATTGTTAGCACAATCTTGTGCAGACGCGATAATTAAATCTACATGTTGAACTTGAGTTTTGATTTAGGAAGTATCGTGATTACTTGTATTTCACATTTTGATGAAATTGTTACATACAACGTAATGTTTCAGAGTATGATATTTTCTTTGTGGTGGTGTCGTTGGTGGCAATCAATCTAAATAATGGCGTTTACAGAAGTACAATGACTTGTAAGTGAATCAGGGTCATTCTATGAGAATATGTCTGCGGTGGCGTCTAATTTCCTGGACTCTTTTAATACATTTTGTATGGTTCGAAGCAATTAGATCACAGATATATTTTTTGAGAATGACCCATCAATGCTTCTTCATGTAACATATGATTATTTGTATCATTATTAAATAATGTTCTTTCTCTAAGTTCATTAATCCAGTAAACAGATACATATTAGGTATCAAAATTCATTGAATATCATGCTATTTATAAAATACCTAATGTAAAATATTACTCAAGATTAAAGTAATTGTTTGACATTATACAAATGAAGGGTGCATATTAACATTTAAGCACACGAAATAAATTATCAGACGTAGTATATTCTCGGCGAATTAAGCATCCCATTAAAATACAATGTCCATACATTGAATGTATGGCTGTGATTTTGTTTCTTATAATGTATAGTTAAGTACAAGTTGAGAAAAGAAGTGCTTGGTGTTATTTAAGCTAGAGTCCACAGACATACCAGTTAGATGTGAACGTTAATCGAAAATTAGTATGTTAACAACCCGTCCTCTTCACTTTCAGTATGTGTGAGTGGTTAATAGATAGACGTATATTTACCGGATAAGCTCTTGAACACACCATGTATATCGAACTAGATGAACAGTCTATTGTTAAAAATATTTATGCGGTTTGTATTGCGACCACTGGCGGTGAGTTGTTTAGTCCAAATGGCAAACAATACGATTTATCAGTTGGCCTTAGGGCGGTGCGATCCGTGCGAGTGCGAGCACACCGTGTGTCGAATTGGAATGGCTCCTCTACATGATGGCCCAGCGCTGGACCAGCGAGATGGCCATGCGACGGTTATGGCTCCTCTACACGATGGCCCAGCGCTGGACCTGGATGCGATGGTTGAGAGCACGCACTATGGAATGGGCCACGTGTAGATGCATACGCACCATCGCTGGCCCACTACCTTTGATGTGCGAGGAGCCATACGGGTGCGAATCATAACCGAAATGCGAGCAATAGCCCAATGGTGGCCTATTTGTGTAAGGGCTCAAGCGGGTGCAAAACATAACCAAAATGCGGCTCTAGTCATTGAATTGCTACTATATATAAGGCCTTTGAGGTCTTGTACGGCCTCAAAATGTTAGTAGGACAGGCAGTGTGAGATCCATATTCTTTGTGCAGGAAGCACATCAAGTGGATTTTTTGAATTTGATTGATAATTCACAGATTTTGAGGAATACAGCAGTGATGTTCCTTGGTCTATAAGTAATCAAACTTAGTCTCTACATATCTATTGAGAGTTTGAGATTAATAATCAATATTCAATCGTTAATCTCAATAAGAAAGGCAAATATTTTTAAATTGCCTGTCTACAAAACTGACTTTTGTTACACTAGACTTAAATCGACCGGGATATAAACCTTTTATATTGTTTTGTGTACCCGTAAACAAGATGCAAGTAAATGCGTCGAAATATCAGGAGCTCAAAAACGATATAATCATTCAAAACTGTGGACTTTTGTTGCACTTCATTTTAAACCCTTTCCCTTTCTGTGTCATAGTATAATTTTTTTGCAATCGGAACATAAGTAAAATACAGTAAAAGATTTAATTTGTGACCAGTACCTTGTCACAGTGACAAACAAGATCAGAAAGTCGCTCGAGACCTCATACTATTGTCACTGTGCCAAGGTAAGAAATGGGTCACAAATTCTTTTGACAGTAAGATTGAGGCAAAGACTCATCTAACGCTTCCCCGCGACACACATGGTAGTGTTCAAGAGTAATCCATTCCGCGACTCACCGAATCTCTTGACGTGTACGTCTCTGTTAAAAGAAACGGTTCTCTTCGGTTCTTTCGGTTCGTTTTCGGTTTTTACGTTATCGCCATCTTCGGGTTTGTCTGTGGCGCCGGCTTCATCTGTCATTTGTTTATTCGCACCGTTTTTCACGGTATCGGTATGGCTTTTAATGACGTTTCGTTATCATCGGTATTATCTGTAAACATTTGTTAATGTGAAATAAAGTTAAAGAAAATGTTGATATTTCCAAATGTCAGACATAACTCTTATTTATCTAACATTCCATTTTTTATTTATATTTATCATATCATGAGTTACATTATGTATTTAGTCGACTGAAAGTGATGGAGATTAAGTACCGCGTTGCGTTTAAATTATGTATTATCAGAACATTAATGGCAGCATTAGTTGCACTGAAACAATCTTTAGTCGTGACAATGTCATAACTTCGAGAATATTTTAAACGTGAACAACGTTCATTACTTGTAAATGTGACAACATCTTCCTTAATTTTTAACTTTATTCTCTCTACATTGCGAAAGGGTCTAAAGTTGGTTCAAACGAGATTCTTTTCAATAGAGACCTAAAAAAAAAAAAAAAAAACCAGTTGCATTCATTTCACAAGTCAGAAAATTCTTGTCCATTTTTAAGTCCTAGTCACACTTGCGTTATTTGCTTTACTTAACGCGCTAATTCTTTAGTTTTATTTCGTTCTGTAATTTTTGACGTCTATACAGTGTGTATTTTTGATATAACCTCAAACTTAAACTAGACGTAGGTTTTAGTGCTATAAAACAATTCTGAAATATTTTTTAGTTTTGTCTTAACTACCAGAACATAATTAATTTCTGATTTTTTTTCGAGCGGCAATGTATTTGGTACAACATGGTCACTAGTGACAGTTGTGACGTGGCGTCATTAATTTGGCTCGTTTTGAGTTACAACTAGTAGTGATACATTGCTTGCTGAATTATTTTATATGGAAAAATAAAAGTCGTCCATTTTTTAACAAACCTATGAAACTGTGTTCATTAAAGCCTAAACTTTCATTATGCTCTTTATGCCTTACTACCTTTTCATTACGCGGTCGTATCAAAAATACACGCTATAGACCTAAAGATGCATCCACACCGCAGTGAACTTTCATGGCTAGACAAGTTACCTAATATATACTAAAGTTACCGTGTTGCACAGTGTTGTTCCACGAAAGTTAACTGAGGTGTGGATTCATCTTTCAAAGAGATTATGACGTCATTGGCGATAAAAGGGTTAGCTATGATAATCAGTCTGATTTACCTGGCTGTTTGTGATGGCATCAGCTACGCTACGCTCTCACTATTGGCAACTTCAGTCTCATCTTGTAATATCCTGAAACAACACATAGTATATTATTAAAGAATGATTATACATCTAAGGTACGTAAATGTGTAAGTAGAGTTTGAGAATAGAGTACATAATTTTTTTTATCTTAGTGAGGCAAACGTGCAGGCGGACACCTGCAACACCAGAGCTGTTGTAAGTGCGTTGCCAGCCTTTTAGATGGGAGCACCCTCTTTTCTTGAAGGTTTGAAGGTCGTATCGGTCGAGAAATACCGCAGGCGACAGTTCATTCCACAGTTTAGCTGTGCGAGGCAGAAAGTAATATGCACGTGTTTCGCTTTTGGAATGGTTGTACGCAAAGGTTATAGACATATTAAACTGACATAATCAATGGACGAACCCGTTTACAATATGACAGAAAGGTTCATCTGATAGCGATCTGCTGGCTCGGATCATCTGTTGCAAAACTAGCGGGCAGTTATGTGCAAAACTTGTGAGTAGAACTGTTGCAAAATTTTTTGGTACGAGTTTAGTCATAACATCAAAAGAAACGAAGAGAAAGGCTGTCGCTAAGGTGGGTTTAAAAATGTTAATTGGATTTTATAAGTCTCTAAGTTATCGATTTTGGTACTGTCTATAAGATAGATAGCCCTATGCGGGTTGGGGACTTTACATACACCTTTGAATTTCTTCGCGGATGTATGCACGTTTCCTTGCGATATTTTCCTTCACCGAAAAGCTAGTGGTGAATACCAAATGAAATATTCCGTGCATAAGTTCCGAAAAACTCATTGGTACGAGCTGATTTGAACCCGTGACCTCCGGATTAAAAGCCGGACGTCATATCCACTAGGCCACCACCGCTTAGTAAATAAGATAAGTAAATACTTAAACAAAAGATCCAAAACTCAGGAACAAACATCCTCGATCATCACAAAATAAATTAAAATAAAAAAATAGGTTTTCAGTTAGGTACTACTACCATAAAAGCGGCCGTTAAAAACATTGAAGCTAAAGCGGACATTGATCTTTTTCTTCCTCGCGTTGTCTCGGTATCTTTCCACGGCTCATGGGAGCCTGGGGTCCGCTTGGCCACTAATCGCAAGAATTGGCGTAGATACTGGTTTTTACGAAAGCGACTGCCATCTGACCTTCCAATCGAGAGGGTAAACTCGGCCTTATTGGGATTAGTCCACTTTCCTCCCCATATTTTCCTTCACCGAGAAGCGACTAGTAAATATAAAATTATATTTCGTACCTGAGCTCCTAAAAACTTATTGGTACGAGCCGGGGTTTGAACCCGCGACCTCCGGATTGCAAGTCGCACTCTCTTATCGATAGACCGGCGCTTCTGACATTGGTATTTGGATTAAATATTAAACGTGTTGTACACACCATCTTGTGATATCTGAACGGCCAGATCACTTCACTGGACTCCTCAATGTCGCAAGACAAATTGATTGTTATGACATAACAGCCACGTGGGTGCGAGCTAAGAGCTTGCATCAGTGTCCGTCAAACTGATCACTTAACTATTAGATACAGCATGTAAATTAGAAGCAACCCTATTGCTTCTTGGATGGAAGTCACAAAGTTCTACTTAGTATGTCTGAAGTATGGGTTGGCAAGCTTCGGCGTCTGATATTTGATTATTCTGTGCGTGCGGTCATCACGAATTGGCTTCATTTTAAACTTTACCTACATAGTATGGTGCAAATTAGAAAATATGCGCGAGTAAATGAGAATCGATTGTTGACTTCACAGACAAATTTATTAAAATCTAAATCAGTACAGTCAAAACCGTTTATAACGCCTTTGAAGGGACCGATGAATTATGGTCATTATAATAACCGGAAGGAACCGCTTTAACCAATATCTGTTATTAATAACCAAAATGCTGTAATCACATTCAGTTTCGTCGTTATACCCGATTTGTCGTTATGAACGATGTCGCTATAAACGATTTTGACTGTAACAAGTTTTACATCTAAAATCAGGTAATTTAGGATTTTAGGCTTCGTTTCGACCAAAGATATGTTGCGAGGGATTTAAGGAACAAAAAGAATCACTGCACGCTGAGGGAGGAAAAGAAATGAAGTGATTATATTGGTTTAAAAAACACATCCCTCGTAACACATCTTTGGTCGAAATGCAGCCTTAAGAGCAATTCCTAGCTGAGCAACTTTTCAAATCTCGAATTTTTGAAGCTATGTTTCTGTCGCGCTGCGGTGGGCGGGAGCGGGAGCTATCTAAGTGTGAGTGCGCACACACAGATGCGAGACGCGACCGCTAGCTCATTGCGCGCCGTTCCGTCGACATCGCCCGCGAGCCGAACGGAATTTATCCTGCGCTGCCCGATGCAAGTTGTTTTTGTTGTTATCACATAATATTGTTTTTCATTTTTATATTATACTGTATCTATTAATTACCATATAGGTAAAAACTGCAAAAAAGAATGATGTCCCTGCTTCGGTCGTCGTCGTACAGTCAAGTGCAAAAATATCTATCGAAAGAATCGTCTCATAAATATGGTACTACGCTCTTACTACACTGGAATAAGATGCTATGGGACATATTTTTGAGTAAGATGTGTACACCCATATTTTTACACTTGACTGTACTTATCCGTTTTTGTAAGTAGGTATAAATATATGGCTAAACTACAATCTATTTAACTTGTAGTACGATGGGGCTAAACTTAGAACGTATCGCAATGACAATCTGGGTAAAGTATGTTGGGATAATGCCGGACAATTTTGGGACCAATTGAGAGAACTCGTGAGAAAATGTTTTTTCGAGATCTCAGCACGTGACAGATTCTTGAAGTACGGAGCGAATCGTTAAATAATAACCGTAGATTCATTCGTATTCGTAGGTCCGGTGTCTACCCTTCTCCAATGTATATAAATTACATTACAGCCACCAATAATTACAAACTTAAAAGTTGTCAACGAAAGTTTTTTTTTTTCGTATTTTTGTATCCGATCTTAACCCTGATACAAAAATTGGTAAAATTGTGGCTCTCAAACTTTGATACCTATGTCATAAGGCAATTTGATAAGTAAACAATGTGCTAAGAAACCTCTTATTGTAAGATTTACCCGAAGTAATAAAGTAAGAAAAACCACTAAAATAATAGATAGGTTTTGAAGTTTTGACAATTTAAGATCTCGTGAACTGTACAGGTCAGGTTTAGTGAAAGTGTAAATGTATTGTTTATTGAAAGGAATGTACTGGAAGATATTAAGTACTTAAGTAGGAGGGACAAAAATCAAAATAAAAAATAATCGTGCCCATTCATTTTTAATTAAGGTCGCCAAAAAAATAAGAATCAAACTTAGAAATCAAAAAGATTAAGTAGTTCTTTAAAAAGGTCAAGGTTTTTTTTTATACTACGTCGGTGGCAAACAAGCATACGGCCTGCCTGATGGTAAGCAGTACCCGTAGCCTATGTACGCCTGCAACTCCAGAGGAGTTACATGCGCGTTGCCGACCCTAACCCCCTCCCTCCCCTCGTTGAGCTCACTGAGAGCCCATCTTAAGAAAGAAGTATAGAAAATAACTAAAATTGCGATTTTGTTGGTATAATTTTGCAATTATGTATATATATAGTTGATATACAATCTTTTTTTTATAAAATGTAAGGATCGTATGTAAAGAGTAAAGTAAATATATAGGAAAAGAGAGCCCTCTTGAAGCATTTTAAGGAAACTAATTTCGAAGCCCTATCTCTATTTTGTATCCTAAACTAGCTATGTATGTATGCGTGCACATCTACATATGCATCCGTATGTGTAGGTACTTTATTGCGAAAAATTGCTCATTTGCTATCTATTTTACTCGATTTTGTTATACAATTCAACATGTATCATCTTCCCTATACAATATAAATACTCTTTATTTCACACCTCAATAAAAGAAAACAGAAACATAAGGACAGGTAAACAACATGCGGTCTTATCGCTAAAAAGCGATCTCTTCCAGGCAACCTTTGGGTTGCGGAAATTAAAAAAATTACATTGTCAGTAAGTAGGTGTACATACACATACAATATACAAACATACAAAATAGACTGCCAAAATCTCTTCCTTTTGATTTACCGTCGCGCTGGTAATGGTACTGGATAAAAATAATGGTACGAAAGTGTGATCAAGAAAACAATAATTGTGATAATTAAGTAGGTCAGTAGGTAAATTGAAGAAAATTTAAAGTTCAGAATCACTGCTGTTTTTGAAATAGGTAAAGATCGGATTGTTTCTTTCCGATCTTTACCTGGAAGGGTCAAGATCAGATAGCGGTCTACAGCAGTGCTAAGTCTGTTAACACAATTACAAAAACAAACACAGTTTCATCACAATACGCAAAATAAATTACAGGTCGAAGATCGGATAGAAGAAAGAATTCGCGAAATTTACCTTGCTCTCTGTGATTGCGCATAGCACAAGCCCGACTCCCTGAGCGACGCGGGAACACTGGCAGTCGAGGCGCAATGAAATGGCGTCTTACACAATGTTGCCAATATTAAAAAATAAAGCCAAATTAGGGAGAAATGAATGTCCTACGTTCTTCACCCGCATCCGGTATTTACCCAACATACCTTAATCGTTGAACCGCCGCATTTCAAAATGGCCCTTATTTTGATATCGGCTAGCCGTAATGTAATACGGCGGATTATACAATACGACTGCGATACTTATATGTATATAAATCCCCTTGTCAATGTAATTTCATTTAATTTGCTATCTAGTGGCAAACATCAATGTAGTTATCTTTTACTTGTGACGCACAAGTATGAGCAATGTAAAATACCATATTTCTAAAAAAAATTGACTTGTTTATTGTGATTATACGTAGTAAAAGAAAATGTGATTATTAAATTATAATACGAAAGGTGGTCAAATCGCAAAATGCTGTCGTTTTATTTAAAATAATGAAATAATTAGACCAGCTCCGAAAGTACCGGTAAATCCCGGTTCTTTAAAACAGTACCGGTTCTGCAATCCCTAATAAAGATGTTATGCCCATCACTATTCCTTCTGTGTACGTATATTTAGAAACTGTCTCCGCCTCCAATTCGTGCGATAAGGACAACTGCAGCTCGGACCGAAATTCACACGCAAAAAACTCAAAAATCGAGGTTTCGCTCTCGACTGTTTCCTCCTCCAAATCACAACCAATCATTATGAAATTTTGGAAATTGCAAGAGGAAGAAATAATCTATGCCGCTATGTTTTGATTTTTTGGATATTTGTTGTCATATTTGTATACTGTGCCTTTTTTTACAGCTAATTCAATTAAGCCGTTTTTGCGATTTTCGAGGCGCTGTAATTTTCTTTAAAATAAAATAATCCAAAAAAGCAAAACATAGCGGCACAGATATTGATGATATTGATCTTATTTGAAAAAATCATTGCTCTAGGTTAAAAATCCAGGGAGGAAACAGTCGAGAGCGTTTGTATGGAAAAATCACTAATAGGAATTCCTCTTAAGGTGAAGACTAGGGAGGAAAGACGTTCGGAAAAATCATCGCCTTTTCTATGGACATTACAAAAGCTAACGACTTAGACACATTTTTATAAGATTGCCATAACCCAAATATAAAGAACTAGAACGTTTTGAACATTCCGATAAGAAGAAACTATGAAATTGAGCATTGAAGTGCGTTAATTTTATGATGTGCACAGGAAAATCACATAACCTTAAGATGGAAGAATAGCTTTGCGTTCCTAACGAAATAACGGTAATTTTCTATGAAATTCCATTTCGGGAGAAAACTTTTTCCACTAACTAATTCTTAACAAATCACTTTGATTTTGATGTCGATCGTTTCAACATAATATATTCTAGGCTTAGCTTAGCTTCCGCTTTATTTGTTTTTTGTATTGCAAATTAAAATAAAGCGGAAAACCTATAAACCTAGTTTTTCATTGTGTCAATAACATACTGAAAAATCATGGAGAATGGAAAATATTTAGAAATGGAAAAACATTTTCTCTTTTTAACACGCTTTTATTAGGTCGACCTGTATGTAACTATGTAATGGTATCTCTAATTTAACCATCTTCCAAGGATCGTAGCGTCATGAGAATTGGCAGCTGTATGTAGTTCCGATGACAATACAATAATATGGTACTGTCGAACTAATCTGATGATGGAGCCGGAAGATATGAACTGGAACTTCATGATGGAACGTCGTAGCTATGTTTGGATTTGTTAGAAAAGTCTTTTAATGAACTTTGACCACGATTAGGTTTCAAGGTCTGATGATGAAGCCTCCGGCGTGCCTGAAGCGTGTTTTTCTAGTGTTTTTTAAACTATTAATTTATTGTATGGACGATCCCGTAGTATACTTACCTCTAAACTCATACCTACTAAAAAGTTTTTGACCCGCACATCACGGAGTCTGTAGGAGGCAATCTATCCCCTCAAGCCACCGGCCATTGCATAAGTGCATTTACAAGTAAAACATGTCCGATAGATTGCACGCCGCGATTAGACGTGTAAGGGATTTGTTGCACATTCTAATGTATAAATTACTTCGGCCATTAGCTCCTTTCTACGTTAGCTTCTGTCGTTGCATGCCGGTGGTTAACATTGCTTAACAGGTTGACGAAACTTTTTACATTTCCTGTGAGCTCATTCACCAGGAGGTCAATTCATTAATTATTATTATTATTATTTATGAATGCACAGGCAGCTTATAGCTGGTAATGTCCATTTAGAAAATGATTATCAAGTCTGTTTTTAAAAGAATCTCGAGCCTCCGAATAAAGACTTTATCAATAATTTTGTAGCTTTTATCTAATTTAGCAGTAGAAATATAGGCGTTATAATATTGTATAATTTGTGTACAGCCACGGAAGTTAATTCCAGTACCATTTCGTAGTTTGACATCGTGACAATGATAATAATCAATATGATTAACAAAAAATAAAACCGACTTCAAATATTACCAAAAGCGCCATACATGTACCTATAACATTTGAAGAGTTCTCTCGATTTCTCCAAGATCCCATCATCAGGGACTCGGTGTCAACGGGGCCATCTCGGGGTTATACCCGTTCGATTAAAAAAAAATGACAATCGGTTCACGATTGACGGATATATCGAGTAAAATACATACAAAAAAAAATTCAGTCGAATTGAGAACCTCCTCCTTTTTTGAAGTCGGTTAAAAATCGCTAGGCATCTCTTACTATTGTCACTGTGACAACGACAAGTGACGAAATGGTACCTACTGAGATTAAATTCCTTGACCGTAGTTCATGAATGTTATATGAAGACTGCGACATGAAATGTTGTGTAGAAAAAATTAAGGGTTCTCTGAAATGTCTTGTGTAAGTCTCTACGAGAGACTTGGGTCTCGAACAAGTTGAAAAAACCTCAAGTTTTGTGTTATTAGAGTCTGAAAAACTAAGTAGAGTCTTAACCTTTTAACCGCTTAGAATTTTTCATCAAGCGTGCTCGTGTCGCTGCTGGTACGAGGTTACACGAAGTTTTGTCTTATTTTTATTTATCACACTGCGGCGAAATGAGTTGGTTGTCTAACATATCAGACTACAGCGGTTAAAAGGTTAAAGCAGAAGATTCAAAGGACTCAATTCTTGACTAACACAAGTATTCATACTCTTAATTAATCGACGTCACAAAGTTAAGGATTCTGCCAATTTAACAATCGGTATTAATCTACATATTTCTACAGTTATAACCTTAAATTCCGATAATCGTGACTCACTATACATTTTAATTTGTAATGCCAATATAATGTAGCATTTCGCTGTGGGTGTATGTAGGCAGCCTCAAGGCGCTACCGGCCTTAACTCGGCATCCTCTGCACTTCTTGTTTCCTGGTATTCTGTATATTTTAAGGTTATTTGAATTGCAGAAAATAAGCTGTGCATCATCCGGACCCCTTTGTTCGGCATAATTATTGAAATTCATAATGTAATGATAGTCATATTCTCATTAGTCATAACTCTGAAACCGTTAACTTTAGGTTATTCTATAGATAGGTTAGGTTAGGTTTGTTTTATGACAATCCTGAAAAGTTACGCGTTTCTGAGAAGAACCAAATTATGGCTAACGAAAATGCAGACAAACAATAGATTAGGACTTAAAACTTTATAGGAAACAATAGAGACCCGCAACATCGCTAGTGCTACTGGTTACATAGTAAACTCATACTAAAACATTAATATCAAAAATCTTAATGGAAGAGGACGCAAAAATTGCCATAAATGTACGCTACGTAAGCCCAAATCTTCGTACTTTTTGACAACTGTTATCCGTGAAATAAGTCGTAGTCATTTTTTTATACCATATCGATGGTAAACAAGCATATGGCCCGCCTGCAACACCAGAGATACTCGTATCACAATGCACGTTGATGTTTCTTGAAGAACCCCATGACGGCTGTGAGCTAATTCCATAGCCGAAACGTCCGCGGGAGGAACTCATCAGGTGGTCATCATCATCAGCAGAGCCGGACCAAGCACAGAGTTTGCAATACAGAGTGTGGAATGACAAATATCGGACAAAATATGACATTATTTTATGTAAAGTCAGCGCAGAGTTAATTTGGTCCGACTATAGTGAGGTAAGTAACGCTAACATTATAAACATGAAAGTTAACGGCAAGACCTCGATCCTTCCAGATATAATAAATCTAGGTACCTACCTATTAACTAAATACAGCCATCATTTATGGCCAAATAATAATTAACAGCCAAATCTATCAAAACATCCCGTGTTCAATTACCATCGCTTGTCCGACCCGACGTTCCGACACCTACCACGCAGACGCCTCATTACGGTGACCATATATGGTCAGGCGTGACGTCATGACAGCGATGACGTCATGGCGCTCGGTATGGCGCTGGCATTTGGCGATGACAAGGTGCCAGTTGTATGTACGTTTACGTATACATACGTACAGGCAACATCAATAATAGGGACCGTGCGCGTTGGAGGGTCTGCCATTTTCTGGCCTGAATTTGAATTTTAGGGTCGGCAACGCGCATGTAATGCCTCTGGTGTTGCAGGCGTCCATAGGCTGCGGTGACTGCTTACCATCAGGCGGGCCGTATGCTTGTTTGCCACCGTCGTGGTATAAAAAAAAAATCGGAACCGTAAACATGTACATTTACACGTTTATGGTTTAGGTTCTGCCATCTTGTGGGCTACATCGGAACAAAAAAACATCACATTTACGCCTCGCACTAAAAATCTGACGGCTCCTGTGCCTCCTACAGTTCATGCACGCTCCCTATAGCGAATGAAACAACGACGCGCCAAAAGTATCTACCATCCTGTAATACTTGTCCGAGTAGTGATACTTACTTATATGTATCTCTACAGTCTACAACTGTTGTAGGGCTAAGATGGTCGGCTCTTTATCATTTGTCACCATGCCTGTCACGTTCTAACAAGTATGTAAGTGCGAAAGTGAGGGGCATAGTGACAAGTGATAAAAATGGAACCATGATGCCACCGCTGTTCTACATTCAAAGACATATCTCTGCTGTCAGATCCGCCATTTGACACTGGCTGTACATTTTAATAATTTAAGTCTTCGCATGTAGGTACAGGACAATTGGTGTCCCGGACGATTGGGAGACGTATGTGAAGTCGATACCAACACGTATATGAATAGTCAGCAAAGCTATTAGCTTGGCACCCCTGTATATACACAACCAAGCTAATACTTTTGCTGTGTATTCGTTGATTTAGTGAAATATTATGGGGTACACTTTAAGACGACGAATTTTGTTTCCGCAGGGTATTTTTATAAGATTTACCCGAACAAAAGTCAACATCAATGGTTCAGAGGCACTGCTATAGTGAACTGGGAATAGAAAATGTCTCTGAACTTGAATCATATACGTAATCATTATTATTGTACACCCATACGTATACCTGGGATCCTTTTTGATGCAAACGAGATAAGGAGTATAAATAAACTTAGACACTTTGAAACGCTCCGCAAAAACTTCACAGGATAAAAGGTCGTTGCAAGTATTTAAAATTTCAATATTATCCTCATAAAAATATCTAAAAGTCATTTAAAAGTAGCGTCCTGTCAGAAGTGTCGCCATAACTCGACCATGAGTTGTGGTGGCGTTCATTTTAAAACTCGCCGGAATGCCATTCTAATTACTTGAAGAGTTGTGCGCTCGGACTAGCCTGATAAGACCACTGTCCGAATTTTCTTTTTTTTTATGATATAGTAGGAAAATGGGCAGACAAATCGCCTGATGGAAAGTAATTACCGCCACCTAAGGACACCTGCAACACCAAAGGGGTTGCACGTGCGTTGCCGTTAAGATGAGAGTTGAAGGTTAGAAGGTCGTATTGGTTCGGAAATACCTTGGGCAGTTACAGTTTAGCTGTGACAATCACCTAATTGGTGGAGATGGAAATATTGTCGCTTAGAGCGATGGCGGAAAGACGCTGCTGGGATTAATCCGATCAATTCCCCGTTATTTTTCTTTTTTTGACTATTATTGAGGCACGTTGCTGATATGGGTGATTCCACATTAGTTTATATGTTGCTGTGTCCTTACAGGACGTCACTAAAACTAACCACATAATATGTACCACCTTTATAACTGGTTTGTGATATGCAATAAACAATTCATTCATTCAATTCAATTCTATCCCTTGACTACTGCTATTATCTTTTTTATGGTGGCCTGTACTTCCTACACGTGATAATTTTTGTGGTACGACATGGGGTTCTTCAAGCGGGTATTCATAGTTCTCAAGGGTCGGCAAAGCATAAAGCAATGGCTTCTCCAGTGTTGCTTATGTCCACGGGCTACGGTGATCCCGACGGTGTGGGCTTCCCATCAGGCAGCTCTTCTGCTCGTTTGGTGATTTCCACATAAGAAGTTCACGTAATACTGGCGTTGCACGAGTCTCACGCAATATTCAATAGAAACAAGACCTGCGCATACGCATTCATCATCTGTTATCGGTTATCGGACAGGTGCATGCAGGCTAGGTCTGCGAAATCGTTACAGATTCGAACATGGGTTCCAGAAATATCTTAGGCCAGAATTTGCCTGCAATTTTGTCAACGTGATTTTTTATGGATATTATGTATATACTAGGGTTGTACCTATTATTTTCAAGTAGCTTCCTACGAAAATGCTGCTACATTGTTATATGCCATTTAAAATTGGTGGATGCCGCATATAATTTTGAATCAACGTCAAAAACTTCGAACGACCTTACTCCTCCTCCTAGGTATTAATTCATCAATCAATGGGATGTTATGTATATTCAAGTCAGGATCAAGTTTCATCATGTCGAAATCTGATGATGGGATCCTGGTGAAATGGAGGGAATTTAACATACAATGCTTTCATAATTATGCATACTGAATAGGTATATATTAATTGTACTTAGGTGTGCGTTTGAAATGTTCTAAACGTATGCAGTATTCGGTCAACACCAGCGTGGTGCTTTAATCTTTATTATATGGTAATTTAGGTTTTAAGTCACTATTTTATTTTTGACGGGGTTTCAAATTTTAAAAAATGTGTTATTTTGAATCACGTTTATTGTCTCACCTTTCTTTACTCAACGAGCAGCTTCTTAGATAGGTTTTAAGTCTCTAGATGGCGCTTCAATATTTTAATCAAGGGCTTTTTTTTAATTGTGTTATTTTATTATGAATCATATTTAACCTCCTTTTTGCCGCGTAACGAGCGGCCCGCGGCGCGCGGGCGCATAAATCGTGCCGCTTTTAATTATCGCGCGATCGCGAGATTGCCGCCCTTTATAGATAGATCATTGACGTTTTACTCCTTTTGCACTAAAACTACTCTGGTGACCTGTATAGCGGTTATTTTTAGAACTACACAGGCACCTACGAGGTTTTTTTATGATGTCTCGTAGCTATCGAAAATCCTTAAGCTGTTGTTAAATATAGTTGCAGTACCTATTTTAGTAAGTTCGTTTGAAAGCGTGTTGTGTATCGCTGTGAAAACAAAACCGCCTAAGCTTCGCAAGTCGATGATGATAGAAAATTTAATTTTGACGGAACATTTCTATAACACTTTTACTTTTAGTTCTTAAATACACTTGAAGTTCATGTTTATCGGAATAAAAACAGTGGCAGTATGGATAAACTACTAGCACGCGAAACATGCCATATAGTTTGGTACGGTCATTTGTATGGTTACAGAAATAGATAATTTTGCAGACTGATCGTACGTATTTCAACGTAATTTTCGTTTAATGTTTAACCATTCTTAATCGTAACTTAGTGTATTTTAATGCTTATGTTCCTTTAGAAATGTTAAGTACCTTTTCTAATCTGTACACCGTTGCGAGTATCCCTATGTGTCTTCCCAAGATCTGTCCAAAGACTCATCTGTGAGTCAGATTTTTCCACCGAAAATATCTGCCAGGCAGATGTACCTAACGGACACCTCTGCACGTATATTGCTAGCTATTGTTTTCAGCCAGTTCTTAACCTATCCTATTTCAATGGCCATGTTCCTAGAAGGCAAATTGCCGATAGCCACTGATACTGTACCGGCGTCTAAATTCGGAAACCTCTTAACTTCATTTGAAGGAGATAAATAGTTAGTTTTAGCTTACAATACCGAAAGTTGCAAATTCCTTGACTCCATTTAAAGGAGATAAGATATTTGTGAATTAACCGACCTGGGGGACTAAGCAGGATGATAATCGTTGATAGAAAACGTTAATCAAAACTTAAATAATGTATGGAAATCGAGTACAGACTCCATCAGATATTTGTGAGCACCTTGGCCGCTTTGATATATCTGATAGCGACCGTACGGGAGTCCAGTGGAGTTTCGCAGCATTTTTCATCCCGATAATTTTTTCTATTCATTTAGAGTCCATGTACCTTTGTTATCTTGGCTAGGCCCTCTGAACTTTCTTCGGAACTCGGCCCGTGTTTAGGGCTCCATTCACCGACAGTAGAATGGCTAGCAGTTTACGGCGCAAGGACGCGGCCTTATACGGCTACGGTTGGGTGTGATGCCAAACCGATCAGTCTGTTGATCGATCGTAGTATTCGTAAATGAATGACGAAATTACAAAAAAAAAATACGAAAATGTCCATAACAACTTTTAACAAGCCGACCCTAGCCCACCCTTATACCCTACCTTTATCTAGTTCATTTAAGCATGAGAAATAGTTGGCTAGTTATGCGATACATTTACGGCTACTGTAGCCTACAGAATTCATTAAAAGTTTCATTAGTTGATTTCCTTTTTGAGTCGTGGTGTTACAAAAAGGTATCGAATTAGAAACTCGTTATTATCGACTTTAAAAGGTATTAAATATGGCAAAAAGAGGCGTTTCCGAACATAATAATTCAGGCTACCTTTCCCACAGTGGGCGACCACGACCTCCTAACGAGTTTTTTCCATTCGTATTCCATTGAATTATTGCCAAAATCCCGAACAAAGGTTTATTAAAATTCCACGTTGACCAGCATTAAAATATTGAGCGAAGCTGGTATTGTGTACATTCGTTCGTTTTTACAAAATCCCGTATTTTTCATAAATCTATATTGTAAATCTACTCAGGCTTAGCACATCCCAATTATTTTTTACTTTAAATGTTTTTAAGATATGTAATTGAAAAGTAATAACATTATACATAAGCAACCGTATTAGAATTAGAACTGACCAACAGAAGACTTAACTAGGCCTTGATCGTGGTTTATCACATAATGTATTTATTTACAGACCATATTTTGTATTTTATAAGATTATTACCTACCTGATGATTCTTATGTATATGATTATGTTGAGGAATCCTACTAAACTTTCGTTTTGAAAGTTAAAATGTTAGTAACCACGTTATTATGACCGCGAAATCTACTTTAGCCAAGTTACCCTTTATAAATACAATTAGCTTTGTTTGGCACTCAGTGATTTTTTATAAAATTTAATTTTTATTTTTCGTTGACTATACTTTTTCAACGGGCAACCGAGACAATTCTAAGAAACTCAAACACAAATAAAATAAGTTCCATATGCGTTGTTTTATTACAAAGTTCCTATGGCCACCTTCTGTGTCATCAGATCAGCTCGATGGTACCATATTACATATTGTATTGTCACTCCACTTACATAATGTGTGTGAAATTTTAGCTCAATCGAATAATGAGAAGTGGGTCTAATTTAGCTTGCAATATTTGACCCTCACATAGGATACCTAAGTACACATATACAAACATTGCAAGTCAAATAAAAATTGTAAAAGCTCTTTGTTTTTATTTCGCAAAATCAATTCCATTGCACGTGCACAGAATACGCGAGTTTAGAAGCATTGTGTAAAAGATCTACATAATACCGGCCCAGGCGCATCTTGATCGCCCATTTCGGATGCGCAAACGCATTCGGCTGTGTTATGGCTCACTCGTTCGTTTTTGGCTAAGTAACCTCACTCTTCTGACCAGTATTAAGTAGAATCGATAGCAGTATCGGCCCAGTTAATAAACATGTTGATAAATTTCCTATTGAAATCGTTTTCGTTTAGTACTTAAAGTGTATTTATGTGAGATATTTTGTGTGTACCTTACTTTCTTTTTGTTATCTGTAACTCTAGATACAGGTAGCACCTATGATATTTATTATTACGAAAACATAATTAGTTTATCAGTCAAAAATAAATTGTACAAAAATTTTTTGAAGTCACTTAATAAACTCAGGTTCATTTAGGTATACTTACTGATTTTAGTTTGACAGGAGCTTGGGAAGCGACTGGAATAGCATAAGAGACGAAAAAGCCGATAAAAGGATCCCAAAATGTAAAAATAAATAATACATTAACCGAATATAAAAGTGGATTTCATCTTGAAACTTAAGCCCCCTAAACGACGCGAAACGGTTTGAAACGTTGTAAGTCTGGCAGTATTTTATGGAGCCGACATAGTTGCCTTTATGAAAACCCCCGACAAAAGTAAAACAAAGCGACATCATAAACGTCATATTCCGATGAAAATATTATATTGTGATGTACAGTGAGCTGCGAAATTGAATGGAGAAATTATGAATGAATTCATTGATAAAGTCGCACTTTTACGGCTGATACAGTACAGTATAGCTTAAGAAATTTCAGTACCATTTCATACATTGTCATAGACCTAAAGTAACAGCTTAACAAAAACTGATGGTTCTATATGCAAAACAATTAAGACTGCAAAATATATACTTTAGAACGTGAATTTTAGAGATTTATCTATATTTGGATAAGTTATCCAGCTAATCAGATACTTTTGGCGCGTTGTTTCATCCGCTACTTGCTGACTGTACTAAGTGGTAATGAAATTATTTTAATTCTTTTACCGTACATAGAGACGCTCCACACTTAGTCGTTGTTAAGTTGATGGAATGTTAGGTTACAATTAGACTGACTATCTTTTCCCTACTAATTAGGTACAAGCTTTTATTTAACTTGCCCTGTTAGAATGCAAGTATGTTATTTTGTTAGTGTGGGTCAAACCTTGAAAGCTTAATTTGACCCACTTCCCGATTTCTGATAAATCGGATGACAATGAAATATTATGATGACATGGAGCTGGAGACAGGAGGTCCCCAAGGGAACTCTGTGATAATGATAAAACAGCGCAAACTAATTGTGTTTGGGGTTGTTAGGATTGTCTCGACAACTATTAGTTTTCTGTGGAAAGAAAAGTACAGAGATAAAAGTGTGTACCAAAAATTTAATTTAAAAATGCGAAAGTAGGTAACTCTGTCTGTCTGACTGTCTGGTACATCATTACGTTCAAAGTGCTGAACCGATTATTTAAGATGAACATTGGAATGTATAGATAGTTTGAGGCCCGGGGAAGGACGTACAGTTTTTATCTTCTTCTTGCCCTTAATCCCAACTTCATTTGGGGTCGGGCCTTCTTGTGCGTTTGCGCCAGGGCGGTCTGTCCTAGGTTGTCAACAATGGGACATTCTGAGTTTTTAGGTCCCTCTCGACAGTGTACCACCAAGTGACGGGCCGTCAGCCCTACAGCTGCTGCAGTGCTGCTATAGTTTTTATCAATCATCATATTCCACGCAGATGAACAGGCCAATTCGAAGGTATACTGATGTCAGACTGACATCTGACTGCTGTCATAATGTCGTGCTGCATTTCGCTCGCAATTCGTTGACTTACATGTACTGGCGTGGGTGAGACGAATGATAACTAAATATTAGGATTTACATATCATTCTTATATCAGTGTACGTTCGAATATGCCTGGAAGTCACGGGCAGAAGCTTGAATAATTTAAGTTATCATAAGGTCAAATACCTTAGGTACATTTTGCATTAGGGATAAACTTGTTTAATTTATCAAAAATGTAAAGGTTTTGTCACCGGTCGACCTCTGGGCAAGGTGACGGGTCATTGGACCTTGTGCCGCCATCTTGGGCGCTGCGTCGGCGCTGACAATGACAGTTGACAGTGGGCTGTCATGATCGTGGGACGTCATCGATGACGTAATGATTTCAAATTTATGAGAAATCTTGAGATTAATATTTGGAAGGTTATTTATTTATTTATTTATCGTATGGCATATGTATGTCACTGGATTACATATAGGTAGAAAATAATAAACAGTTAAACAATGTAGAAATAAATGTAAAAAGGCGCTTTTTATATTTTTTACTTCTTTGTGGTCGTGTCCGACATCCGATATCGGATCGGATGTGAGAACGCTTAAGCCCCAGTGTGGTCGCTTAAATATCATTATTAGCCCCGTTTACCAGGATACCATAACATGATAGAGTCCGCTAATTTGTTTGTTATTCCACGTAGGACATTATCTTACTCATTTGGGATTCGCGTGGCAGTAATTGCCTCGCATGTCGGTATGCCGAGTGCAACTTGCCTTAGATTACCTCCGCAGGATGGCGCAAAATTTAGGTGATTTGCACTGTCGGGCGGCTCGTTAAATAAGTGCCATAACAACTGCAGGTTAGGCAATAAACCCTGCGTAAAAATCTCAAAACACGAGTTTTGTACTCGACTGTTTCCTCCTCCAAAACTTAACCAATCGTAAAGAAATTTTCAGGTCTAAATAGTATATAGGAGTGATTTGTGTCGGACTGTTTTACTTTTTGGGCTAATTAGTATCAGCTTTGAATAACATGATTTTCTTTGCGCCTAGTCAATTAGGCCGTTTTTGCGAAGCTTAAAGTGCTCTAGCGCTTAAAAAACAAAAATATAAAAAAGGCAAAACAGTCCGATATAGATTTAATATCATTGGTAGGAAACCACGGAGGAAACAGTGAAGTACGTCTGTATGGAGACGTGCTCTTAAACGAAGATTAAAAAGTTGCTGTAGTAGAGATGTAAAGCGTAAAAAAAATATTGTCCTAGAATTTAGCAGCTGAAGTAGATGGTGTGGCGCTATAAGGTAAACCGTATTGCCAAACGTCAACTTTTCAGTCCATTTGACAAATAATGTACGGAGCCGTACAGCGCCATCTACATTAGCTGTCAAATTCTATACACGAATTTGTCTTAAACTTAACACATCGTATACGATCAATAAATCTACGATGAAGATATATAAGTTAAGACACAATTTCAAAACAATAACTCGGCTAGATGTTATATTTAAAATTTGAGTGAGCTTCCAAGTCAGCAGAGTATGTAGTAAGACAGCCTACCGCGAAAAACGAAAATCGAAATTTCGTTATCTATCTCTAATGCTCGCATATTCGAGCGATAGCGGGGCGATTTTCATTTCTCGCGGAAGGGCTTCTGAGCTGTCGTGCTGTCGTACTTTATTAGCCTTAGGTATGATGTCTTATGTGCGACCATTAAAAGCCTCCTATATGCACCACCTAGTGGGAAGTGATCTGTGTAACTTGCATAGTTAACGTTTATTAAATATTAATGAACTGAAAACAACGAATTTGAGTTTTAAACTAACGGTGGCCCGTTATTTGAAGGATAAATGAGTGTGCAAGGTTGCAATGGGCTCGTTTCCTATTTCATATAAGTAAGGTTAGAGTTAAAGCATTTGTTTTCAAATTCCACTGTATTTTAGTTTTTTTTTTAGTTGAAAACTGTTGTAATAACTGTCATTTATTTAATTAAGCTAAAATACCCACTCTTCTTAAAGAAAACACGTCGGCCTTGCTTCAAGGAACATTTCTGCATAACCAAACATTCTCGCCATAATTGAAGGCAATTGTAAATAGTTTAACTGTATTTTGTTTGTTACAGCCAAGGATTTTTCCCCAAACGAGTACGCCGTAAGGCATTGATGAATGAGCATGAGCATAATACACCGATGCTAACACGTTGTAGGTATTATCATTACGCAACTACATGAATGCTAGAGTCCAGTTAAGGTCTGTGCACACGGGATGTGTATACGTTGGTGCACGTATATCTTGTACTATATACATCTCGATATATTTTCTGAAAGAGCTACGTATTTGTATGATTTGATGTACATGTATATTTTTAAATCAAAATTATATAAAGAAAAGTACCTGATGTATGTGATTGCATGAATTCTATAGTAATTTAAATTGTATTTTTTTTATTTAATGCATGTTAATTATAAGATGCAATGTTTTGAAAAGCTGTGTCCCGCCGAGTTTCTTGCCGGTCCCATATCGAGATACCCTCCTCCAATTGAGGGGGGAGTTAAATCTTCTCGGGTAAGAGGTGTAGGGTTAGAGCCAGTGTAGCTTTATTTGACGTTCATAAGCGCATTGTAATGTGCCTACTTGAATAATAAACTATCTTTATCTTTACAGATCTTTATGAGAAAAATGGAAGTGGGCAGGGTTCGCACGGAAGCTAAAGGACGAGAAATAGACTAGCAGGGTAACGAAATAGAAGGGCCCACAGGGCAAACGTCGCAGAGCAAGACCTCACCCTGCTAGTCACAAATAGGTCAAGAGAGAAAAAAATGGACTTCACCTTCACCTCAGGAGAGGTTCCTGCATAACAATAAAACTAAGACAAAAAAATTAACAATATATACTTAATACTCGTACCACTAATTATTATTCTTTTTTCTTATTTTCAAACTGTGTAACTTTATTACTTGCATGAAAAGCTTTTTTATATTATTATATGAGAGATGGCACACCACTTGTATGACGTGTGCATGTACGGCGCCAACATTTTAGCACACGTGCACGTGCACGCCTACGCTAAATATGCAGCTAGTGTGTTCTGACCTTTAGGTTAAGTCAGCGCCAATTTTGAACTATCTAACAATGAGTGTTCACTATAAACATCATACCATGTCTTTTTCGAATAATCTATGCCGAATTTCACCTTTCCATACAAACGGAGTTTCGTTTTCATTTTAAAACTACGTGTTGGATTGTAATGAAACTTTGTACATAAAATAACATGAGGTATATCTAAGCCTGTAATTAGTTTATATAGTTCCAGCTTATAAAACAAACGAAATAGAGTAAAAACAAGTTTTGTAAGAAAACTTAAAATTGCTGCATTTATTTTACTATGGTGTCTGAAGTTATATAAACTAATTACAGGCATAGATATACCTTATCCTGTTGTAAGTACAAAATTTCAGAGTAATCTAGCTAGTCGTTTGAAAATGAGAGCGCAACTACCGGGTACGTCCTTAATGCTAGGGTCGGCAACGCGCGTGACTCCTCTCGAGTTGCAGGCGTACATAGGCTACGGAGACTGCCGTCAGGCGGGCCGTATGCTTGTTTGCCACCGACGTAGTATAAAAAAAAGAAAACTACGTTTGTATGGAGAACCGAGCTTGCTGCGGGTTCTTAAGTTCCCTTCATTTTACTCTGCAAGCGACATAGATATATTGTTGTATACAACGTCGGTGGCAAACAAACATACGGCCCGCCTGATGGTAAGCAGTCTCCGTAGCCTATGGACGCCTGCAACTCCAGTGTTACATGCGCGTTGTCGACTCTAACACTCCACACCCTCATTGATCTCTAGCACCCTTACCAGCAGGAACACAATACTATGAGTAGGGTCTAGTATAAGTAGTTTTCTGTAAGGTGGAGGTACTTCCCCAGTGGGGCTCTGCTCTAGATATGTAATGACATCCGCTGTGCTGTGTTGTGTGTGTGCCACACAAAGCGAGATGACATTCACAGTGCCCATACCGCTCTTTTGGACGTAGTTTAAGAATATACCCGGGTCCAAATAATGCTTTTCGTTAAAATAAAGAAACTTATCATTCGATTTCATTAAATTCATTCATTGTCGCTCGCATGTCGGCACTAGCTCACCTTGACCACTGTACAGCCGTAACAATTATTACGGGCAGTTAGCACTGTCACTGGTAATTTACGTCTTTAATGATCTAATTGTTTTGTGCTTAATTGATAGGACCACCCCATTCCATAGGAAACAACTTCATGTAACAATTTAAATGACGAAACATCGTAGAAAAACAGCGTTTTATCAAGTTTAGGTATGAAGTGTACCTACTCACGGTGTATTTGAGTACCTAGTTTCAAATTTCGAAAAATTCTGGAATAAGACCGCCGATTGCTACCTTTCTTTACATTGTAAATAAATCTGTTTTTATTTTTTCTTTGTGGTGCAATAAACAATATTTACTTTTACTTACTGTCGGATAGTTTCGAAAAGGTATATTATGATGGAATTTTGGGTGATTTGATTTTCATCCTTGGTGATTTACTTACATTAAACATGTGAAATTTTGTATGTTTGGGTATATGGACCCGGGTACGTCCTTAAACTACGTCCATAAGAGAGGTATGGGCATTGTGAATGTCATCTCGCTTTGTGTGGTAGGGCACAGCCAGTGGATGTCATTCCAGATCTAGAGCAGAGCCCAACTGAGGAAGTACCTCCACCTTACAGAAAATAGCAGCCAAATAACACTAGACCCTACTCATAGTGTTGTGTTCCTGCCGGTGAGTAAGGTTGCCAGAGCTCAACGAGGGGGGGAGGGGGTTAGGGTCGGCAACGCGCATGTAACTCCTCTGGAGTTGCAGGCGTACATAGGCTACGGAGACTGCTTACCATCAGGCGGGCCGTATGCTTGTTTGCCACCGACGTAGTATTAAAAAAAAAAAATTGTTTTTGTAATCTCTACTGTTACACGTAACCCTACCCAACAAACTCTGTTGATTAATCAACATTTCAATGTATGCTCTAAATTATCGATACAGAAATAAATAAGCCTTTTGTGTGTTTGTTAACCACGTACATGGCCAAAGTTTAATAAATAACAATACATTTAGTAATAAGAGAAGGCGACAAAAATACCTACGGCCTCGCTCGCTCTAAAATTCAGCAACCACTTCGAAATATGTAGGAATGTTTGACAGGGTAAATCTAGTAAATATACAGCTTCGTATTTCGTTAAGTGGTACGAGTATGCAACTGCCCTAAATTTGCATACTTTGTAATGTAATGAGTTGGCCGATTAAAGTATTTTACGAATAGTGTAATTTTTTTAATAATTTTTGGCTTGGATGTTGGTCCTTAGCCAAAATAGAGACAGGTAAAAACTATGCTGGCATCTGTAATAGTAGATTGTGTCACAACTGTCATAAGGGAGCAAAATGACATATTTACGGCAAGGGCGTAAATTGAATCCTGAACGAAGCAAAGGATTCTATAATAAAATCCCGAGAGTAACGAGCGATTCTAAAATAGAATCCAGAGCGTAGTGAGGGATTCAAGTGTATTACGCCCAAGATTTATTAGGTTTAAATTTTTACCTAGTGACCTAGGTAAAAATTTAAACCTAATTAAAAATAGTGACCTAGAACAGAAAAGCGTTACTTTGATCCCTCCTAGCAGGGAAAAAATGCGCTTTTCTGAGTAGTTGACGTGAAAACCTTTCAAATGAGTCATGCACAGATTTTAAAGTAAAATAAAGTTTTCACTGCTGTGGACATTGATTTTATCATATAATTAATAAGTACCGCTTGTTGCCAATAAAGGATGACGCACGCTAGAATGGTCCTTGGTCCGGGTTCGGTCTCGGTATGGATGATCACATCATGCTGTCTATAGAAAACAGTGTGTGAAAGTGTCGGGCGCCTAAGCCCGGGTCCGGGCCGTTTTAGCGTGAGTCATCCTTAAGGGTTCCAGGGGAGTCTAAAAGCGGGTTATTGTACCTGTATTATCTCTCACAAGATGTTTTTCTCCTTGTATGCGTACCTGAAACCAAAAAACTGTTTTATTTATTTATTTTATTTAAACTTTATTGCACAATACATGAAGAGTACAATTGGCGGACTTAATGCCAGACGGCATTCTCTACCAGTCAACCATGAGCCAAACCGAAAGATCTTAGTTGGTGCAGGGTCAGAATACAGAGTAAAATGACAAAAAAATATCACAAAATTATATAAAATTATAAATACATAATTAATATTACACAAACATACACAAATACATACATAAATACCAGTGGTGGAGCGTCACAAATATTCGAAGGGAACCCGGAGCTAGTTTTTGCTTTCCTTTTCTCCATGAACCGACCGTGAAAGTACTCAAAGGGGTGAAATTAGACAAGCCGGTGGGAATCGAGTTCTTTGAACGATCCGCCACTGATAAATACACACGTACATAAATATATAGATACATATCATAAAAATTAATAGAATTATCATATCTTATGTCATTTTAAGTTCGAATATAAGAAGGATCGTCCGGAAGTTAAAGTCTAACGAAGCCTACGCCAAAAGCCGCTCCATACAACGGAAGCTATAGTACGGTCAAATTAACTCAAATTTCACTAAAGTCAGGAACTAATTCTAAGGACTAATAAAATCACTACGGATTGTTTTGTATGGGCTAAAAATCGAACTTTATACAATCGTTACTAAATTCACCCCCCCGGAAAGGGGTGAAATCGGCTGAAAATAATGTAATGGTTGTAACTAAGAAGAGAAAAAAGGTGTACTCGGTGCAATTTGGCGTACGTTTTACAACACTTATATCTAAATTCGCACGTGTTATTTATGTTAATTTAAGCTACGGAACAGGTAAAAAAAAAACAACATACAAAAAAATCTATTTTGGCCATTGCGGGTCAGGGGAAAGTAATGTACTCGGTGCAAATTGAGTAAATAATTAGAAAAAATATCTAAATCCAATGTCAAATTCGCACCAGGGTGCGACACCCGGAAAGTAGTTTTTCATGTTTTACTGTCGTTGTACTTCGGGGGAAATTTTAATACTATTGGAAATTGATGCAATCATATTCATTTGATTTTGTTTACATTCGCACCCCATAAAAAATTGGCATTTTTATACGGAACATGCAGTTTTGTAATCAAGTACCAAAAACGTAGAGCAATAAATACACAGAAGCGACAAGCGCGTGATTAGTGGCAAGAGAAGGAACGCGCGTAGATGCACCGACGAAGCACGGCTCTTGAGGCACGAGTAGTGGCATGTACCTACTGCAAAAATAGTATGATTTTTTTCTTTATACTACGTCGGTGGCAAACAAGCATACGGCCCGCCTGATGGTAAGCAGTATCCGTAGCCTATGTACGCCTGCAACTCCAGAGGAGTTACATGCGCGTTGCCGACCCTAACCCCCTCCCGCCCCTCGTTGAGCTCTGGCAACCTTACTCACCGGCAGGAACACAACACTATGAGTAGGGTCTAGTGTTATTTGGCTGCGATTTTCTGTAAGGTGGAGGTACTTCCCCAGTTGGGCTCTGCTCTAGATCTGGAATGACATCCGCTGTGCTGTGCCCTACCACACAGAGCGAGATGACATTCACAATGCCCATACCTCTCGTAAAAGGTTTCTGAGTATACAGACAGACAGTCAACAAATTAAATACAGGTACGCTCAATGTTTGTTAAATTCGAAAAATCGCGTTTTTCCATATACTTACGAAAACGTTAGACTACTTAGTTCACTCAATGATTGTTTAAAACAATAGTTCCGTTTTAATGTCAGAAGAAAGAATTGTGCTCGTTGCCCGTCAAAACTGTCTCGGAACAATCGCTGCGCGTAGGGTTTGAGATCCGGATACCCGAAATATCCGGATATCCGTCAACTATAAGGTCCGGATCTAGCGGGTCATAAGATCCGGATATTACGGATCCGTTAAATATGTTTATTGACCTATAACCGAAACAATTTTCTAATGAAATTTATGAATAATTTTGTCATTTAAATATAGTATTTTCATATATTTAAGCAATTCAAATACTAACAGCACATCAATTTTGATAAGTACATCATGTCACGCAGTAACTTTATACAATGAATGCGAATGTTGCTTAATGCAAACATTAGATCATTGGATATCCTGATGACTTGGGGCTATAGGCTCAAAACAAAAGCGACCTGGAGGCCAAGGCTAGGATAGTAGAGTAGGAAGGAGAGAAAATTGGTCTGATAATCAACCACTAGAATATCTCCAAATGAATAGGGCTAAGATGGTCGGCTCTTTATCATTTGTCATGAAGGGCATAGTGACAAGTGATAAAAATAGAACCATGCTGCCACCGCAGATCGAAAAGAAAAGACCTACCTAAAGTAATCGGGAAGAGGAGATAGATGTTCGAATCCAAAATGCCCTAAGATGCTCAGCAGCGCTTCACCGAGTTCTAGTATCCAAGCTGATCAGTAGACTGTCCATGATTCAAGTCTATAAGACAATAATTAGATTTTGATGAATGGCATCGCTAAGTATTACACTTGGACTCTGAATCAGAAAAAAAAGAACAAGTTCTTAGTTAAGAAGACGAAATTCTGGCGGAATATTCTGGGACCTATCAGAGATGAAGATAGAGAAGATGAAAGCGTAGGAAAAATAGGGAGCTAAAGTAGCTAGTTGCGGCACCCAATATAATTAGCGAGATTATAGCCGCACGACTTCGCAGACTTGGTCACTTGGAGTGAACGGGAGAGAATCGGGCTGTGAGAAGATAGGAGCGATGTAGCCCTAAAACGCCCTCGGAGTATCCAACTAGCGTGGAGTGGTGCAGAATAGAGCAGAGTGACGTTGTACTTGTGTCAAAGGCCAAGATTCTTTTTGGGTCACTGATTCAGTGAAGTAAGTAAGTATTGCTTTCATAGTTAGTATTTCATGACGAATGAACACGAGGTGAGGCATTGGATGTATTTCCAACTATGCACCAGCTAATCCAGATATAAACCCTCCTTATTAAGTACGGTTTTAGAGATAACATAATGTAGGTATTATAATAATCAAGTAATCATTTAAAATTGGTTGGGATAATATCATTGTATTAAAACATAGTTAAAAACGTTATTTCTGTGTATCTAAATCCGTTTATTCGGATATTTATTTTGGTGGATATTCGAATAATTAGAATATCACAATATTCTAATTGCAAACCCTACATATAGTAGTGACACCCAGTAGTAACACAAATAGGTAATGTAAATACTGCGAGGAGGATCTTGTTTAGGAAATAATCGGACAGACAGACGGACATGACGAATCTATAAGGGTTCCGTTTTTTGCTATTTGGCTACGGAACCCTAAAAACAGAGCGATCGAGTATATTCCTTCAACAGGATGCTCTCTTACAGCATATAAAAAGGGCTTAACAGACCCACATTGGGACCAATTTACCTAAATAGCGACCCACAAATGCTAGATTCTTGCAAGTAGGCTTGGCGAAAGAAAAATGATAGACCAGCGTACACCTCTTTGTAGAAAACCCTTCCTGATGCTAGTCTCAGCTGCAAGGAGCTATTGTCTTGCAAGTGCAAAGAACGCTGTACAGGGGTGTGGGTGAGTAAAACACGGATTTAAATACACTATGCTTTGCGCATGCGAAGGTGCATGCTCTGGGACAAAAAAACACGTAAAAAAAAATTTGTTTAATTAGTGTGTAACTTTAATTAGCTAGATCCGGAGTAAATTACAATAAAACGATCTCAGTATTCTTAATTTTGATAATAATACTTTTATCGAAAATATTACTTTACTATAAATATCGTTCAGCAAGTTACCTTTACTTAAACATCATTTGCCTTGCATATTGTATGGAAACAGCCATCCGACTCTTGGTGGTGTCATCCGGTATGGAACAAAAATAATGTAATTTGCTTGTTTATAAACCGATTTTCAAAATTTTAATGGAGTTTAATAGCTTACTAATGTAGCATTCATATCTTGATACAATGTTTTCCTGTAAAAATACTAGTAAAGTTGATGAAAACAAAAAACGGATTTTTTTTCGCGAAAATTTAAATAAAACTTAAAATTTCTCGCAAACTATGGTACTTACAAGGTCAAATGTATAAACGATATTGTAGCGCATTTAATTTTGCTTTTTATGACACCCCACACAAGCTTACATGTGATATACTTTCTGTGGTATACGCAATATTCTGAACACGGCACCGGCCATTTTGATGACGTCATAACTGGTGACTTAACCACGTTAGAAACTGTCTCCCGATGGTTTTTTTGTCAAAATAACATACTTAACAACATACTAAAATATGGTGCTGGTTTCATCAAAGGCACCTTTTGGGCCCTATATGACCCTAAGGGAAGCGCCTTCATACCTACTCGTATAACATTTTTTTATACAATCAAACACATTTGAATAAGTAGTCGATAAAGCGGTCAAACACCGATAGATTATTAATATGTTGTAACATGACATCACTATTTTTGATCTCACATACACAATTTACGCACAAACTTGCATTTCATTTTTGGTCGCACTTTTGAAGTTTGACAGTCGTTCTTGATATCCTATTTCTATGTATCCGGATCCGAAAAATTGTCGGATATTGCAAACCCTAGCTGCGCGCTGCGCTATCTCCCCGCCCCGCGCGACCCGCGCCATGTGCGGCAACCACCTTCGCTTGCAGTTTGTTGCGATTAATTCTATTTACTTTTTGACAAACTTCCGGTAAAAAAAATCTATTTTTTATTTAGTGCAAATGTAGTGTCTTTAGATAAGTACCGTTTTTAAAATTTTCACGTCTCTCTTAATTTCCCCCGAAGCACAATGTACAAAATAATTAAAAATACATGTTCCATAATTTGCCCAGGCGTGCAAAGTTAACTGAATGTTTATAATGCTTTAAAAAGCTTAACTTGAGATTGCACCAACCGACTGACTTATCCTCGAGCCGCAATCGAAAAAAAAAATTTTTTTAGGGTATCATACATTGCACATCTTTTTAATTAAGATATACTATGCACCAAGGTGTTCTCTATACACTACTTAGCTTGAACCCAATAGCTTTTAATTTACTCCAAAATTACGGCACTTTATAGTTTATACCTAAAATTTAACGGTCTTCCGTACATAATAGAAACGGTGCAACTCGGGGGAAATAATCTAGTTGCGCCATCTAACGAATCCAAAAAAAGCACGACTACACGACTTACTTCCATACTTTTCGTTAACTTGACTATACTACTACGCTCTCATTTTAAAACGACATCTTCTTCCTCGCGTTGTCCCGGCATTTTGCCACGGCTCAAGGGAGCCTGGGGTCCGCTTGACAACTAATCGCAAGATTTGGCGTAGGCACTCGTTTTTACGAAAGCGACTGCCATCTGACCTCCCAACCCAGAGGGTAAACTAGGCCTTGTTGGGATTAGTCCGGTTTCCTCACGATGTTTTCCTTCACCGAAAAGCGACTGGTAAATATCAAATGATATCGTACATAAGTTCCGAAAAACTCATTGGTACGAGCCGGGGTTTGAACACTTTGAACCCGCGACCTCCGGATTGCAAGTCGCACGCTCTTACCGCTAGGCCACCAGCGCTTCTATTTTAAAACGACCTACCTACTGAAATAACATGAAACTTGGCATGAACATGTGAATAACATATATCTATCTATATGCCGAGTGAGTTGTAGACCGATATTACCATAGAGCTAGTTTTTTATACCAGTACTTAGTCCATTGCTTTCACCATAACCTAGTTCATTTTAGATTCCATCAAATCTCAATAGTCCTTACACCCTGGCGGGTGCTGCCTCAGCGTGCTTCCCATGGCGCGGGCAAGGGCAGCATCCGCTCGGTGTACCCCTTACACTTCACCTATCAAAAGGGACTCTACGTGGTGGCTTCGGCTCCGCGCACTCCTCCCAAAGGTCCGGAATACCATTGATACGTGATGGGGAAGACATACAAATAATAATAATGCAGAAGGTCTTGGACACGGCGCGGATAGTGCCCTGACCACCGCACCGGCAGCTTCGGCCCTGCCCCGCTGCTGACGACACCCTGGGTTAGGTTTTTTAATGTGTTTATATCTTTTTCCTACTCATCTACTGTTATCTGTCATTTATGCATTCATTAACACGAATATAAGAACATACATAAAAGATTTCAAGAAAAGTCTATATTGTCTATTCCTCATAAAAGCTCTTGTGCTTTTATAAGCTATAATGTTACTGCGATTAATAGCTACCAACCTGACAAAACCAAAACGAATACAGTTTTAAACTAAGTGCATTGCTGCCAACTTACAAAATATTAATTTGGTTGCATAGTAAAAATAATTACTTCATAAGTCAGAAACACGCATGTGACACCCGTAATATAGCAACACCCATAGACTACGAAGACCGCTTAGCGTTGCTTGTTAGTCTCCGTAGGCTACGGTGGCCAAAATTGAGAAAAAACTGTCCAAAAAATTAATTTAGCAAGTACCAGGGCCTCATGAGTTACGAGGTGTCGCCGACCGGCCGGCCGCGGCCCGGGGCGGGCCGGGCGCGTCACAAGGTATGCTCGCGCGTCTTGGCTATATACTTTTGCTGTAATTTATTTACCTAAATTAAGATTTATTTTTGTTGACTCGTAGGAAAAATATTGTATGCAACGTTGTATAAGTAGGTCAAAAAATTCTCGTGGCGTATTCCTTTACAATGTTCGCCTACGCCTTCGGCTCCGGCTCACATTGTAACTCACGCCACTCGCCTTTTTTGACCCTTCTTATACAACTGTTGCATAAAATACTATTGTATTGTTTTGTGTTTTTATATTTTACTTTTTTATAATACATATTGTAAAAAGCCTAACCTAAGAAAATAGGATAAATAAATGAAATAATAATAATAATATATATATTTGCGGCGGCAGCACGGTCGCGTTTTTATCACCAATCATGTCGTGCGTCACTTTCGCACTTTCATATTTGTTAGAACGTGGCATGTGACAGGCGATAAAAACGCGACCATAGTAGTCACTGATATTAGTTTTTGTTGCTAAGTGTGAATCAAATACTAACAAAACAGTACTAAATCATGTTAACATTGTCACATGTGTGTTAACCCCTATGCCTGTTACGAATCGTTCATAAATGGACTAATAATGTATCCCTTATTCGTTATTAAGTAGTGTTTGTAATCAAAAATCAATTTCATAATTTCATTTAAAATTCAATTTCATGTATCAAAATATTGTTATAATTAATTAAATTCAAATTGCATATTTTTTAATCAAAATATTCAATTAAATGTATAAATTCAATCGTCATTCAATGTCTCTATGTTAAAATTTACCTATGGCAATGTTATATTCAAAACTCTGACAGTTCATATTGCTTTTCAAAAAACTTACCGGTTGTTATCTTGATCCCCAACGACTAATCACTTTCCCACGGGTTCCGTACCCAAAGGGTAAAACGGGACCCTATTACTAAGTAGTAGAACCTAATAGTAAACACTTTATTGCACAAAACAAGTACAAAACATAGAAAGAATACAGTAAATGTGTACAAAGGCGAACTTAGACTTCGTTGTCCGTCTGTCTGTCTGTCCATCTGTCACCAGGCTGTAATCTCTTGAACCGTGATAGTTAGACAGTTGACATTTTCACAGATGATGTATTTCTGTTGCCGCTATTACAACAAATACTGAAAAGTACAGAACCCTCGGTGGGCGAGTTCAACTCGCACTAATCCGGTTTTTTTTCTTGTAATTTGGAAATTAAACCAGCCTTAATCTACAGTCCACTATTATTTAACACTTTAACACCTGAGACCAGCGAAGATTTCACGATGCCCTTGAACTGTGACTAGATCACGTCCGGTGACTAACTTAGGTTTGACAAGGTCAATTAGGTCGTGATTCTGGTGACACTTCCAGATGACAGTTTTAAAAGCTTCTGTAAATGATATCCTTCACCCACGACTTATCGATACCGTAATATGGGTTGAATTTGGGAAAATTTGGGATTACTTGATAGGTTTGGAACGGCCACTAAATTAGCGTTTTGCATTATTTTCGCTAACTATTCGTGTAACAAGTTTATTATGAATTTCGTATTGCCTACTAGCAAAAATCTCGCATATAAATAAATAAATAAATTGAATTGAACTATTTCAGGTATTATACTCGTATATGTAATTTATAGTTCTCGTATTAGTTATAAATTTTCTTAGACTAAATAAAATAAATAAATATTATTCTGACATTCGTACGCAAATTGACTAATTAGTCCCACGGTTAGCTCAAGAAGGCTTACAAACATAAAATAAATATATTATAGCGTAAACACTGGAATTTCAAAGTCACCCCTTAATTTCAAAGTCACCCCGGTTTCCACACGTCCACGTAAAACGCCTACCAAGCATATTTAGGTACCTTTAGAGGTTACATTAGAAATAAATATTTTATGGTGGACTTATGCTTAAAAATATTAGATCCTATTTACAATCGCCAATATTTTAAGAATTGTATTCTCAACTTCATACACCATAGTAATTGATTAATTTATTATTATTAAGTACAGTAGACCGCATGACAAGGTCAGTGCGTGCGGTCACGTCAAGTGTCGCCTTACAAAGATAATACCTCCGTCTATGTCTACATATATTACGGCATATTAATTATGTTACTTACACCTTACAGAAAATCGCAGCCAAATAACACTAGACCCTACTCATAGTGTTGTGTTCCTGCCGGTGAGTAAGGTTGCCAGAGCTCAACGAGGGTGGGAGGGGGTTAGGGTCGGCAACGCGCATGTAACTCCTCTGGAGTTGCAGGCGTACATAGGCTACGGATACTGCTTACCATCAGGCAGGCCGTATGCTTGTTTGCCACCGACGTAGTATAAAAAAAAAAAAATATGTTACTGGCTAAAGTTAATTATATGATACATACTACAAAAACCGGGCAACTGCGAGTCGGACTCGCGCACGAAGGGTTCCGTACCATTATTTATAAAAACGGCAAAAAAATTATGTTTGTTGTATGGGAGGCCCCCTTAAATATTTATTTAATTCAGTTTTTAGTATTTTTTGTTATAGATCAGAAATACATCATCTGTGAAAATTTCAACTGTCTAGCTGTCACGGTTCATGAGATACAGCCTGGTGACAGACGGACAGACGGACGGACGGACAGCGAAGTCTCAGTAATAGGGTCCCGTTTGACCCTTTGGGTACGGAACCCTAATAGCTTACGACTTTGATTTCGTTCACGTAAAATTCGTCAAAAATTTTAAGCACAAGTTAGAAATTCCAAAATATGCTTCCGCAATTTTGCATATTTGAAGAATTTGTCTAAAATTTCAAAGTCCTATTTTCAACCTTAATTGTTAAGAAAATTCAAGGGTCCATGGGTTCCCAGCGGGCATAAGTTTTTTGCAGAAATCGCGAAACATCTGGTTGGCGTAACGGTGACCGAAGAGCTGGTGGCTTCCTCGCACAATGTATCAGCATTGCGATACAACGAGGAAATGCCGTCAGCATCCTTAGTACAATGCCTGAAGGGCCTATTTTAGATTTAAGCTAGTTATAGTAATCCTCTGTATGTAAAATAAATAAAGAAATAAATAAATATTATAGGACATTATTACACAAATTGACTAAGTCCCGCAGTAAGCTCAATAAGGCTTGAGTTGAGGGTACTTAGACAACGATATATATAATATATACATATTTATAAATACTTAAATACATAGAAAACACCCATGACTCAGGAACAAACATCCATGCTCATCACACGAATAAATGCCCTTACCAGGATTTGAACCCGGGACCATCGGCTTCGTAGGCAGGGTCACTACCCACTAGGCCAAACTGGTCGTCTGGTGTATGTATCCATTATGTATATTGTTATTATAAATAAAATATCATTCTCAGTTAATTAAGAATTCACATAATTTTAGCATTGGCAAGGAATCAACATTTATTTTTTTGTTGCCACCAATTGACAAAATTAAAGAAATGCTATGTAAACACCCCTATAATGGAACAGGCACCTGTACCCCTAGTGTAAATTTAGTCGATAGCGAAACGTGACGTACGCGTTTGCGTTAAGTCTCATTTTGTATGGGTTTTTGAACAGCGCGCCAAGCGGGACGTTTTGAAAAAGTTAAAAATCTCATACAAAATGACACTTAACGCAAACGCGTACGTCACGTTTCGCTGTCGAAAATATTTACACTAGGGGTACAGTAATGGGATGGTATAGACAAATCCTGTAAAACAAGTATTTACCATCAGTTTTTAATCGCTGGCTACATTTTACCATAAACAAGAGCCAAAGAGCTGCTTAAGTTAAATTTTTCATTGATATTTGTTAATTTGAAAATTAATGGCGCCATACACCACATGACTGGAGCAAAAAAACCGTAGTTTTAATTGGTTAATAATTTTGAAACCAATTGCAGTAGCTTTCATTAAATAGATAGAAAACATAAAGGACGAATTGAACATTCAACTTTTAAAGCATAAAGCGGTAGAAATTTTACAGATGTCGGTGAAATACCGAAAATACTCCAAATTTTCTCTTAAATGTCCCATGATTGCTGCCGTTAACTTATACATCATTTCAATTTTGGTTAGATCATAATTTAATTAAATCTGCAAGTGAATTCATACATAATATTAAAATAACGTAGTTTTTAAGGGTGATATGCCGTTGACATATTCACTGTACAACGCGTTATCGTTAGTCTATGACACAGAGCTTATCTATCTTCAATTTGAATAAAAATCAATATGCTAATACTAGTGATTATCTTCGAGCATTCAGTACAAATATGCTATTGTGTTAGCATGTCTCTATCGACACAAAGAATGCCACGGCCTTGCAGCATTCCGACGTTAAGGCATGATCTAGATTTGATATTTACTCTACGTGCAACGCGCTCGTTCTTTTATAGTGGTGCACGTGAGATGCAATGATGTGTCAAATCAAGTTGTAATTTGAAAATAAAGGCTCTAAATAGGTTAGATTGTTGGGCGTGCAGGTTGATTGAAAGTCTATGATACAACCACGATGTAGCCTTACCACGGCTGGCTTAGCAGTGGGTCAAAATTATTTTCGCCACACCAACTGGTAAAGGCCCTCTTGATTGGTACATTTAGAGTAAAGCATGAATTTCTCGAGGATGGTACACATTTTCCAAAATGGCTGGGATTCCTCGACGTTCCCAAATGTCAAATAGTGTAGGTATGCATGAAAAAAGGGCCTTTAATTTATATACAAACCAAATTGGAGGACTGTTCCAGAGATTTCGAGGTTGGTCCTATTCCGATTGTGCTACAATTAATGTAGAACAAAATGTAGATTATAATTATTGCCTATGTATGGAGTTCCGCTAACATTGCCGTAGAGCCTGCACCTTGTAAGGAAAATTGCATTTTTATCATTCCCCGTGCGATACCAGCGATGACCATTTGTGAACTCTGTTGCCAAGAAAATAAGTTCTAATCTTCATTAAGAGCGTAGCAATGGCGTACTTAACATGTGTACAAAGTACAAATACCTACATAGTACTTTATATATGTACTTTGTTATTGTGTAGGTGACTGTGACTTCTTACCTATTAGTACACATTATTGTATGTATTGAATGTGATATATTGACGGCATAAGTTACTGTCTTGTCTCCAACTTAATTTGTTATGTTCTCAAATAAAATGTACAAAGTTATACTTCGACGCATATTCGACGTATAAAACCAGAGGGCCTACCGCGAACCACGTTCGACGGGTTGCCTCCCTGTCACACTTACGTACGAATTTACAAGTGCGACAGAGAGGCAACACGTCGAACGTGGTTCGCGGTAGGCTCTCTGACATCCTGACCCAACGTTGTCATCGCAGAGAAACCGAACTGAAGGCCTACCGCGAACACCGAAAATCGCAAATTGCGGGATTTTTTTCTTTTACTCCAATTAAAGCGTAATTAGAGTGTCAGAGAAAGATTCCCGCAATTTGCGAACTTCAGTGTTCGCAGTAGGCCCTCTGATCCCAATAAGATCCGATTCCTATCTGGGTTGTCGCTTTCGTAAAAACCTGCGCTAATTCTTAGGTTTACATTGCTACAAGGAGACCCGGGCTCCTTTACGATACAACCAGTTAAACTATGGATTGAATTGTTATCCGCGGTATTTCCGCACCGACACGACACGACCCTCTAACCTTCAAGAAAAAAGCGTACTCAGGTCATACACATTTTATAGAAATCTCGTAAGCCTCTTTCCTGTAGACATTGCAAATTTAAGGGAATCTAAAGCTCATTTTTACGCGGCAGCTTTACAGGCCGGACACATTTTTTCAGTACTTGAGACTCAAATAAGAAAAAAAATCGGACAAGTGCGAGTCGGACTCGCCCACCGAGGGTTTTGCACTTTTAAGTATTTGTTGTTATAGCGGCAACAGATATACATCATCTGTGAAAATTTCAACTGTCTAGCTATCACGGTTCATGAGATACAGTTTTTGGTAAATGTACCAGAGCCGTTAAATTTTATTATAATGTCCACAGAAGTAACCTTTTACTAAAATGTGTTTGATTCACTCCCATCTTTAAGGCTGGCAACAAACTTGCAACCTCCGGTGTCCATGGGCGACGGTAATTGATTCGTCTACTTGTTTGCCTCCTATATTATCCTATAAAATAAACCAGAAATTTATTTCTTACGCGAAAAAGCAGCTCCGTCGACGTGTGTCGTATTAGGCATTGCAAGGGAGACAAATTCAATCATCCAGCTGAGCGTTCCACCCACTCAGTCTACATTCATAAAGCATTTCAAATTTCAATCACTAGGACCTCCGCCCAAGACATCTCGCCCTGACACCCATATAAATTATGCGGAGATCTGCTATTCTGGTTTCCCCTATTGGTTTGTAAATGTTTTCGGACCCACCAGGAAGCTTCATTACCACACAAGAGCCTCATTAAACGACAGGGTGTCTGGTGGGTGACTTGATGTCCTGGACTTTATTGCTTAGGGTAGAGGGGTGAAAATAGCTTGAACAACAGGTGGGGACTTAAAGAGCTTAGGAATGAGGCTGTATATGTGATGACAACCTGAGTGGCTACTATGTAAAGTGAAATGAGTTAATGTTTAAGTGTTCGAATCTACGGATGCAGGGAAGTCACATGCCAGTTGCTGATCCTTTAGAAAACTCACTCCTATGTTGAAGTACTGTTTTCTCGTGTGAGCTCATTCTATAGCCGGAAAATTCCACTGAATCTGCACAGTGCAGTGACGCTTGATGGGAATATCTGACTGTGAATTATAAATTATACAAAAATAACAATAAGGTAGTAGTACTAGTGCTCGACGCTGCACTAGTCACCGACATGGGCACTTTATTTCATGGAAATATAGGTTAAATTTGAACAACGAAGATTTTTCTGTATTCGAACTTAATCCTTGTCACTTTGCAGAAGGTGCCCATGTCGAGTACTTGTGCAGCGTCGAGCACTAGTACTTCTACCTTATACGTTATTTAACATTTCATATGAGCCTGTAAAAATTTGCCATTTATTTAGCAATTTAATGTTTAGGTTGAATTTAGTTGAATATATATGAAACATGCCAAAGGTTAAATTAAATAATCATTTAATTCAGGCAAAACTCATATGTGTTAGTAACAAAACTTAAATACTAATGTTACTGAATATAAGTTCACAAAACCTACCAAGTACCAAGCAAAACAGTATACTTAGGGCTAGGATAATACACACAAGACAATATGGTAAGCCATGCTTTGATAAAATATAATGAATTTTCTATTAACATTGAATTTAAAACTTTGACCAGCATCATGAGTTGTAAATTAATACGGCATAAAAACATGTCATTAAAATGAATTCATAAATGTCAGTAGTAAATATACATATAAAACTGATAAAATTACAATTATATTCATAAAATTTGGGTAATATAATGGAATATAAATTAAAAATTAAAATTGAATTGAATAATATTTTATTTAAAATTTAACTTCTGACAGATAAAGCGAGGTGTTTCAACCACTAGCTGCCCAGAGGACTATAAAAAGCTCTCTCGTTCCATTTAATTCTGAACCTTCAATTTAACAAATGAAAATTGAATAGTCTCGGCATGTTTTGATTCGTGGGCAGATAGAGGATAAAATTAATGTGGGTCTTTCTGTGGCATGTGTCTTTCTCTTCAACGAATAAACCGATTCTAAAGCTTTTTTGATCGAAAGTGTTATTTGTCGGGGTATTTTTGTTATGTCAAGGGGTATTTAAATTAAATACATAATTATAGAGTGGGTTAGGTAGGTAGCCTAGACTCTGTACTAAGGTCCGACCGAGAACGCTTTTTTTGTCTCGGCCGAGACCGAGACCGAGACCGAGATTCAATGGGATTCTCGGCCGAGACCGAGACCGAGACCGAGAATTTATAAAATAGAGAAAAAATACGAATTTTGCACTAAAATTGTTTTTATAATCGAAATTTGACGATTTATCAGAAAAAGTTATCATAATCAATTCGTAGCGCTATTAAATAGTATTTTTAGGGTAGTTACGTCATGTCCTTATGTCTGTCGGTCTGTGCGCATGTCACAGCCATTTAACTCAAAAACTATACGGTATATTTTATAACCAAAGTTGGAACGTAGGTCTAGATGTATTATGTAAGTCGCTTATAATGTTACGAAAAAAAAAAATATAAAATATATTTTCAAATATATACTCCGTATAAATGTAACAAACAGTAAAAAAAAAACCATGTGGCTCATCATTAGATAGGTCTTTAAAAATACAGAAAGGTTGCTAAAAACGTTTTTTGATTAAGTAAATACTTTTGACAATAATCGCTTTAAAAAAAAATTGTGTGATGCCCTCTAACTTTTGAACCGGGAGAGCAAAACCATTAAAAAAATTCTAAATAAGCAAATAATTTTTCAGGTAAATTATTTTGAATACGGTCGGTTAAGCCATTTAAGAGTTATAAAAAAAAACTGATCTTATTAAAACGACGAAAGTGCCACTAACATAAGCACTTTTGCTTGTACGGCTTTTTTGTATTGTATGAAGGTACCTTCCATTATGCGTGGTCCGACACCGTGGTGCGTGACCGGTTTTTTCAGTACGGATGTGCACAAAAAGAGGTAAAATAACAATAATCAAAATAAAGAGTTCTATATTGTAACCTAAAATATCCGCGACAGGTGTCGTTTTGTACTTACCTACTGCTTTGCTTTTTCCCGTTGACACAAATATATTTAGTATCAAAATATCCAGTGTCATCTTCCACTCACAACAAGTTAATCTAAGTTACATCCCGATAACAATATACACTCCTTTATTCATTAATAACAACAACCACAAAACGAAAAAAAAAACCAAATGAACAAGTCATTACTTGCAACCGCGCTTATCCGATCCCAACACTTAGTATTTGATAAGTAATTGGCTTAAAATGTGGCTACGAAACCAATTTAAATCACAAAAAACGTCACACCAACCGTGCGATGCAACCAACGAGTGGCTTAGATCCCAGCACTCGTGCGCGGAAAATTCAAATTCACCAACGATAACTCATTGCTTATTCTCGGTCTCGGCAAGAATCTCGGCCCATTTTGGCCGAGAGCCGAGACCGAGATCACGGCTCGATTTTTGGCCGAGAATGCCGAGACCGAGACCGAGACCGAGATCTCGGTCGGACCTTACTCTGTACAGGGCAGTGTGAATCATCATGATGAGATGACATTTCCGCTTCAAACATACTATGCAGATCAAGTCACTAAACTACTTGACATGCAAGTTATTCGCCAGCTACTGCACACGTGTGTAGCTCGTTTTAAAGTCAAAGATAATTTACATGTTTTTATTTATCTCACCATATTACTTTATATTCATGAGAGTTAAGTGGCTATTTGAATATTACCATCTCTAAAATGGAAATAGGTATTCGTAGATCGAATCCTGCAAATAGTATATAGGAAAAAGAATGTTAGGAATGAATGTTGATGGACGGAGAGCGGATGGTAGACCCAAAAAACGATGGATGGATTGTGTGAGAGAGGATATGAGAAAGACAGGAATGAGTGCTGAGGTGACGAAAGATAGAGGAGAATGGAAGAGAAAAACATGTTGTGCCGACCCCACATAACGTGGGATAAGGGCAGGAGGAAGAGAAGGTTCCGTACCCAAAGGGTAAAACGGGACCCTATTACTAAGACTCCGCTGTCCGTCTGTCTGTCCGTCCATCCGTCCGTCTGTCACCAGGCTGTATCTCATGAACCGTGATAGCTAGACAGTTGAAATTTTCACAGACAATGTATTTCTGTTGCCGCTATAACAACAAATACTAAAAAATACGGAACCCTCGGTGGGCGAGTCCGACTCGCACTTGTCCGGTTGTTTTTTCACCTGTTTCGTTCTAGCCAGTAGCCACCCTTTAATAGTCGTCTTAAATAATAAACCTGATCTTTAAATAATACTTTTGTTATACCTAAGGCACTGTTATTAAGGATCTATAATTTTCAGCAAATTTTAAGGCTTAACTCGTGTATTTAATCACTCGCGCGACATGTTTCGGAGAACATAGGTCTCCTTTTGCAAACACTAATAGTGCGAGTAGTGTTTACTATGGCCGCGCTTCGCGTTAATGTCAGTATCGGTCCGATTCCAAGAATGATTAAGACACGTTTAAGATCTTGGAAAGATCTTTAAAAGATCGATAGGTAAACGACATGTCAAAATTGACGTTCATTTCGATTCCGCTGTGATCCCAAGAAGATCTATCTACGATATTTCTAACGTCAAAGTGACATTGGTTGCCCGAATCGAGCTGCTTCTGTCAATTATACGACATACAAACGATATCTAAACGAGAATTTATCTAAACCAGAACTTATAGTTACCGTATTTCATTCTTCGAATCGGGCCGTATGTCTCACAACAGGTTGAATTCCATCTATAATTTAGTGCCAAATTTCGCACGTTTTCAGATTGCACTCATCAATAAAAAATTATTTTGGTACCCTTTTTTTTTACAATAGTCCTACACTAACCGGGGCTTGTCCTTGGATGCATTGCTATAGTGTGAACAGGGATAATCGTCGGTTGGTGTCACGTTACATTTAGAGTAAATTGTCTTATTACAAGGGGCCTCTACGTGTTGGCTTCGGCCCCACGCACGCCTTCCAAATGTCCGGGACCCCATGGTCCCGAGAATTTGTAAAAGACAGACATAATAATAATATATATCATTTCCGGTTGTTCTCATCTTGCTAACGGCGAGTACTTGCACAGACATAATCTCGTAGCCAGGATTAGTCACCAGCAACTTGCTCTTCTATACGGCCTTGTGGACCGCGAAGTACCGTACTACAAGTACTCACCTGCGCCAGTTCTCGAAAATGGTCGTGCCACGCTCTATTGGGATCGATCTATTATTACTGACAGGACTATTGTAGCCAATAAGTCTGACATCGTGATAATAGATCGATCGCAACGCCGGGCCGTGCTCATCGACATCACCATCCCCCATGATGAGAATCTCGTGAAAGCCGAGAAGGACAAGTCCAGTAAGTACCTAGACTTGGCTCACGAGATAACCGCCATGTGGGATGTTGATTCGACGATCATTGTCCCGATAGTCGTTTCAACGAATGGTCTCATAGCGAAGAGTCTCGACCAACACCTTGAGAGACTCTCGCTAGGTGGTTGGATCAAGGGTCAGATGCAGAAGGCGGTGATCTTGAACACGGCGCGGATAGTCCGCCGGTTCCTCTCTCTGCGGCCCTGACCACCGGCAACTTGGGCCCTGCCCCGCTGCTGGCGGCACCCTAGGTTAGGTTTTTTATAATGTGTTTATATATTTTTTGTATTGTTTTGTAAGTGTTTTTATATTTTACTTTTATATTCATATTATAAATGACCTAGCCTAAGACCAAAAATAAATAAAGGGAATAATAATAAAATACTTTATTGTGCACTACAAAGAAATATACATGTAACAAACAAAAAAAAGGACATAAGTAAGTAGGTAACAACAGGCGGACTTATCGCTAAAAAGCGATCTCTTCCAGACAACCTTCAGATAACGATTCAGTGGCTAGAAATAAAGTTAAATGTATTGGGTTATGCAGTAAAACAAGAACTTTTGCAGATTACGTATAATTTTTAAAACATTTTTTCAAAAAAATCAAAGTTTGTTTTCACCCTGTATAAAAAATTAAAATTTACAAAATTTATAAAATCACTTTAAAATAGTAGAACTAAAAGTCTGCCTTCCGCATAAGGGGAAAGGAGGGGTAAAACTGCAAGGAAAATAAAAAAAATACGGCTGAAAATTTAGAGAAAAAATGAATTAATGTGATGAATAATTATGGACTATGAGGGTTGATACGATGGCGCATGATACCTAAATTTTTAACCGGTTAATTAAACAGCCCAACAAAAGAGGCTTTTAGAATTTTTAGGAAAATTTAGTATGGCGGATCACAGAACTTTAGCAAATGGATAAATTAAAAATATAACACAAAAATACACAAGAAATAATTAGAACCAGATAATACTGTTAAAATTTAAAAAAACAAAAAAATATTTCAGTGGAAACAGGGTAAAGGGGATGAATGTGGCACACGCCAAGGTACCGGCAGCTGGATTCAGGTTTACTCGTGTAGAATGGATGGCGCACAAGTTGGCGACTTTAAACAAGCCGACGAGGTAAGCCTTACTCGCTTTCTGGCGAGCACGTATGGCAGCAGACCGGGCGATAACGATGAGATTTCTTCACTTCACCACTGCTTAGCACCGACCTGCGCACGGCTTTGGAGACCTGTCGCTTCCTGGCTAGCGCGTATGGCAACAGACCGGGCGATAACGATGAGGTTTCTTCACTTCACCACTGCATATTCACCAAACCATCTGCCGAAAAACAACTTCAATCTTCTCTTTTTCGAATATTCCATAAAAATTTAAATTCAAAATAAGCGCAAATAAGCACTTAATTTATTAGAAACGGCCAGGAATTATACGAAAAAAGGTCGGCGCTTTCTTTTTCTTTTTTTTTGCTAAAAGCGCCATCTAACCATCAACGCCTGAATTATGAAACCGCATAGAGAGACAACAGAAAGAGAACTGAGCCAGCTGACAACTAGAAGAAGAAGTTTAAAAATAAACCGACAGATGTTGATTATGTAGCAATTTTGCTACAGTTATTGGAGTGGTTATTTATCAATGTGATAGGCCAAGTTCAATGGGATCTAAATAGAGGGCTATTTGGATCCCATAGAACTTGGCCTATCACATTGATGTTTTAGTCATACACAGTACCTAATAGGTAAATAATAAACTACTCAGATGTGATCGTCTTCATTTAACCAAAAGGTTTAATTTTACTGGGTATTGTGTAAATTATGTTTATTGCCTGAAAAATCCTTAAAATTAGGTTTATTCGGCGTTAACGTGAAATTACATCTCTCCCTAAATAACTGAAAAATAAAGGAGTATTATAGCTGATTGTCACGTCAAGTATACATTACAAAAGAGCGTAATAAACTTAAGAGCATCGGTAGAGAGTATCATTTTGTACCATTCGGTGTACCGTTGAAACTTGGCGTTAGGTCTATTTTGTACCATTCGGTGTACCGTTGAAACTTGGCGTTAGGTCTATGGGGTCCCAGCGCGCACAAGTTTTTTGCAGAAATCGCGAAGCGTCCGGTTATCGTAACTGGTGACCGAAGAGCTGGCGGCTTCCTCAACGTGTCACGCCACGTAGCCAACTGTCACTGTCGTACTAATATGAAAGAGTGATAGAGAGACACAAAGCGTTTCCTTGTCGAAGCGATAGCGATTGTCACCTTGGCTAGGCCGGCATTGTACCTAAAATGCCTCAAGGGCCTATTTTAGATTTAAGCTAGTTATAGTCACACCACTGTATATATCCATTATGTATAATGTTATTTTAAATAAAGCATGATATATCTTATTTTAATTGTGCACAATAAAATCAATATTTTTTTTACAAAAGTAGTACTGCACCTTAAAAGACCTTGTACACTAACGTTTGTACAAATTGTTCACAGATCATCATTCAGAAGTGCACCTACAGCTACTCTCCGTAGCTTAAAGGACGTAACCGCCATGGCTGTCCTTAAGAAACACGCCCTTTTGTGGGTAATGTAAGCGTGGGTGACGACTTGACAAGGTGACGGGTGACGTCAGCTGCGCATGACTTCAAGCCACACTTTAAGTATCTAAGTGTTATTTATGTTAAATTATGTTATAAATAATTGTGTGAGAAACTTTATTCTAGAATACATACAATGGTGTAGGTTTGACGCTTTAATTGTATGTTAATGTTATTTAATTTTAGTTCTAATTAATTAACTTTATAAATTATGGATTGTCAATTGTCTGAAATAAATGAATTTTAATTTTTTTTAATTTTTTTTTTAAGATTACGTGTTCATGACAATAGAGTCGATGGTTCATGAAAAATTTAAATTTCTGGTATTTTGAAACATTTTGTCATTTCAATTTTTTTTTGGCTAACCGTGACCAAAAAGGCGCGCGAATGCGACAGAGAATTGCAAAAAAATATTAAAATTTTCACACATTTGCCCCAAAACTTAAACCTGAAAGGGGGCGGAATCGTGTGCACGTACTTTTATTTTTTGGTCTAACGTTTTGAATGTGACGTAACGTTCATGGCTACAGGCAGACTCAAGTCAATTTACCGTGTTATAAATGTCCCAAGCCAGCTAAGATTAAATTAAATAAAATTTATATTTTCTTATTACAAAATTTAAAATGACAATTTTTTTAACCCCCGACGCAAAAAAGGGGTGTTGATTGACGCCAATGCCTGTCTGTCTGTGGCATCGTAGCTCTCCAACGGATGGACCGATTTCGATGCAGCTTTTATCACGTGAAAGCGAGTTTCCTTGCGGTTGTTTGTAGCTATGTTTAATAGAAATCGATCTAGCAGTTTGAAAAGTAGCTCTTTTCCAAAATGATGTAAGGCAGTTTTAGCGAAAACGGATTATTTTTGGACTTGTATCGTAGGAGGTTTTAAATTTTAAATTTAATAATTATACTAATACGCCTTGCAATCCAAATGACTGCCGGATCTTGAAGAGTGAGCTGTTTTTATATCAGAGTCAGATGAGGCAGTGATATAACCTTATTTGTTAACACTCGTAACAAGTATTTATAGAGTTAATACCAGGTAACTTTTTTGTTTGGGCTAATAGAGTGAAAAAGTAGGTACACCTGATAGCTCCGCTATCTACATATACCAGCCCGCGTAGCCAACGTGCCTATCGTTCACGCTCCGTGGCGAATGAAACGCAACTGTCACAGTCGCACTAATATGGAAGAGTGATAGAGAGAGATGACTACGCTACGCTACGGAGCGTTAACTGTTGTAACGTTGACTACGCGGCCTGATAGCTCCACTATCTACAGTATCTACATAATACCAGACATGAAACATCAGACATATATTCAGCAAATAGGCCACAGAGGCACTTTTACCCGCCAATATACATCGTCAGGTGTCAAAACTTACTAATTACCACCACAAATTCATATCCATAATGAACCATATTACTACTAAAATGTGGTTGATTTATGTTTACTTATTTTTTACTAATTAGTGAGTTTTGCTTGTCACCTGACGATATACAGTTATACACTGCCAATATATTCTGTACCTATATCTCCACGTCGATAAGTAAGGATAGTACATAGCGTTAATACATAATTATATGTTGGACCAACAATGCAGGGCGAAATGTCATTGTCAGAGGCACAAAATAAAAAATAAACAGAAGGTCCGTTCTCGCCGTTCTTGAAAATACATACCTAAACTTGCCCGACTCACTGGGGTTGCTTCTGTATTAATTTCGAATTTTAAAAAGGAGTAGGTAATATAAGTTTACAGACATACATACATCCATTCGTTTATACATACATCTTATCATGTTTACATTCCTTAGAGACTGCATTTTGACGTACATGACAGTAGGTACCTACCTACGTAGCGGCGGGGACGTCAAGTGAGCAACGCGCGCACAGCCCGACTAAGCTCTGCTCGAGAGTGCCCGAGAACGCCTGTAAATGTCACGTCTGTGTGCGTGCGGCGAAAATGGCACTTTGTACTGAGCGGATTCTCTGCTCCGGCGCCCGCCGCTATTTACTTTGTGGACAGAGGCAATTGTCAGTGGTGAAACAGGGGCCAGGGTATCGAGTAGGTGACCGTAGCTAACCCGGAATCCGGAAGTCTGGTGACTGTGCCTCCACAAGATGTCGCCGCGTTACGAAATATTTATACTTAGTCATTACCTGTAATCAATTTGTAATTACCGATAATCCGTGAAGTTCAATAATACCATAAATGAACATACAAAAAATAAACATACTTCAAAAGTTGCGTTTGAGTGCGGACATCCTTTTTACCCGACTAAGGAAACTTGTGTTATGAATTAAGCAAACTCTGTAGGTAGGTATTTTTATATTGAGTTTTACACGTTTTAATCAAGGGCAAAATATGCCATGAAAATTCACTCAAAAATTAGTCTCAGTATAAACATAAAAGGTTAAGGTTTACACTAGACCCTACTCATAGTGTTCTGTTCCTGCCGGTAAGGTTACCAGAGCTCAACGAGGATGCGGTGTGTTAGGGTCGGCAACGCGCATGTAACTCTTCTGGGGTTGCAAGCGTATAGGTTAGATTTAACAATTCAGCTCGTCATCGTGGATGCCACAAACTATACATAGGCTACGGAGACTGCTTACCATCAGGCGGGCCATATGCTTGCTTGCCTCCGAAGTATTAAAAAAAAGGTTCGCTCGATCGAAAATAAACACGAAAATATGTCTGTTTCATTTATTATCAATTATATATCGTTACCCTGCATCTACTTATGTTACTACAGCAGTATAATTCTAGTAGGTACTATAAAATATCTAGTGATACGGCCGAGGGTTAACTAGAAATATTTTAATCAGAAGTATACTTTCAGAGTTATTGATTAAATTGCCAAATCTTCCATCACAAGTTTCGTGCGGTGCGCCATATCTTTTGATCCTTTTTTAATTTCCTGGCTTTACGCCCCCTTTTAAATGTATATTTATTTGTTGTTTTCGCAATTCAGAATATGGTTTGCACTAATGTATAAATACGTTCGTAAATATCCATTGAAACAAGATTTACGTAATACTTACTCAATGTTTTTTATTCGAAGCAGACCTCGTTAAATAAATACAACAAAAAGCAAATAAAACCAATATCCTTATACTTCCTCAAGCAAAAAGTGCGAAAACATAAAGATTATCGCAAAAAATCTATTACCGACGCGTGGGCAATCCAAGGTGACATCGGCGACCAATCACAACAAGACGCCTCTATTCACGAAGAGAATTGATGTAAAATAGATTTATTATAATATTGGTTATGGTTAATATTGGTTATGGACGAGGGGAGGTCTTTGCCCAGCAGTGGGAGATTATTAAAGCCTGACCCGTAATATATGATCACGCGCCATATTGCGGAATTCCATTGGAACTAAATTTTTCATACTAAACTGAACTGTCAATAAAAGCGCCTTCTTGACAATGACCATATATTTCTGGTCGGACTTTAGAGTTATGGACTCTACTTACTGTATTTATTTGCAATGATATCTTGCACGACGAAAGCATATATTTTAGTTGGCATTTTTTTTAAACGATTAAAGCTGGAAAAATATTGACCACAATAATGAATAAGGAGTGAAAATTCACGACACAAAAGCTTACAAACCCCCAAAAATTCTATACATTTGAAATTTTGAAAGACCTTCGTCTACACTAGCGCCCCTAGCGGGGAAATTAAACGCGATAGCCATCATTTTACTCTCCCTAAGACCATAGAGGTAAATAAATTCTAGTTTGGGCCACGCGAAGCGTTTATGAATAGCCGTAAAAATATCTCGTGACGTCACAAGATCAGCGCCCGCGCACTTGTTTCTAGCGACTAATTATGTGCAGTTCGATTTACAATTTAAATAATTTCTCACCGTATTCCTTTGCGATAAAGTTCAAAGTCGTCTACATTTGTGACTTCGACTGTATGAAGATTTGTAGGACCTTACAGCGTTTTATTGTAGGTTTAATGTAGTTGTTGTTCGATATTTGTAATTAAATTATGCAGTTTGTATCCTTTAGAGAATGAAGAAGTTATACAGGGTGTTTATTTAGCCACCTACAATAATTTACGGGCTGAATATATAGGGCATATTGAGCATCTTTTACAATGGGAATGGGACCAGTCCATCATAGTCAAAGAAAGATTAACTAGTGGCTCTGTGAACTGTAGACCTCGCGGACCCCCATGGTTCCGCCATTTTGAGAAAAAAAAAACTGAATCGACACAAAAAAATATTTAAATTATTGAACCCGCTCACAAGATTTCACGAGAATCGGTCGAAAAATGTGACCAGGGTGCGTCCAGATAAGATGCCAATAGTTAACGCTCCGTAGCGAACGAAACGCAACTGTCTCTGTCGCACAAATACGGAGCGAGGGAAAGAGCTACGGAGCGTGAACGATTGACAAGATGCCAAGCATCTTGTCTACGCACCTTGTAGAAAATTTACGCACCCCATTCGCACATACGAAAGCATTTTGCCCATGCTGAAATTGAAACGTTCGCTTCATTCGGTCAATTAATGTACCTTAATTTAATTTAATGAATTTCAGTGTTATAAAGTTGTTCGCCATTTAAAAGCGACGTGAAATGCACGAACGACCTTGAAAATTACCTTGGAGATTCGCGTACAGCGGTTTTCCCTAATGCACCGAGGATTTTTCCAATGTCGCAATACGGTAAGACTATTGGACAACTTTGCCAATGTCGACCAATAAATTCGAAATTCAAACTACTGTACCCCTAGTGTAAATTTTATCGACATCATAACGTGACGAACGCGTTTGCGTTAAGTCTCATTTTGTATAGGATTTTGAGTTTCCAAAACGTCCCGCTTGGCGCGCTCTTTCTAAATCCAATACAAAACGAGACTAAACGCAAACGCGTGCGTCACGTTTCAAAATCGAATTTATTTACACTAGGGGTACTGGTTTTAAAAGACTTTGTTTTCCGATTTGGCAAAAATTGTGTTATTTCTACTAATCCATCTCAAGATTTTTTATGCTATTCCGTTAAAATTTTTCATAGATGTTATAGAGGGAACGAAAAATGTACGGTAAGCAGTGTTGGCCGAACGTTAACTGCAATTGACCACTAACTATTGCAAATTAAACCGTAAACGGTAACGGACGTTTATAGATTACGGTTCAATTTATGATGGTTTTTGGTCAATTGCATTAACGCTTCGGTCAATACTGACGGTAAGTTTGAGACCGCTGGTGGTCTAGTGGTCAGAGCGTGCGACTTGCAATCCGGAGGTTGCGGGTTCAAATCCCGGCTCGTACCAATGAGTTTTTAGGAACTTATGTACGAAATATCATTTGATATTTACCAGTCACTTTTCGGTGAAGGGAAACATCGTGAGGAAACCGGACTAATCCGAACAAGGTTTAGTTTACCCTCTGGGTTGCCGGTTTTAAGATTAGATGGCAGTCGCTTTCGTAAAAAGTGCCTACGCCAAATCTTGAGGTTAGTTGTCAAGCGGACCCCAGACTCCCATGAGCCGTGGCAAAATGCCGGGACAACGCGAGGAAGATGATGACTGACGGTAAGTTTGGGATAGTTTTTCCTATTACTACTATGGTGGAGATTATCGATGCACTTACTGGCCGCGTAGCGAACGTGCCTATCGTTCACGCTCCGTAGCGTAGCGTAGTCATCTCTCTCTATCTCTCTTCCATATTAGTGTGACTGTGACAGTTGCGTTTCGTTCGCCACGGAGCATGAACGATAGGCACGTTAGCTACGCGGGCTGTTTATTTCAATATCGAGGTATTAAAAATGTCGTTTGCTCTATTACTTCGATAACCGCGTCCATCCACACTGCGAGATATTAAAAGAATTGTCGCAGATAAAACACAGCATTGACTGAGATTTGTCATCTAGCCATGTGTCCATAAATTTCGAAATCTTGTCCGGCATTTATCAACCTGCCATTATGGTGTAAAGTTGTCATCAAAACTAGTCCACTGCCCAACTGAACACATTTCCCAACAACAAATCAACTTGAATAATTGTCAACATAAACACTGACAACTTGACGGTCACACTACACTTAACAAACTTACATTTGCGCTTCAATAACTACTTAAACAATAGATTGTATAAGTTGCACCAACTGCAAATGCAACTTTGCTTTACCAAGTTGTTTTTACAGCTGTAAAAGCTCACAACTGTTAGTAAAGTTAAAGAGTGTTTCTGTTCACGGACGGCAAATAGGTTTGTGCGTTAAGCAATTGGTCCAGTAATGAAGATGTTTGAAGCACGAAGTGTGTCAGCCATTGATGATTTAGTTAAGCCTTAATGTGTTTGTCAACTTATCAGTCTCGCAATCGCTCTCGATAAATAGATAAGTGTTGAACGTAATTGGACAAGAAGAAACATTTAAGGGCAAGTCATACAAGTAAATACGAGAATCTGCTTATAGGCAAGCCGAATAAGGGATAAACGGTTTAAATTGGAATTTGTAAACGGTTTAGGTTGGGCTTGGACTCTACGCATGAACATTTTAATGCTCTACCTTGCAGCGGCGACGCGTCACAAATATTCGTCGGGAACCCGGAGCTAATTTTACTTTTCTTTTTTCCATGAACCGATCGTGAAAGTACTCAACGGGCTGAAAATAGACAAGCCGGTGGGAATCGAGTTCTTTGAACGATCCGCCACTGGTACCTTGTCACAGTGACAATAGTATGAGGTGAGGAATACATTTTTTCCTTCCAGCTAAATTTTCAGCCGTATTCCTTTTTTTACCTTTCATTTTTACTCCCCCCCCCCCCCCCCCCTATGCGGAAGGCAGACATATCGATTAAACGATAAAAATAGTGATTTTGGTGAACTTTGTAAAAAAATTAATTTTATACAGGTTGTGAAAAAAAAAATTTTTTTTTTTGATAAATAAGGAAAAATTATACGTGTCCTGCAAAATATCTTGTTTTACTGCACTACCTAATGAATCTCCTCCTTCTTCTTCTTAGCCCTTTTCAATCTTTGAGATGTAGGCCTTCAATTTTTGCCATTCTGGTCTGTTTTGCGCTCTAGGTATGTACCCATTTCGATCCAGCTGTTCTCTTGATATCGTCATACCAACGCATTTTTGGCTTCCCTCCTGGGCGCGACTCTCCCCAAGGTCTCCACTCCACCAGCCTCTTGCACCACGTACCATCTTTTTCGTGCCTACCTATACCTATTGAATATGTGAAATATGTCTGACGTTTAGATAACTCAATCCCCTCCAAAATATGGGATGCGCCAAATAGCGTAAGGGAGCTAACCAACCGAACTATCTCTTCTTATCCAAACAAAACCATCTTTGAGGAAGTGGACCCGAAAAAAGACATCAGCCCGCGTAGCTAACATGCCAATCGTTAACGCTCCGTAGCGAACGAAACGCAACTGTCACAGTCGCACTAATACGGAAGAGTGATAGAGAGAGATGACTACGCTACGCTGCGGAGCGTTAACGATTCGCATGTAGGCTACGCGGACATGGGTGCTTAATTAAGCAGTATTGCATTTTCCTGATGATGTCTTTTTGCAGTAATGGACATTTTTTTTTCTTAGTACAATCGTTTACAATAATCGTGCATTGAATCCCACAAAAGAAAACTGTTTTCTAGTGTGTAAATAAATATAATTCTTAAAAAAACCGGCCAAGTGCGAGTCGAACTCGCGCACAAAGGGTTCCGTACCATTATTTATAAAAACGGCAAAAAAATTATGTTTGTTGTATGGGAGCCCTCCCTAAACATTTATTTTATTCTGTTTTTAGTATTTGTTGTTATAGCGGCGACAGAAATCTGTGAAAATTTCAGCTATCACGGTTCATGAGATACAGCCTGGTGACAGACGGACGGACGGACAGCGAAGTCTCAGTAATAAGGTCCCGTTTGACCCTTTGGGTACGGAACCCTAAAAATAAACGCTTTTATAGCTCAATTATAACTAACTAATGTGGCTCAACGACCCAAAGAGGGTCTTGGCCTCCGAAATAAGAGCATACCACTTTTCCCGGTCCTGCACCACTGCCTGCCAAATATCCTCTACCCCAGCGGTACCTGGCTCGACCCACCGGGCGGCCACCAGTCGGTCTTCTCAAGTACGCGCTCAATTATAATAGTTCTCAATTATTGAGACCACCGCTTGTCTACCAATACACCAGTAGCGTAGTGCGAGCCCATACGGAGCACAGATGCTACGAATGGATACGTGGATATGTCGTCTTTCGTGTTTGGCACTGGGCTGCGGATACTCTCGTCTAGAGTTGTACCCGCACGGTCTTTAAAAAGAGCGCTCCGATCTCGGTCAATCGGTCAAACGAACTAGTTCGCTCTTTTAGTTCCTTTAGTTCAGGAGCAAATCTCGAGATCTGAATGAGGATGACTAGGTTATATCTTGCTCTCGCTCTCAAATAAACAGAGTGAGAGCGTGAGAGAGCGAGTTTCTTGACCTTGACTCATTCCGATCATTCGCTCCCGACCGATTTGTTACTAGGTACCGACTACTGAACTAAAGGACCGAGACCGATTAAGAGCGCTTAAGATGAACTAGTTCCTTTCGGTCCGTGGTGGGATTTCATTCCTTTTAGTTCTTCAGTCCTGACCGACTCAAGCCTATCTCAATAATTAGCTCTTAAAGCTTAATTAGTGTACCACAGACAGATCACCTAGATCAGCAAAGTTTGCTGAAAAAGATCTTTAACAATATTTATTGTTGGTTTTAGCGACAGATTTCGTTTGACAATTTGTTCCACACAATTTAAGACTCCAACATTATGAGCTTGCCCGAATTTAAAAATAGAGCGGGACTAAATCTGTGTTTCTTTTTAACTTTGGTACATCTAGCGATTACCACCTTATAGATAGTCTTGGTAGGAACTCAAGTCTTTTGAGTCTAAATTGAAGAACTCGACTTATTTTCACGAGACTCAGAGCTTAAAAAACTTCTGAGTCTTTTAAGTCCCGAGTCGAGTCATTTATTGAGTCACTTTTAAGCGCAACTCAAAAGAACTCGAGTCTCTAAATAAAGACTCAGTCAACCATTTCATAGGTTTTACCTAAACAACAGTATTGTATGGCGTTATTGTATGATTTATGTTATGTACATCCATGAATTTTACATAAAGACAGCGCATTTCGAAGTTATTTGTAATAAAATTACAAGTTCTCCGAAAAGGACTCAAGTCTCTACAAAAGACTCAGGCCTCTAATAAGTTGAAAAGAACTCGAGTTTCGTCGTAATTATAAGAGTCTGAAAAAACTGAGTCGAGTCTTAAAGCAGAGGACTCAAAGGACTCAAGTCTCTACAAAAGACTTAGGTCTCTAATAAGTTGAAAGAACTCGAGTTTCGTCTTAATTACAAGAGTCTGAAAAACTGAGTCGAGACTTAAAGCAGAGGACTCAAAGAACTCAAGTCTTAACCAACACTACTTATAGATCGTGTCATTCACGACGACGCGTGCCTTGACTCGTATTCTCATGTTATCAAAGGTTAGATTTGACAAATCCGCGCGTCATCGTGGATGGCACGAACTCTAAACAAATTAAACAAAGAAGATAGGTAGTAAGTATAGGGTTAGTTAGAAAACTTTTGAAGAATGCGACTGCAAAAATTGCCAGTTTCAAAAATGTTTACGGTCCGTCCTTATACTTCCCCCCCTCCTTGCACAATGTACCTACTAATGTTACTGTGACAAGATACGAAATGGTACTGAAATTAAATTCCTTGATCGTATTTAAACCTCCTTACTAACAATGGTTTATGTAATGTTCTGAAATAAAGATTACTATTACTATTTTAACAGGTTTCCGCATAAGAAATTGCTGAATCTATATAGAGATTGAAGGGATGTGGTGGCAAGTATGTAAAGGTATAGTTCCAGAGACATTTTAACTAAGCATTCCTGGTAATATTTAGAAACTAAAATGTCATATAAAATTTTCTGGATTAGGCCTAGTTTCAGAGATAATTAAATGTTTTTCGAAATCATTCTTTCGCCATAAGTCGGTACAAAACACATTTTTGACTGCGGTATTGCCACTTTGAGGTCTAGTTTGGATATACCTATTGATTGACATCGAAAAATTAAATATTAAAATTCGAGATGCTACCCCCAAACAAAACTAAACTTTTTAGTTAATTTTAGGTTATGTGTTTATCTATAAAATTTTCGTTTTATGTACAGGAGTGTTAAAAAAAGGAAAAAAAAATACAAAAAAATATATTTTCTTTGTCAAATTTCACAAAAAGTCATATAACATTTTTTGCTTCTGTTGCCATCAGGAATGCACCGTTAAAATCTCTCGCAATGCTCACGGGCACCTTGTATTACCCCAAATCCGATCTGTATGAAATATTTTTCACCGAATTTATACCATCTTAAATATCCTAATCATAACATGTCTAAACATATCTTGAATCATTTAAATCATGTTTTGGCTGTATATCCGCAGTCAAAATATCAATCAGCGACCACTAACCATAATTCACGATTATTATATAACAAGTATGACATTACATTAGTAACAAACTAGTTTGTAGCAATTGGAGCGGTCACGGACGTAATCGTATTAGGTGTAACCTGACTGATAGTAATTTGTCATAGTCATATAGCCTCGATAATAATAATAAGGCCTTCCTAGGGGCTTATATTTAGGTGGCGTGCGAAGTCACATGCGAGTTTAATAAGGTACATTGCGGACTAAGGTACATTCGTTAACTTCAGTTAACGAATAGAATCAGGCGTTACTTTTCGGAAACCAATATTAATTAAATTATTACTTTGCTAATCCGCGAATAGATAACGTGCTAATCAAACAGTGCTAACTCGTTACTTACTTGCGTATTTTTACATGTAATTAATGTTCCCATGACTGAAAGAGTCGTCGGACTTCGGACCGTCAACATCTCCTGAGGATGTCTCGTAGAGAGGCGAAACACGTGTCGAGTTTTGTACTTTCGGTGGTGGATTGTTATATTTAGTACTTTCGGTGGTGGATTGTTATATTTATTTGCGTATTTATTTTTGCGCTGGGAGGGTGGGAACATTAATTGCATGACCAACCGACCGACCGATAGAATACCACAACGTAATGAAACTCGCATGCGAGTACTGTCCAGATAAACCCTTATTCAAGATTTAAACAATTATTAACAGATAACAGATTTTACAGTACATATGGTGCTTCTTTACCGCACTAGTGCGAAAGTTAGCATATTACGTTACTGTGTCGAACATTTAAAGGGCCATATGTACTGTAAAACGTTGTACGATACATGTGCAAATAGGTAATTCGTAACTCGTGTCGATTTAAAACACTCCCTTCGGTCGTGTTTTAATTTATCGCCACTCGTTTCGAATTTCCTATTTCTCGCACTTGTATCGTAATTTACTATAAACAGACATACCTGCTTGATTTTATTTGCCTTTACATTATTGTGAAACCTAAATTGCCCCCGTCTGTCAGAGGTATGATAATCAGGCTTTACAAATTTCAGAATTTGCAAAAAGATCGTAGCTACGTCCATCGTTCAAAGTATAAAAGTCCCCGGCAAGCTCGGCCGAATTTCACCTTCCCATACAAACGGAGTTTTGTTCTCATGTATGGTGTCAATGTATTTTATTTATTTGTATTACATTTGCAACTTACAGCTAACACCAAAGCGTCACAAACTCAGGTACTATCTACGAATTACTTACCATATTCAATCATACATTCATTAATTAAGTATATCTAGCGCTGAAATTAGTTTATATTGCTCCACTCTATAAAACAAACAAAATAGAGCAAAAACAAGTTTTATGTGAAATTCTTAAATTCGCTGTATTTTTTAACCATGGTATATGAGGCTACATAAACTAATTACAGCCCTAGATATACCTTAATTACCCTATTGTAAGTACAAAGTTTTAGAGCAATCTAGCTAGTCGTTTTAATATGAGAGCGCCACTTCGTTTGTATGGAGAACCGAGCTTGCTGGGGACTGGGGACCCTTAATTTTGCATATGCAATTAACCTAAGGTTCGAAAATTTCCTTCTAGAAGTTCGAGAAATTATTTTTAATCCTGTCAAAAGCTTTCAACTGTTTTCTCACTCAATTTCAAAATGACCAGATCAGAGTGACAGGTGGAACTGGTCCGGACCGAAGGCCGAGTGAGGCAATCTGTCATACTCCACATTACGTTTCGACACAAGTGTGGTTTGTTTAAGCGCGACGGCTTTCAAGGTGTGGGTCAGCGAAGTATTGATCGATTGCAAATTGCAAATTTTAATGTATTTTGCTAATTTAACTTAATTTTCATTCGTGAAATCACAGAAGAAGTGAAGAGTGAAGACGTAATATTTATGACTAAGTTATAAGTCAAGTAATTGTCATAGAAAATGTAAATGTGAGCAAAAAGTAGTAGTATGGTACCATCGAGCATGATGATGGACGGAGGTGGCGTGGAGAGTTCCTATCTCTGTAATAAAACAACGCAACTTAGTAGTAGTGTTTAGGTTTCATAGAATTGTCTCGATAAGTATTAAGTTCAGTCAGCTATAAAATCTTGTAAAAGCATAAGTTCGCAATTCGACTGTTTTCGGCAGCTTGTGACATCACTCCACGATTTACCGCTAATATTATAACCAGAGTAACCGGAACTCTATTTCCAATTCCTACGCTTACTCTGGTTATGATATTAGCTGAAAATCGTTGAGCACACTTTTTGTTTGCCGCGACATCTATTGTCGAGTAGCAATACTGAGAGTCCGCTACTTGACGCTAGATGTAGACTACGAAAATAATAGTATTTTTGGTAACAAATTCGTTGTATGGAGTGAGCACTCTTGGTCTTCTTAATTCTCTTTGCTCCAGTACGCCATTTTATCGACTATTTGCCGAAGGTTGTTTTGTGTCGAATGTTTTATTAATCGATTACACATTATAACGAATCAACATGTATTAGTAACGTTTGTTAGGGTAGGTTAAAAACCAGCAGTCTAAAAATGTATAAAGTCATACAGAGCTGTAAATAGATGCAATAAAGTGTGATACTCGTATTATTTACAGACCATGCGTACAAGCAGCAGAAATGTTTAATAGTGTATTGTAATATTTGTATTTTTTTTTCTTTTTTTTTTCACTTTTAATTAAATTTCTAATTTAAATTTTAAATTATTATAACTGTGATTCTAATTTTATTTTATTTTTATTTCGACATATAAATTGGATTTGTTTTTCATTTTAATTGTGATATTAATTCTGATATTGATTTTAATTTTTGATCTCAATTGTACATTTAATTTTTATTTTAATGTATATTTTGATCTCGATTTTAATTTCTGATCTCAATTTTAATTTATTATAACTTTAATTCTATTTTTAATTTTAGACATGTATACTGGCTTTGTTTTTAATTTTATTGTAATTTTAATTTTGAGTTAGATTTTAATTTTAATTTAGTAGTAATTTTATTTTTACATGTAAATTGACTTTATGAATAAATGAGTATGAGTATGATGAGTCGTGACTTTTATCTCTATGTACTGATTTTATTTTCCGCACCAATTTAAAGTTTTTGTTTGGCCCAATGGTGGACTAGTAGAGAATGCCTTAAGGCACTAAGTTCGCCATTTGTCCTTTTTGTATAGTGGAATAAAGGTTTAAATAAAACAATACGAAAGTCCATTCAAACTTATTTGACTTAATTTACTTGACCTGTAGTGCATCTCGCTTGTGCGCGCGAGATGCATGCGATACGTTAAATGAAATTATTGTTTTACTTTACTAATTGTTCTATTAATAGATAGGTTTTAAAAGACGGATGTGTTAAGTTATCATTTAATCTCTTATGGCGTTATTCATAAACGCGTTACTGGCCTGACTTAGCTATGAATCGTTTGTCTTTATTTGTCATTTAAAGTTTTTTGAATAAGGGGGTATGTTATTAAATCTCGCTATACTTGTCAGTCTGTCATCATGACGACCAGTCTGGCTTGCCTATGAAGTCGATGGTCCTAGGTTCGAATCCCGGTAAGGGCATGTATTTGTGTGATGAGCACAGATATGTATTTATTCCTGAGTCATGGATGTTTTCTATGTATTTAAGTATCATTTTAATTGGGTTCTGATCGGATGATGGTATCCATGAGGAATTGAGGGAACTCCTCATTTTTGTTACATTAATACACAACATAATTAACCCACAACAAGTAAACCTACTGTTTTTTTACATAAAGACTATTATTGTGAGGAAATTATGAACACGTACTGGGTCATCTAAAGCTGACCGCCTATAAAATGGGTAATGGGTGTGTACGACTATTTCATGCATACTGATATTGCAATGACGAAAATAATCTATCGTGTTTCTATTACGAACTAAAAGAGACCAGAATAGCAGGTCGCGCCAAATAATTATTTAGACTAGTCATAATGAAAAGATCAACGAAAAGTTCAAAGTCATAATTTAACACTTAGTTAATTACCATTTTCTGCCGACAACACAAGAAGTGTAGATCAGTAGATAAGATATACACAATAGCAGGCTTTTAGCAAGTGAACTTAACTGTTAATAACTCTTGTAAACCACCTATATCCCTAAACGTCCAGTTTAGGTCTGGCCTACGATAAGGCACAGTGATAAAGAATATCGGGATCAAGATATACTGGAATAGAGCTTACAGTAATCTAATCGTGTGGTAAATAGATACAACGAACAATGAGTGTGAACTGTCGACGAAGACATAAACGCTTGTCGACTGTCAAATAATTGACAATCGACATGTTGAGTGTTTTAGAGTTTAGAGTCATGTTGGAGTTCAGGTTGTATGGTTTTTATTTAAAAAAAAATCATTATGATCAGGGCCCGTACATTTCATGCCGTTGACGGAAAAATGACGTCACGCTACATAGAGTATGATTCCAATTAGTATTTTCGTAATAATTAATCATTTACGAGTATCAACCTCTTTATTTAACTGAATAACAGATAAAGGTGGATACTAATAATATTATTAATATTATAGGACATTATTGTCACTCAACTAAATAATAGATTATACAACACTATGAGTGGGATCTAGTGTTATTTGGCTACGGTATTCTGTAAGGTACTCGTACCTTACCCATACCTTTCTTTTGGACGTAGTGTAAGGACGCAGCCGGGTCCATTTAAGGGCGTACCCGGGTCTAAACTTTATCAAATAATAGATATTTTTGATTTTTAAGTGTATTTTACGTAACAAGTATTTATTTTTCTACGCATGTGGTAAACTGGTTAGGCCATCTTAAGAGCATGATTGAAAATCGAAGTGAGAGAAGAGCGTATCTGGGCCACCTAACAGGAGGACGTCCGGTCGTAATGTCATGATCACAGTCTTAGGTAAGAAAGAATTGACGGATTTTGATTACGTAGACCGATTAATTGTCATAACATTCCGTCATAAATTCCATTGCGTTGTAAACTTAATCCAGCTGTTTCTAAAAGTGACACTTTCCTATGACATGTTGAACTTGTGCTTTGCTTTCCCCGTACAAAAACGTGTGAAACCACGACGCGGCATGATGGCGGCATGCTTTGACTTTATTGCGATAGATTTATAGCTCTGTCCTTGTTAGGTGTAAAAAATGTATAAATTGTTTTGAAAATAAGGCCGTTGATAATACGGTTCTGTAGAAGTAAAAATTATATGAGTAAATGTACGTTTTTGGTTTATGTGTAACCTGTAAATATTTTATTTTAATTATTTTCTTAGCCTAGTATATATTTAAGTGCCTTTGTATGTATTAATTATACATTGTGAGGCCCTAGTAAAGTCCATTACTATACTCATTTCATTTTAAGACCATCTAAATAACAATGCTTACAACGAATAAATGGTTCTATTTGAAATTCCCATGCTTGAAATATAATCGTTGAAAAAGTTTTTTTTGAGTTATGCATCTCTTGTGGACGTCATAAAATAAATGGACTTATAAGCCAAATTTTCTTGCGTGTCTCTTATGTGCATGATTATATGGTCTACTTCTTAAACACGATATGATGTAAGTGTTAGTAAAATGTTACCTTTAATAATGTTTGCAGGAAAGATGCCCGTTTGGAGAAACGATCGATTTTGACTCAATCAAGAGGCAAATAACGAAATTACTATTTTTGTGTTTCGCGGTAGGCCCTCACCCCACTCTAACATCCTTTCCGAACATGTGTAGTGATAATAAATTATGCATTGATGATGACATGAACTGAACCGCTGAGCCGCGTAGGTACAGGTGAGACGTGTAATAGAATTCGCTCGACAATGGCTGACGTAAGTGGAAAGCTGTAAAAAACCACTGTGGATGGTAATGACCTGACAAACTTACCTAGGATGTGGTCACACTGACGATCACTGACATGGCAAACGAAGCTTTATAGGTAAAGCACAGAATCTGAGATTTAAAATCTAACTTGTCTCAGCGAAGTAACTGGTGACCGAAGAGCTGGCGGCTCGTAACGTATCAGCATTGCGATACAACGAGCAAATGCCGCCAGCATCCTTGCCACAATGCCATCTGTATCCTGGACTAAGTTCTTTTTAGGTTTATTTATGTGATAATCAATGAATGAATGAAATACTTTATTGCGATAAACATGGTATACATAAGATGGTATAAGTACATTATTGTTGAGTATGGGAAGCGGTAACCGTCGCCCGTGGACAGACATAAGCAACATCGAAGGAGCCACCTAAGCGTTGCCGACCCTTGAGTACCCTAAATAGATTCCATGATTCTGTTCACTTCATAGTCTCATCGGAAGACCAGCGCTGGAAGCCACCAGCAACATGCTGAGATGAGGCCATTTCGTGGCACTTTATACTTTCTATGTTTTTGTTATACTATGCAAAATGTCTTGTTTGTGTTTACGAATAAATTAAATCTAATTGTAATTCTTATAGCCGCTTCTTGAGAAAACACTATGTCGTAGCGTACAGTCAGCATCAAAAGTAACGGATGAAACAACGCGCCAAAAGTATCTGATATTCCGGATAACTTTTCCAAATATAGATAAATTTCTAAAATTCACGCTCAAAAGTATATCTTTTATAGTCTTTGTTGCTCTATATTAAAGACATCACTTTTTGTTAAGCTGTTACAGAATGGTAGATACTTATGAAACCTTTTTCGATCCGCTACTTTTGATGCTGACTGTACTCATTCCATATTCTAGTTTTTTTACCTTTAATATTTATATTATCCTAATAATCATAGCTCAACTGTGGCCCAACCCTAACGAAGCGCCGAAAAGTGACAAGTCATGAGAACAAATGGTGTCTTATGGTTTTATAAGTTCATCGAACATTAGCCACAAGCACCATCACACCGTCAACTGACAGATTCTAAATCTTATTGTAAAGAAATTAGGTCCATTACAAGTCCATAATGGTCTGTTCATAGGTCAATTCGAACGTACACTGACATCAGAATGATATTCGAATCAGTTAGTTATCATGTACTTAGCTCGTACTTGTCTGTACATGTACTGGCGTGGGCGGGACGCACGATAACTAAATCTTCTTCTCAGCATATTTGCGTCCACTGCTAAACATAACTCTTTCATAGATTTCCATGTTGTTCTGTATGCGGCGGTTCTACGCCAGGTCGGCCCTGCCGTCTTTCTTATATCGTCCGACCATCTGGCTCGTGGTTTTCCGTCACCTAGGCTTCCCAGGCGAGGTCTCCAGAACAGTATTCGCTGGCCCCATCGATCATCCCTGCGACATATATGGCCGGCCGATTCCCACTTCAGCTGCGCAATTCTTTTGGCTATGTCGGTAACTGTTGTGCGTTGGCGAATGACCACATTTCGAATTCTGTCTCTCAGGGACTAAGATAACTAAATAACATGATTCAAATATCATTCTAATGTCTGTGTACATTCGAATTGGCCTGTAAGTTGCTTTTAGTACGCGGGAAGATGACGTGACGAAACCATAGTTCCATTATTGTTAATTTATAATAACGCATATGGTTTTTTAATTCATTTTGTGATGGATACTTAATAGAGTGTAATTATAGACCATATTTTTGTTACGATGCCGCTGATCATCGTTTGTCCCTTTCCATCATACCGATATGTCGGAAAGGGACAAACGATGATCAGCGGCATCGTAACTTTAGTACACGTTTACGAATAAGGGGGTTAGTGTTTAATATTGTGGCCGATTGCAACGCACTGGGATTTAAGTAAAATTCTCAATTATCGTATATTATTTATTTTAAAACCCCATTAAATTTGGGGAGCCATGGGAGCGCGTTGATGTCTTTAGTTTGGCATTTTCGTAATGTTCGTGATTTCGGTGAATTAACGTTTTAGGGTCTTTGCCATAGTTAAGATAAATTGTCCAGGGGAAAGACAACTTGATTTTAATGAATTTTTATTTACTAAACATGCATTTTGTTGTAGTTATAGGCCATATCAATAATAGCCAACCTACAAAGCTTGTTAGTAAAACGTGATAGAACATGTTCTTCTAACAAACTGTGCCACTATTGTCCCTTGGGCAACTGGGATAAAACAACCACAGAAAAAGAACAATGTGTTGCACTCCGGGAGTGCCGGCAGAAGTGAAAACTTGAATATTATCGACAAGTTGTATTTTAGCTTCACTAAATTGTAAGAAATAATAAATTATTGTGTATGTATGTATGTATGTATGTTAACGTTGTGCATTTTTGATATTTTCAAATGGTTAGGGAATAATTTTGCACGAATTGCTTTAATTATCAGTATAAAAGTACTATCATTGTTGTGGTAAAATACGATATTCATTTATTGCGCTATCGTACAAAATCATTTCAATTTATATTACTTAAAAAGTTTAATACTTCAGAACTATTACAATTATTTAATATTAAAAAGTTTATCTCTTAGAAAAATCCACTTCCATTCATAATTTCAACGACTCTTACACCATCATCATTACTAGAACCATCATCGCCAATATCTAAAACTAACATCAATAATCACAAATTATTATTTAATATTCAGGTCACGTGTCCGTCTTACGAATTTTCAATCTGACGAATCTGTCGTGACACGTGACCTGTCGCGAGTTTAACATTTTTTCCCCATCACAAAAAGTGCACAGCGCCGCTAAAGAAGTTTTCACTTTAAAAATGATCCACCCATTCATCATCATCATTAACAGCCTCTGCACGATACCCATCTATCGGGCCCATCTATCGGGCGGCAAGTCACCGCCGGCCTCGATAACTAGTGAAAACATTGTTATGGCAGGTGTCGAAATCTTTGCAATAACCCAGTCTCATGGTCCACCCAAACTTCAATCCATAGACCGGTATACTGTTCACTTTTTCTACAATAGTCCCAATGTCTGGTGCGACCGGTTCATGGGTGTCTATTGTTGCGCCTGTGAATGGGTTCCAGCAGACGTTCTACATGACATTAAAGCTCTCCAAGAGGCCCATACGTATTGGATCTATATCCCCACGCAAGCCTATCAAAAAACCGAGATTTTAGGCCCGTGAAATCCAAGGCGATACATAATCCCCGTACCCGAACCAGGTTGGGCCCAGGTATGTCCTTAAACTACGACCAAAAGAGAGATATGGGCACTGTGAATATCATCTCGCTTAGTGTGGTAGGGCACAGCACGGTGGCCATCATTCCAGATCTAGAGCAAAGCCCAACTGGGGAAGTATCTCCACCTTACAGAAAACCGCAGCCAAAATAACACTGGACACTATTTATAATGTTGTATTCCTGCCGGTGAGTAAGGTTGCCAGGGCTCAGTGAGGGTGCGGGGTGTTGGCGTCGGCGGCGCGCCTGTCCACCTGTACCCCTAGTGTAAATAAATTCGATTTCGAAACGTGACGTACGCGTTTGCGTTAAGTCTCATTTTGTATGGGTTTTTGAAAAGCGCGCCAAGCGGGACGTTTTGGAAAGACAAAAATCTCATACAAAATGACACTTAACGCAAACGCGTACGTCACGTTTCGCTGTCGAAAATATTTACACTAGGGGTACTGTTATCTGCTTATATCACTAATCAATTGTTTTTCTTTAAGCTGTATCTTTTACTGAGGTGTGCCAATAAAGAGTATTCTATCTATCTATCTATCCTCTGGAGTTGCAGGCGTCCATAATCGCTTACCATCAGGCGGCCTGTGTGCTTGTTTGCCACCGACGTGGTATAAAAAAAATACATATAAGTCGCTTGCCTCAGTTCTCCTCTAATCGCACGGCTGTAGTCCCCAGACCTAAATGAACCCATGACCAGTGGATTTAAAACCGCAAGCCATTAACCACGTCGTTAGTGTAGCTTAAGATTCACACGAGCCTCCGCCATACAATCGAGATTACGTTCTCATTTTAAAACGACATGAAATAACATAAAATTACTTTGAACATTCGTATAACATAAAACTGTCTGGTATGTACTAAATACTCGTATACTCTGGCACTCCCACTGTGTCAGTAGAAAAAGGCAGCAAATTAAAAAAAAATTGGCACGAAGGGTACGTTAATCTCCCATAAAAAATTTGAATTTTGCGCCTGTTTCTACTGACAAAGTGTGTTTGAGTATAGTTTTCGTTGCTAGAAATTTTAACAAAGAAATTAGAACGAGTAAAAGTTTTGGATATAAACCTTGTATGTAAAAATGTAGTTTATAAAAAAAAAGAGAGCGTAACTTATGTGTATGGGAGTGGGTTTTTGGCGGCGGGTTCGCGTAAAAAATGGGACTTTTTATTTATAAACTTTCTGTGAATTCTCATAAAAATTCTCAACTGTCAGAGCTCATGTTTCCAAAGTACCAGGACCTCACGACTTCCAAGGAGCATTAGAACGTGAGGTGTTTGTCAAGCGTAAGCATGGGAGTCGATGTGACGTCACTACGCAAACCGGACCTAATTCTGCCTGTCGTTAAACCACCGTTTTTTTTTTTTAAACCACCATGTTTTTGTATAAAAACCGGCCAAGTGCGAGTCGGGCTTCCGTACAAACCTGTAGGTATAAAATAAAAGTTCACCTATCACGATAATCGACTCACATAAATTATTAAAAATATTTTTATTATATGAAGTAACTTAAAATTTACGGTTCTCGCAATTTTTCCTTTATCTGTGCTATAAGACGTTGCTTCGTACCAAATTTCAAGATTCTGAGTTCACGGGAAGTACCCTGTAGGTTTTGATTCCCCTGCCAGTGTCATGTGCGGCATAAACAACTGTATCTTTTGATTGCGTTGGCTTAGGAGTTTGATTTTTTCACAGCTCCAAGGGACAGTAGACCAATTCCAGCTTGATACCTCCGTGCATTCCTGAGAAAAAAGGTCTTGACAGACATACCGACGGACGGACGGACAACAAAGTGATCCTACAAGGGTTCCGGTTTTTTCCTTTCGAGGTACGGAACCCTAAAAATGAAACAGAGTAAGCGGTTTCTGGGCTGAATTTAATTTGGTTATAGATTTTTTGTTTTTGTCATATATATTTAAAATTTTGGGATAGATGGAGTTTACTTTTTTATAAAATATAATAGTCTACTCGACAAGTTCAAAATGGTGAAAAATAGAGATACTACTAAAAATACGTGTAATACCTCATTGGATTTGGAATGATGCACAGAAAAATGTATTAGAAGCCCAGAAAACATTTAAAAAGTTGTAGACAAAAAAGGAGGAAAAAATAAGACATTTCCTTTTTCGCCAATATCTCAAAATGTATTAATATTTAAGAAATCTGATTTAATGAAGCTCCTGAGGCATCCTCAGGAGATACTGGAGATGTTGACGGTCTGACGTCCGACAACTGAACAGTTTCAGTTGTTTCCTGTCCTGAGGATGACTTGTAGAGGGGCGAAACACGTGTCGAGTTTTGTACTTTTGGTGGTGGGTTGTTATATTGATTTGTGTATTTCTTTATGCAGTGAGAGGGTGGGAACATTAATGGCATATAAAAATATGCAAGTAAGTATACCGGGGTAGCACTGATTGACTAGCACGTTATGTTTTCGCAGATTAGCAATGTATTATTTTTTTTTTGCTTTTATTTCCATGAATTTTGTTTGTTGATAAAAAAATACAACAGTTGTATAGTATGAATATAAGCATTTGTCTTATGATCCTAGAGACAAGGGTCACCGAAACCCCCGCACCGCGCTTTATATAAAGTTGATAAATATCACTGGCAGTCATTTAATTGACAGATAGCTGCTGGAGTAGAATCTCATCACAATCAGAATTAATTATTATCCTAACGCAATATATTCGCTAAAAGTACCAGGTGCTCATAAGTCGCACGGAGGTTAGAGGTGTCTTTCAATGCGCGTGGGCAGCCGTGACGTCACCACAAACAAGTTCGTGACAAATTGTACAAATAATGGCACAGTTGGGTTATGTGGGCTGATGAACTAACTATTATTTATTAAACAATAATAATTATGATCTAAGTTTAATTTTTTTTTAATTTAGGTACAAGCTAAGATCGTAAAGCTTCAGGACCGAATATGGACTTTTTTGAAATTATCTGTAGGAATGTTATATGTTAATTGTGTATTTGTGTTTATCGCTATCAGTAAGACACGTTTAATTGGCCCTCTGCAAAGCAATTATTTTGTTTTTATAAAATATTATAAACTCTATCTATGCAATACATATTTGCATGCCACGTGCTATGTAAAGTATGGTTACCATACACCATCACTGCCAAGTCAGTCCAAAATTACCGTAGATGAGTAACTGCCTATGGGTAACTTATGAGTGCCTGGTACTTTTAGCGAATATATTCCCTTGGGATAATTGTCAATTATTAGCATATTTTTAACTTATGTTCCTTCCATTTACAAGTCCTTCAAATGAAAAAATAATGACCACACAAATATATTTATTTCGTCAAAAAATTATTTACACCAACATTTCGGCAAATAGGGCAATATATGGGCACAAAAAAGAGGAGTATGCATCAAATCTACGTGACTGAATTTGTTACAGTGACTAATTTCCCATTGTTTCTACCAATGATTCAGCCTGACTCAAAACACCCACGGAAAACGGATTCCTAGTAAACATAAAAGGAATTTCTTGAAAAAATAATGAATAGTTTTTATCTAAACATGGTAATCGAACGGTGCTTATAACTTTTAAAAATAATTGTCATACAAAAAAGTGATAATTTGAATAAAACTAAGGAAGACAATATATTACAAACACTGTCTGGACTGGGCCGCAAAAAAAAATTTATATTAGATACGTAAACGGAATAAGCACACAACATAAAGCAAGAAGTTAAATCAAAAGGAGTATAATATTTTTAAAAGTATTAATTCTTTTTTAGGGTTCCGTATTCAATCCTTATAGTTTTGTCATGTCTGTCTGTCCCTCCACGGCTTTGCTATTAATACATACATTAATCATGCCGACAAAGTGGCTAAAATAAAAACTAGAATTATTTACTTTTATCGTTTTAACCCTATGTTGTGGGGTGTCGTTGAAAAGGGAAAGGTATTTCTAAGCAAATAAGGGCTTTATGAAAGTATTTACTATCCATGAAAATTATAGCAAACATGATCAGCTAAACCGTTTTTGAGTTATCACAAAAAGTCTTCCCTTCTCAGTTTTAATATTTTTTTATTAAATAAAAGTCAGCAACATAAATAATTGGCAAAGTCCTATTCGCAACGTACGCTTCGTTAAGAGGATACAACCATAAATCAACAACAGGCGTCGTCATTACACACTAAACGCTATTTTCCCTTATGTGGGTTTTTCTAAAACACAGTCATTTAAATAGGACCACCTGAGTCGCATCCAGTCTAAAGGTTCCCATTACACTAACAATATAACTCGCACGCATTTCTTAGTAAAAATACGTACAAATACAAAGTGCTATGCGAAAGGACTCCCTTAGGTTGTAATGTACACGATACCTACTTACTAATAGCCCCCGTTCATGGCAACCTATTGTGACATAAGGATACTACGGAACTGAGCATGACCTCACATGCTCGTGCCCCGTTTTAGTAGGTTCAGATTATAAGACTTATCCAAAAGACTTAGGGACAATTATGAAGTCAGGCGAGTTCGATTCCTTTCCTTTGACTATTTCTTTTGTTCGTCTTTTTGCCTTCTCTATCTCTCGACTTTAGAAGGGAGATTGAGAGACAGATAACAAAATTTCGAATTTCACGATAGGCCCTCTTCACCCGAAACTCGAGCCTGTTCGATGTAACCGGTCTCCTAAATAAGGAACGTGACGACATACTCTGAAGCTATTGAGACGAATTTTGGACTTCGATCGGTAAGACTTGAAGCCGTACGTAACAAGAAATAAAAGAAGTGGTTTAAAGGCATTCCAAAAACTACTACACTATTTATGCGAAAAAAAAGGGGTAAAATAAATGTATGGGAGCCCTTAAGACACCAAAAGGAGCTGAAAATATTAAGTGAATTACTTAGAACGATAACAACGGTATGTGAAAAAGAAATAAGGAATACATGTTCGACGCCTAGATTTAGGGATGTTAAGAGAAATGCCAGCGCACGTACCTTGTTGGGAGCGCTTGTCCCGCTGTATGACGTCTTGCAGGCCAGCACATTTTTAAACATTCCCCAAATTTCGGCGTCAGTTCACACGCGTACTGCTTCCCTTTGTTTTAACAGTTTTTTTGCTATTTGATGCATATTTTTATTTATTCGATTAAACAATGCGTTAGTGTACAGTTTTATTAAGAAGAAATACTTTAACAAGATTTGTATTTTATTTTGTATTAAACTCTCTTTTACGTTCAGGGCCGGATTTAGGGGAGGGCAACCGGGGCTACAGCCCCGGGGTCTCCACAAAAGAGGGCCCCCACAATAGCGACTTCGGAAAATTTACCATTTTATTTGGAAAATAATTTGGGGCCTGGGGGCCTCGACTCCTTTATTGCCCGAGGCCTCCAGGCTCCAGGCTTACGTTGGTCATCCGGGCTATTAAAACTAAACTTGTCGGTGACACCTCTTCAAACAATAAGCACGTCAGTGGTTCCGACGACGTTACAGTATCTTCCAAACATCCTTTTGGCTTTGCTGTAGCCACATTATAAAATAATCTAAGTACTACATAGAATGATGTGAAGATAATATATTTAAATCATATAGGTAAATAAAATCATGTTCTTGTGAAATTTGCGTTGTACAGTCAGCATCAAAAGTAGCGGATCAAACAAGGTTTCAAAAGGTAGATACTTTTACATTTTGTAACAACTCCACAAAATGTGGTGGTTCTATATGTAGAACAATTAAGACGGTAAAAGATATACTTTTGAATGTACATTTTAAAGATTTATCTATATTTGGAAAAGTTATCCGGAATAGCAGATACTTTTGGCGCGTTGTTTCATCCGCTACTATTAGATGCTGACTGTACCTGAGCGAGTAGTAACATCATTTGAAATACAGGTTTAAAGTAAACGAGTAAATTACGTAAAATTAAGTGACCTTGGTAAATCTTGTAATGTGACATTTAAAGGTTAAATTGAGGTTTATGAAGCTGCAATTGTTTATTTTTTATTTCATAAACATATAAATTGAGTGTGTCCGGCCATATTGCAGTATTTTTACGCTTAAAGTCTAATTTCCCACCCCTTAACCAGCCCGCTGCTTAAAAAACCGCTAAGCCGCCGTAAGCCTACCGCTTTCGAGCGGTTCTTATCCACTTTGGTGGGAAATCATCCTCCCATCTCATTTTCGGGTGTCCCTGACTTCTCTTGCTGTATATCCACTCACATGCTTCATATTTTTCAGTGACTTCTATTATTATAATAAAATAAGGGTGACAGCTGGTAACTACAGTTACCAAAATCAAGTGAGTGGCTAGAGGGAACCAATTAGTTATATTTTGTGTCCATTTGTTTATTTTCGATCTTGACATGTGACATGTCCATCTCCATTCTCTATTTCTCTGGCTGCGTCTCTAACTTTAGATTTTTTCCTGATTGTTGTCAGTCTCCATCTGTAAAAAGCAAGTATACTAGGAATAAGATTAAATTTATTCCTAGTATACTTGCTTTTTAGGACCTCTTTTAGGCTCTAAAATTTGCTCCATGTTTTTGTTATTCGTCTGTCCAGTTCTCTAACACAACCACACAATCTCTCTGCTTTGCCTAAAGGTTGACTGGTAGAGAATGCCTCATGGCATTAAGTCCGCCTTTTGTACTATAAGGTTTTCTTTTGTGCAATAAAGATTAAATAAATAAATAAATACTTCTTTCCACACACACACATACAACGATTTAAAAAAACGGTGATGGTACGGAATCGTAGTGACGTGCCATAAACTTTACGACTTTACTAGGCGTTAAAATCGTGACATTTAAATGTTGACGGTGACGTTTTGCTTAAAAAACGGTGACGTTACGGAATCACAGTGACGCATCGTAAATGTCACGATTTTAACGCATGTCCTCCTACTAAAGTCGTAAAGTTTACGGCACATTACTGCGATTCCGCACCGTCACCGTTTTTAAAGCAGCGGCGTGGTCGCACCTTTAATCCGTAACTATTTTACCGGTTAGATATTAAGAAAAGATCCAACTCCGTAATATTTTAGTTTCACTGGCAAAGAAGCAAGAGATGTTTGCATGTATGTCCATTTTGCAAGCCGTGCCTTTAGTCGAATATCTAAGACGTCTGTACCATATTCTCAAAAGCGTAGGGCTTTTGAAATTGCCCTTAATGTCGTAATTGGGCTTGATTCCGAATTTGAAATTAGTCTCATTTGCCTGCATGATGGTCTCGCCCGGGGCTAAATGACGAATGCCCAAATCGTTTTTCCGTTAAAAACAAAAATATAGGACTAGGGATGGGAAGTAGCTAGGTTTTACCGGTTATTTGTAACGTCACATAAAAATCTTCAGCGCAATCTACTTACTATTCATCATAGAATTAGTGTACCTACTTGCTCTAACTACATAAGTAATTAAAGTTACTCATGATAATACTCTCATACAGACATAATAACCTATGTATCACATACGCATAACCAATCTTTTTTATGTGTATGTTATAATATTAACTAAGTTGGCAGTTTAATGTACGACTCTCGTTAGAGCTGTCCGGGTCCGGGCTGGGGCGTCCGACACTTCGTTTTCTATAGAAAGTATCACACATGATTATCGATTACCTGTCAACGAAGTGTCGGTCGCCCCGGCCTAACGTGTCTAATTGCTTCTCTAGGCATCAGCACAGCATTGTCTTCACAATTCTGAAGCTTTACTCACAGCACAGCATATTCTTGACAGTTCTGAGACTTTACTCACCATCATAAATCGATAATGCAACCAAAAACATTAAGTTTTATGTACAAGGCTTAATTTATTGATTAACTTCCTCCGTAGGTACTATCAAAAACTGTATGACGGCATTTATTATCACTTAATTTTTTTTTTAACTACTTAGCAGCACATGCTCTCAGTAAAGTCTCCCGTCTCTACAACATTTTGAAAGCTCGACGTGCCGACCTAAACACTTGAGCAGGTTGTGTAACTATGATCGATACTTTGCGCAACTTTTACGAGCTTTTAACCCATATTATTGACCATTTGAGAAGTAAATCGTAGAAATAATGGCCGTTTTACTTGTTTTAGAGAATGGTTTCATTTGATTACTTGACAAAATGTAAAACAAGAATTAAGTATGTTTAAGTAACCGACAAAAAGGGCTTGACACTGGCATAGTTGTTTTTCAAAAGTTTGTGTATCAATTGAGAATTGAGTTGTTTTTGTTTACATCGTATTCGGACATCTTGAGAGATGAAGTACCTATGTGCTGTGGGATCATAAAATATTAAACATGTTGAAAATCTCTAGTCTTCATAAAAATGTTAAGCATACAAGTTATAAAGATGGTTTCTCAGAATACAGAAGTACAACTTATTGCTCATTCTTTAAGAAAGGCAAGTATCCAACCGGACCTTAAGACATTTAATTCGATTAATATTAATATGACCTTGGAATACGCAAAACTTAGTAAACGACGTGGTACATAAAACTAACTGCCGAGTCAAGCTTTTAAACAAATCAAGTGCAATTTTTTATCTTACTCCATTGAAACAAAGTTAATAATATAAACATATAAAATATGTCCAAGGTTTTTAATAACAAAACGAGAGTAACAATCGCTGCCAATTTAATTGTAGCGTTTATCTTTGAGGTTATTTATTACGCGTCTAAAAGCTTTTGTGATGAAAAGTGATATCTTGTTTGTTTTTTTTTCAATATTCAATATTAAAAAATAAACGTGTTATAATGATGAAGAGGTAAGTAATAAAATATGAAATATGCTTATATTTATTATTTTTACATCAACAGTAGGTTTTTATATTGATTACGACTTTTAAAGGAAACTAACATTAAAACTCATCAATAAGAAGTCATGACTCATGAAGCACTAGGCGAAATCCAACTTTCCGCACGCTAAACAGCTACGTAAAGTAGCAATTTTTGAGCAACTGAATACAGTTTAATAAAAAAGTAATTTTTCGCATTTTACGAAACCCGAAAGTTACTTTTATCACAAAACACAAAGATGTAAAAAAGTGTTCAGTCCAGAAATTTTGCACTACTAATTTTGTAGTACGAGTGTATTATCGGTAATTCGTGACGATACATAATTGGTTTATAAAATGTTTAGCCGAGTGACGAGTGTAACAACGAGCGCAAGTGTATACCATATCATAGGGCATAGCGGATGCAAATCGGCGTTTAGCAAGCAGTGCAAATCATGTGAGTTCACATATTCGACTTATGCTTACTTATGCCTCACCATTCGCACAAATGTGTGGTCAGTATAGGAACAGTAAGTTACAGTAGCATCCCATGAAGTACATATGACAGCTGTCATCCCTACTCAATAGGGATTGCAATATTGAAATCGTTTTTTTGTGCTAAAAACCGGACTTTCAATAAAAAACCGGTAATTGGCTGCAGTCCTTACTTAACACGCCAAGTTGTCAATGTATAAGAACTTGAGATTGAGACATATTGAACAGTAACATAAATAACTAAGAGTTACAATGAAATGTTATAGCTAAAATTGTTCTTTGAATCATTTAATTCCTTAAGTTCCTATAATATGTATTATCTTTTCACAAGTTTCACAGGTTCTTTGCAATTAATATTTATTGCATCGAGTTGTTTTTTACAAGGTGTTAAGTATTTCATTTCTCGATCAAACATGAACCATGTTAGGGCATAACAAATTTTATATCGAATAGTTTATATAATAATAAAATTCTTGAATAATAATTTAATACAATAAAAAATATATTTCAACAAATTACGTTAAAATTTTTTGGAAATAATATTTTAACATTAATTCTCGTTAATATTGAAAATTTAATAACAATAAATAATTAGATAAAGATTTGACATTTTTACAAATTTTTCATGTCTTAGGTATACTTTTGAAGCAGCTCATATGAGTCAATCTGTACAGTTAGATTTGCAACAGGTAGGTAGGCAGCAGAAATTGGGCAATCGTGCATGATATAACATGGCATTAAGTATTACCTATCGCAATCTATACCTGCTAAACAAAGCGTCTTAATTTTTTTTCTCTATTAGAAATACAGCTAAAAATATATAAAATCCTGATTTTATGGCTAGCGTCAGCGTGTAGCATGAAAAACATAACTCTATTGTTTAGGCGCACCCACATGGGCAGCAATTACCAGAAATTTAGTACCTCCCACAATATTATTTGAGCATATAGAGATTTCGGTGCTTAATTTCTGATAATTTTAGCTCATGTGGGGTGGTTGTTTAATATGATCTGCGTTGCGGTTACGATTTCGTGACGATATAATCAAAATTTTACAAAAGTTACATCTGGCATCTGGCGTAATGAAATCTGTGATTTTTTTGCACTTCTTCTAAGCTAACTTTTCACCGAGTTGAATAGAAAAAAGTGAGGGAGTGTCATTATAAACGTAATATTTTCATAGATTTTGGAATTAATGATGATATGGCCACACTTTTCAAATGCTATGCAAAGTTATATTGGTCCGAATGTAAATATAAGTTTTCAATTTGTTTCGGCAGCTCCTTTGTCATTCACTTACCTACTCTTAAAATCAACTAAAGTTTAATAAAGCAAAATAATTATAAGAAAGCATTATTTGGCTAGTTTTTAAAATTTGGCCAGTACTTATTTTACTTTAAAGTTGGTTAAAACGAATCAATTTTGAATGATATTTAATATTTATTATATTTTAATATCTGGGACACCGAGGTTTGCTCGGGTAACATAAAAAAAACTCAAAAATGTTTTCACCCACGAAAACCCCCATATAGCAAATCTCATCGAAATCGTTAGAGCCGCTTCCGAGATCCCTGAAATATATAAATATATACATTTACAAGAATTGCTCGTTCAATGGTAAAAGATATATATAAGATTTATTATTTATTCCAACCAGGAACTGCAATGACCTTGTTGTTCGGCGAAAATGTCAACTATAACTTATTATGATAAGATCGAGAACCACACATACGATTTTAAAACCTGTTATTAATGCAGTTTTTGCTAGAATTTAGATACAGATAGTAACGGTTACCTGTAGGTATCTAAATTCAGTGTAAAACATAAAGATAAATAAATGACAAACTAAAACCAGATACGGTCATTAGCATATCAACCGTTCCTAATAAGAGTGACAAATAACAGTAAGACATTCGCGGCAGACAATTAATATTCACTCACCTTGAATATCCTGATTTTTTTTCACAAATCACAAAACACCGGTATTAGCAACACTTACACCGCACTATGATCGGGGCACAGCACTATTTTGGCGCGAAGTTGGACCGCAAGATGGCGACCGCTCGGTCGGGCGCTCGAGGTCGACTGACTGTCTGAATGAGTAGCGAGAGGCTGCGACGCTGGTGCTACTATTTTGCGAACGCGAAGGAAAACAACTTTTTTAAGGAGATATTTCAATTTACCTGCAAAAATAATGTGAAATAAAATCAAAATTATCATTTCTCACATTCCTCTCACCTGCTTACCTCACCTATGAAGTTGCAGGCGTCCATAGGTTACGGAGACTGCTTACCATCAGGCAGGCCGTATGCTTGTTTGCCACCGACGTAGTATTAAAAAAAGGCACAGTCGAGTAGTCTAGCCTAGCGATTATAGGATGCAAGTCAGTTCATAAGAACTGGGACAACATATTTTACCAATTTTTATAGAAATTCAACGCCTACTGCTAACCTAAGCACTTCTCTAGTATAGTTGCATCTTAAAGGAGCCGAAAGCCTGCTAATCGTAAGTATTGGCGTGGGCATTAGTTTGTACGAAAGCGACGGCCATCTGACCTTCCAATCCAGTTGAGAAACAATCTACCTATTAGGGTTAGTCCGGTTTTCTCAGGTTGTTTTCCTTGTTATCTTAATATTAAGTATTTTTATTTTAATGCAATTTTCTTCTACGGAGATACTTAAATGCGCTTTATATAATTTATTTATTAACCTTTACAAGTGGTTGCTACATTTTTAATAACGCAATTTAATTGGCAGTTATACCGCTGGCGACGTTGACGCGATGATAAGACTTATCTCACGTCTAGATCTGGGTAAACGCTTTATAAAGGTATATTGTAATTACCTTTCAATATGTGGTTTAATTAAGAAATATTTAAGTGCAGTAAAAATAAAAACCAGTAAATTTACAAAAACCGGTTAAGTACGTATAATTGAAACAGGACAGATTCACAACACTAAGGTACAGGTTTTTAAAGCGTAGGCAGCGGGCATGTCACATCCCTGGAGTTGCAGGCGTCCATAGGCTACAATGAAAGCTTACCATCAGGAGGACCGTATGCTTGTTTGCCACGACGTGGTATAAAAAGCTATGAACTCTACTATACATAGGCACGCACATAAATTGTGTAGGTTACGAGTACCTTACCTACACGTGTAACATACATACAACATACAATACATATGTAAGGTAATGTATGTCAGGTAATATTTAGTAAAATATTACAGTTCAAACGAAACCGGATTTATTGCTGAAACCGAAGGTTCGGTTTTGTTCTAGTTTCGGCTAAAACTGAGCCTTTGGCCGAAACATGATTTTTATGCCGAAACCAAAACCGACACTTTGCCTTGTCACTACTTAAGTTTCGGCGTGGCCGAAAGGTTCGGCAGTTTTTTGGCCAAAACCGAACCTTCTACCGAAACTGGATTTTTATTGCGCGAAACCGAAAATTCTATCGGAGACTAAAAAATACTAGTACCTGAGGGCCTACCGCGAACCACGTACGACGTGTTGCCTCTCTGTCGCACTTGTAAATTCGTGCGTAAGTGTGACAGGGAGGCAACACGTCGAACGTGGTTCGCGGTAGGCCTTCTGATACTTAACGACGGACAAATGTGAAAAATCTAACCGCATTAAAATCAGATTTGATATAACTTCAACTGGTGGTCGCTGAATGCGGAGAAGCGCTGGTGGCCTAGCGGTAAGAGCGTGCGACTTGCAATCCGGAGGTCGCGGGTTCAAACCCTGGCTCGTACCAATGAGTTTTTCGGAACTTATGTACGAAATATCATTTGATATTTACCAGTCGCTTTTCGGTGAAGGAAAACATCGTGAGGAAACCGGACTAATCCCAACAAGGCCTAGTTTACCCTCTGGGTTGGAAGGTCAGATGGCAGTCGCTTTCGTAAAAACTAGTGCCTACGCCAAATCTTGGGATTAGTTGTCAAGCTGACACCAGGCTCCCATGGGCCGTGGCAAACAACGCGAGGAAGAAGAAGAAGATATAACTTCAACTGGTGGTCGCTGAATGCGGACCCTTATAATATTTAGGTACTTCTAGTCTGTTATATAAAATATAACCTAAGTAGTAAGGAAACCAGGAAAGCATTAGGGGGCGGTATCCGAAACGCCCGTTGCTTGTAACATCATAGGGAAGGCCGATCCTTTATGGCTAGAAACATATTTCGGAGTAAGTGGAAACAAGTACCTAATTAAACTCGAAATAAATTCAAGAAACCCAGCTAAATAAATAATTGGGTCCTACTACAAAAATCTCATTCCTCCGGTCATACATATTCACAAATTCCCAGGAGATGCCGCTTTATTACTGTGTAACCCGTGCCAAGTTCCATCTACAACCATAATTAGCTTAGTGTATTTTCATAAATTATAAGTGTTCTTAAGTTACGGCTCATATCTATTTTTATGGTCTCTTTTAATTGTAACTTTGATATATTCCATATTGTAATATCTTGTATCACATGTGCTTTTGTATCTAGTGTGTACTGTGTATTTATATATACAGTTTCTATTTGCGAGTTGTTGTTATTGGCTCTGTATTACTATTTAAAAGTTTAATGTATCTTTTACAGCTGTTGGAATTCCTTGTATAAATAAATAAATAACCACTGAGCGGAATCTCCTGGGAATTTGCAAATAGGTACCTATAGCCAGGGGAATGAGATTGCTGTAGGATAACCTGGATGATCCATTTAAGTCCCAGAAGAAAATATGACATGGATCTACAGTAAGGCTACCCCTTACTAGGGTACTAGATATACATATTTCTATTCTGCCCACCATTTAGTAGGCATTCATGGGCATTCTAACCATATGCTTATTTCGCGTATTGGTACCACACGATACAACCAATTTAGTGTAGTTAGTGTCGAGAGTTGGTGTAATTTGCCAGTTTCCTAGCCACTAGTTCCTCAGATTTAATTTTGGAGGAAAAAAATACGGGGATAGACAAAGTTCACATATTTGAGAATAAAATAGTGAGTTTTAATTTTTTCCCCATCTCGTTCGCTGAAAAAAAGGTTTTTGATCGGAATTCAGGAAGGGTTGCTGGAGAGATGCTCTACAGCGACCCCAACTTCATTTGGCTTGTACTCCCAAACTATAGAGATAACATTTTTTCACCTCAGCAGCTCGAACAAGAACACTCCCTGGAGTGACGTAAGTGCGACTTTCCTCACTCCAGGTCCAGGGAGTGACGAAAGTACGACTTTCCTCACTCCAGGGAGTCTGACAAAGTAGCTTTTTAATTTAGTGAAGGCCATGAATACAGGAATAAAAACTTTACTTGATGTTACATTTTTTTAACCTTTTATATGTTCTCACTACTGAGGTTTTACATCTCGTGTTTTTTAATCCCCCGCTACGCACAGGATTCTAACTTAGAATCTTTCGCTTACTCGGGACTCAAAATCAACACTCGCAAGAAAAACTAACTTTCCTGTCTTGTTGCACAAATAACTATTTTCAAGTAAATACAAATTAAGTATCAATCGTGTACTAAATCTTCAGGTAATAAAATATTTAAAAACGCAATGTGGGGTTGCCAGACAGAGAGCATGATACTGTTTATCCGTCTCTCCTGAATGTCGACCTGTGACATTTCTATGGTATCAGTTTAATACAACAAAACATGAGAACCAAAGATCAAAGATTAATTTGTGAAAACATAGTTATTTGTATGTGTAATGCGTAAAACCCTGAAATACCCTGTGAGGTAAACCATCCTCAACTGTGGACCAAATGGGGCCACGCCTTGCTAAAATGGGTGCCGCGGGTCGAGGCCGCGACGGTTGTGGCGTATTCCCTATGCAACTGGGTTCTCGAAGTGTCCCGGATAACATTGACTGAAAAGTTTAGTGTTTAAACTTAGATGCCGAATTATCTCCGACTTCAATTCACTCGAGAACAAAGTTTGATTAATCCTCGTGCCTTGAGACCATCGGAACGGTCAAAATTCCACTTTTCAGACCACTAGCTACGCTGGGGGTTCAATTTTGGAATCTTTCGCTTGCTCGGACATAGATATTAGCACGAGCAGTTAAACAATAACTTTGCCCATTTGTAGATAAGTAACTGTTGTAAAATAGTACATTACGATACAAGTGCGAAAAATAGGAAATTCGAAACGAGTGGCGATAAATTAAAACACGACCGAAGGGAGTGTTTTAAATCGACACGAGTTGCGAATTACCTATTCGCACATGTATCGTACAACGTTTTACAGTACATATGGCCCTTTAAATGTTCGACACAGTAACATAATATGCTACTTCTCGCACTAGTGCTATAAAGTAGCCCCATATGTACTGTAAACATAGTATTGTATGTGTGATGCATAGACATAGAGGTATTTCCTAAATACCCTGTGAGGTAAACCATTCTCAACTGTGGACCAAATGGGGCCACGCCCTGCTCAAGGATAGCCGTGGGCGGGCCCGCGCCGCCTGTTGCGTGTTCCCTATGCAACTGGCTTTTTGAAGTTTCCCGGGTAGCATCGACTTGGGAAGTGTTAACTTAGGTGCCTAATTATCTCTGACTTTCTTGACAGGCCTAGCCTAGTGTGGGAGTCGCTGATAATATAGAACCTTCCTATTAATACCTCCTATTAATACTTATTACTTAGATAAATAAAATAAATAAATATTATGGGACATTATGACACCAATTGACTACGTCCCACAGTATAGGCTCAATAAGGTTTGTGTTGAGGGTACTTAGACAACGATATAACGAAACTCCCATGACTCAGGAACAAATATACGTGCTCATCACAGGAATAAATGCCCTTACCAGGATTTGAACCCGGGATCTTCTGCTTAATAGGCAGGGTCACTACCCACTAAGCCAGACCGGTCGACTAAACGACGTTAGATACGGACATACTTAGGTATTGTTGAATAATAAATACTTCTTCCTTGATTTATTTTTTTACTAATTTTGTATGGACTGCATTCATTCATAAGTTGGTATGCAATTTTGCAGCTCGCTGTACGTCATCATCGTACTCACATACTTGTTGGAACGCGATAACCATTTTTTTTTATGATAGAGGAGGCAAACGAGCAGACGGATCACCTGATGGTAACCCACGCCCATGGACACCTGCAACACCAGAGGGGATGTTGCGTTGCCGGCCTTTAAGATGGGTCCATTATAATAGCGCGATCTTAGGGCGTATTTAAACTTACCTATTTGAAATTCACACAATTTTAGAGTTTAGACACACTCTTTTGCTTTTCAGAGCAAGCGAAGTTCTTCATTCAGTTTTGATAGTTTGGCTATAACTATATACTTTAGTATTTTTATTTCTGAAAAATATTTTTTGTAGTGATTACAACTTCTGCCTGCCGCTACTGAGCCTGCAATAACTGATAGGCTTTCGAACTTGACTGTATACTTCCCCACCCTCAGCGGAACCCACTCTCCATTAAGCCAACATTGCACCAGGGTCCCCTAGCGCCAGAAACCAGTACAAAATAAAGACTAGCAGGCTATCTCGTCGGTATCATTACATAGTAATAAATTACTGTACGCCAGGCCGCAGTTAACTTGTTTGTGGAGCAACTCTGTGAAACACGGTAACATAAGGTAACTTACAGAGTTATTTATATTGCACAGGGTTGTTCCGCAGTTCTTCTTTTAAAATATGGCCTCCATCAAATCTATGATTATTTTACAAATGTCAAGTGTGCTCGTAGAGCATGACGTGGTTCGGAAGTTGCTTTTAGTAAAGGATAGCTGGACTTTACTAAACGGCACGATGGATTGCCGGGTAACACTAGCTGCACACTTCCACGATAGTTCACTGCATAATAAGCTATCAGTATTACATTTTGAGCAATAAACATAAAATATTCTCGAGACGTCTTCGCCATCTTGAATCTCAAGTTGCTCCACAAAAGATAACTGCGGTGTGGGGCGCAGGTAACTTTTGTGAACCAGAAAAACAACCACATTGAACAATGTGGTTTGGTTTGGGACCTACCGCGTCAACACTCCTTCTTCGGCTACTCTGAATTTCACGCAATTTACATTAAACATAAGCTATTCCTACAAACACATTGTTTTAACTTATTCGGATATATCTGTGGTCAGCTTTATAAACTGCCTTATTCTTAGAAGTGTGTCTACTGAAGAAGGGATGGGGATCGCAAATGAATCCAACGTGAGTGAAGCTGCAGGCATAGCTATTTATTATGTACCAATCTAAGATTTTTCTGAGCATGATGTACACCTAGCGGTAAGGCAAGTTTGTGCGGGGTGTAATAGATAGTCTATATTATTTAGTTGTCTCTGACAGCAGAGACCCCTGACGCGAACATCGTCGTTAATAAGCCTGCGATCGCGGAAGCTGATATTATCTGTTATTGCCTATAAGCTATTTACAAATTAAATGCTTATGGCTGTTTAAAAGATAGGTAAGGGTTCATTCACATATTATAGCATCATTTCACATATGACAGTACGAATTAAATGTCTATCTCTTTTTTCTTAATAAGTGTGACAAGTTAGGAGGGGGGAGGGGGGTCTAAAAATCATGCAGTTGAAGTAGCAGGTATAAGTAGACTAAGTAGAGCATCTTGAATAGGCTTGTAGCTCCTGCAATTCAACCTTTTCTAAGCGACTCTCAGCACCGTTTTAGGCCTCGACGTTCAGTGGAAACGAAGTTGGTTTGACTGTATCATACTGTCTTTGTCTTACTCTAGTACTAGCACCCAAAAGAAATGGATGAGTATAGTTTTCCTGGCTTTTACTGACTGACAAGTTGTGTTTGCCAGACTCTAGCAAGTAGAGGAAACAAAAGACTGATACATTTAATTACTTAATGATGCATTAATTTTAAACATGTGCTGCCATCTATATTCACTTTCGGCAATTGTGCGCGAATAGGACGGACATCTAGTGCCGAGTAGCGGTACTTTTAAAGTCGCTACGAAGCATCCGAACCGCGCATAACCCTACAAATTTGAATAACACATTTAAACCGTGTCGTGTCACCTAAAACGGTGTGTATTAAATTTAGTCGGTTTATAATTGTTATGACCGCATTGACATTTTTGCGTCAAAAAATCTGTTTCCGAAATGTGACCCAATTATACAGGAACAAATAGTTTTATTTAATTTATGTACAAATTAGCATAAAACCTACGATTTCAAAAAGTACAAACATCTCTCCAAATGGTTAAACGAAACGTTTAATTCATGAAAAGTGTGTTTGTGTTAAAACATCTGTGATAGTTGATAATTATTAAAAATATATTGTTATTTTAAGTTTATTTTATTAATAAATCGGCAATAATAAGTATTTAGTATTACCAATTGTTGATGATATTTTCCAAATAATATTTTTCATGTTATAAGTTACTCTTTATGAGTTTTGTGATATCATTGTATGAAAAACAATTATTAATATAGAACAGTGATTTCGCGAACAGCGATGTCGTTTGTTAAGTGCTGTTTTGAGGCGGGAGAGGGCCATGATTTTTTGGACTCCTTTGTCCAGAAATGTACGGATCCAGGATGTGAGTATAAATCGTAAAATAATATTTGTTTTTGTATTAAACCTTATGAATTTTTCATAGTGCCATAAAGGGTTGGATATTGTTACATCTGGCAAAGATTCAGGAGCTATTTGGCGGCTATTAAATATTTTAGTCGTAGACACAGTACAGAGACATTATTGATTACATTCTATGAATGCCGCCAAGTTCAATCAACTTCCGCTACTACTTCCGGACTGAGCTGCGTTCCGATTTTATGACAACAATGGCAAAACGTCTAAACACATCTATTTTATATTATTATTTTAAAAAGACACAAAAAAATTTGCTCTTGTAGATGCAAATAATTGTACTTGAAATTTGTTTAAAATGTTTTCATCGACACGTCATTTAATATTACGTGAACGCGACCGATTCCGTCTAGTGATGAGCATGAGCACTATAAAGTATCGATTATCGAGTAGACTTTTCACTATGCATCTATGTCATTATATGTCACCTATGCATATCAAATATTTGTTATGCAAACCTCCTCAAAATATACTACTGTAACAATTTGCTTGAACTAAAAAGAGAAGGTTTGCTCGCTTTGCACTTGAGATAACGTGAGGGACTCTCATATATTCATTGCGAGTATATCCTCCAAAGGGCCTACCGCAAAAACCAAAATTCGCAAATTGCGGGATCTTTCTTTTTTACTAATACGTAATTAAAGTCACAACGAAAAATGCTCGCAATTGACGAATTTCGATTTTCACTGTTATAACCCTGGACACTTTTTATGTGTGATATTTTCCGTTTCATCACGAGAATGTTTTATCAGGTTTTATGACATCATTGACATTTGTGGTTTCCCAAGTCGTGTCGGTTTTATGAATCTCCAGGTGTAGTATTTTCTTAAATTATAATTTATTAGTAACAGTGTTCTTAAGTTTCGTGAGTGTTTCGTGAAACGGAAAATATCACACATAAAAAGTGTCCAGGGCTATAACCGCGAAAATCGAAATTCGTCAATTGCGAGCATTTTTCGTTGTCACTCTACCTATATAGGTAAGCATTCGCTTGTTTGCACAAATGAGCAAATGAATTCGATTGATCTATTATATGTTGCAATGCAAATTAATCATTAATCGCATGCGATGTCGTTGAGGTTGTAACGTTGTACAGCCCAATACATAAAGCGATCTACACATGCACCAATATCACCACGATTAATTATCAGAATCTCGTCTTCGAACTTTACTTTTTAATTTATTTATGTTATGGTATTTTTTTTTAAGCATTATCATTTAATCTCTTGAATAATTAAAATCTGACGTAAATCATAATAATTGGTAACTTGTGAAGTCGATATGAGATTTGGTGTTATAACATCACTAAAATGTATCGATTGAGTCATGTATGTCCTTTCTAATCCGCCCATTAATAGTTAAAAGTGTAATTACTTTACTAAAACGTCCAGAAAATAGTTTTCAAGAATAACAATGGCTCAGGGTAAGTTATTTTCGCGTAGATTTTATATAAATCCCTAAATTGTATTCCAGGAACTTGTTTACAAGTTCCCGTTTGACGTTTGCCCTGTTTTGTGGCGCCATCTTGGTTCCTGTCAGTCTGGTTACAAGCGCGTTTTCTCTCGATATTTGTAGTTTTTAACCAAATTAACAAATAAAAGTGAACACAAAGCTAATAAAATGGTGTAAAAATATTAAGCGCATCAATGGGTGCGTGTTTTCTGTGTAATTTCGCAAGAACTAAGTAGAACGCGGTGTCGTAACTTGGCAATATGTCTGCTGTGCAAACGCAAAGTAAAACCAGCAGTTCCTCGGCTGCGAAGCCCCAGAAAAACTATGGGAAGATTATTCTTACCTTGTACAACTGCCTGCTGCCGGAAGCCGTGTTTAAAGAAACGCCATCACAAGCGGATGGCCTCGACATTGAAACTGAGACTGATCTACGCATCCTGGGCTGCGAACTCATCCAAACAGCTGGAATCTTGCTCAAAATGCCCCAAGTCGCCATGGCTACAGGTCAGATATACCTTCAGAGGTTTTACTACTCGAAATCCTTTGTCAGATACCCCATGGAAACCATGGCAATGGGTAGCATTTACTTAGCCTCTAAAGTCGAAGAAAAACCTTGTAGAATACGAGATGTGATCAATGTGTTTCATCATATCAAGCAAGTGAGGGCTCAGAAAACGATATCTCCTTTAATTGTTGACCAGAACTACATAGAGTTAAAGAATCAAGTGATAAAAGCTGAACGGAGAATACTTAAGGAGCTAGGCTTTTGTGTCCATGTAAAACATCCACACAAACTGATTGTAGTATATCTACAGCTGCTTCAATATGAGAAGAATCGTCAGCTCATGCAGATGGCATGGAATTACATGAATGATGCCTTACGAACGGATGTGTTTATGCGATTCCCTCCAGAAACTATAGCTTGTGCTTGCATTTACTTGACTGCTAGGAAGATTGGTTTACCTCTACCAAATAACCCACACTGGTTCTTACTCTTTAAAGTAACAGAAGAGGACATCCGTGACATTTGCACGAGGATTCTGCAGCTCTACAAGCGAACCAAAGTGAATTCGGAAGAACTGGAAAAGAAAGTTGACTTGCTGCGCAGAGTCTACCAAGCTAACAAACACTCACAAGCCCAGAAAGAGCGGGAAGCGAATGCAGAAGAAAAAAAGGCTGAATCCCCCACTGCATCCACTTCTAAGGATACAAAACGTGACTCTAAGAAAGACAAATCACCCAAAACACCACCATTATTCAATAAATATCATAGTAGCCACAAATCTAAGAGGGAACGTAGATCTCGGTCCCCATATGACAGGAAGCGGGAATATTCAAGCAAGAGACACAAGTCACGATCAAGAGATAGAGAGATTGAGCGCTCAAGAGAGCGAAGATCGGATGATAAAAGGAGTCGAGGCAGTGGCTCAAGAAAGTATGATGATTACGAGAGATCCAAGTCAAGTAGGGACAGCAGGGATGATAAAAGGAAATATTGAAATGTAAAATAAAGTTTTGAATAATTATTGTTGTTTTTCTTCTTGAATGTTACCTTCAGTAGTCACTCATGGGGTCAATGGGTTAAGGTTTGCTTATGTAACAAATAGTACGTACTCAGGACTTCGGATATCATGTTTTTGAATTTTAATCTGTTGTAAATGTTAACAAAAAAAAGTTATCAATGAGTTCCCTCTAAAACAAAATTGTGCATTTATAGAAGCAACTTTCTTTCATATTTTAAGCTTATGTGCATAAATTGTTACACACTTTTGAAGTGCGTTTTAGAGCTATGTTCGTGATCTTTAGTATCAAGTGAAGGTCGAAAAATTAGGATTCTAATTGATGAAGTCCCCAGAAAAAGGCCTCAAGATTGCTAATTAGATTTTTGCCAACCATATTGTGATCTAAAAAAAGCGCTACTTTTCTAAAACTCTGTTTTCTGAACCTACTGCATTTTAAGAGGGAAGAATAGCTTCACAATATAAATTCCTAAGAATTTACCACGCGTAGTTTTAAGTGAAATTGTATATTGTGAGATAAATAAATCATATCATATCATATCATATCATCCTAACCAAACATATATACATTTCTGATGAAATTTCCATTTCGGGAGAAAACTGTTTCCACTAAATAAATCTTAACAAATCACTTTGATTTTGATCGCTTTAGCATAATATATTCTAGGTTTATACTTAATGGTGCTCCCACACAGACTGTTACAAGTGTTAAATAACGTTATAAAACACGATAACATTGTTAAACACTTTATAACTTTTGTTACAACTTGTTAGATGTTGTAAACGCTCCCACATTGATATAAAAATGTTATATAACACCTAAAACAAAAAAAATGTTTTATAACAATGTTATATAACTTTATAACAAATGTTATGAATGTTACAATGTTATGCAACATTTTATCAGGAGAGTGCAATACGAAGAGCGCGGGGGTAGATGTGATTACGGGACGCATTTACTTAAAGTTGTCATTCGCATGTGAAACTGTTTATTTCGGTGTTTGCAAAATTACAACTCTTAATTTGAGTAACGACGATATTCCGTCATGCTGTACTTTTCTCTCGCTTTTAGAGAGCGAACCCAATGACTAAATCCTCGTCCATGTCTACTCGAGTCGGAAACCTCTTGCACTGACGTATTTACGGTATTTGGGAGCTTTTATAACCATATAACATGTAACATTATAGTAACACAATGTAACACCAGTGTGGGAGAACCTGCAACTTGTGAAGTTGTTGCAATTTGTTCTAAAGCATTTTTTATGTTGCATAACACGATAACAATGTATAACATTTGTTATACAATGTTATATAACAAATGTTTTATAATGTTAAATAACACTTGTAACAGCCTGTGTGGGAGCACCATAAGGTTTCACATAAAAAAAAAATTACATAGTTTTTTTTAAACAAACTGCTTAATTCAACCAAGTTATAATCACATTTTATATGTTTGGTTTGTATTATAAAAACCAGTTTTTTAAGTGAAACCTATAAACCGAGAATATAATTATGCTGAAGCGACCGACATCAAAATCAAAGTGATTTATTAAGATTTAGTTTGTGGAAACAGTTTTCTCCCGAAATGGAAATTTTATCAAAAAATTAGGTAGGTTTAGGTTAGAATCGCAAAGCTAGGTATTCTTCACTCTTAAGCTGTGGTTCTAAAGGCCAGTCCAGACGGGAAATTTTTTTTGCCAATCTGATTAAATTGATCAAATCAGGTGGTGTGGACGCAAACGCCAATCTGGCTCGCCGATTTCTACCGCCGACTATGACCGATATTACCGATAACATGGCGGTGGGAACGCAAGAATAAAGAATATTTTTTTTTAATTTACAGCGCTCAAATATCACCCTAAAGCTGGGTGTACACTTGTTGTCCCCTTAGCAATGTGTATTTTTGAGCAGAGATAGGAAGTGTTACTATTTTTTAGTATTAATACAATGTAGTAGTGTGTAGTGGGAATATAAACACGACGCGATCCAATCCAATGCCGCCGCTATCTATCAATGGCATTGTTCAAATACGTAACATTCGATGTCAAAGATATGTTTACGTTTTGCGCCTTATTACAAAAGGGGTTAGGTACAGGTGGTACGACGTGTAAACAAATCATTGACGACTATATATCTCAGAATAATTAACTGAAATTAAGTCTAAGAATAGTGTTTATTGTAGTTATTTATACACGTGGGGATATTTATACGCATGATTCGAATATTGAATCGATATTCTAAAAGGTGCGCAGCGTAAGTCGGTGTCGGTATAGATCAGAGGTTCCCAAACTTTTTTTGCCCTCGTGTGTTTGGGAGGGGTATATGGATAGTTTTGTGATTTTTCCCTATCAATATTCTTGATCAGTTTTGTCATTAACGACTACGACTTAGGTATTACTCGGCAGCTCGAGTAGCGCGACGCAAAGTATGATAATGTTTATTAAGCATTGCACTATAATCTATTATATTATAAATGCGAAAGTTTGTATGTTTAGATGTTTGAATGCTTGTCAAATCAATCACGCATAAACTGATTAACAGATTTTGAAGGAATTTGGCATACAGGATGTTTATTTCATTACCTGTAAGTGACACTAAAGAGAATTTGAAATAGAGGTGTATTGTCAAAGAAAACTTTGAAAACGCCATTTCACTTTGATTCTTATTCTTTCACTATATGTGTTAAATTTGTTAGATATCAAAAAGTGGCGCCATCTAATAGATCAAAGGCCAAAGGTTTGGCGACATCGTTTCGAGCGATGGCGCCATAACCATTAAGTTGTGCCCGGTAATATGGCGCCACTTTTTGATATTTATCAAATTGAACACATATCAGTGAAAGAATAAGGATCAAAGTCAAATGGCGTTCTAAAAATTTTAATCATGTGTCGAAAGATGGTAGTAAATTTACGTGGCTACAAAGTTTTCTTTGACAATACACCTCTATTTCAAATTCTCTTTGGTGATACTGGATACTTTTCACCCCGGAATTTACTCTCCAAGGGAGCGAAATAAAGGTTTAAAAATGTTAAAGTACCTACGGTATTAAGCAGGAGGAAGGCATGGCAACTTAGAGGCGTCTATGGGGACGAAGCTACAGGCGGCGGCTAGTTATAAATAAAAGCGGGATCAATATATACCTTGGATATATATTTATTAGCTGGAAATACGTAAGCCTACCAGATAATTTGATCGCGTAGGTGGAATCACCAAGGGTGCTGAGACTTGTGTGGGTGGTATATATATTACCAAGCAGTAGCGCGGTAAATGATACATTTTTCGATGTTCCTGTTTCATCATTATTAGCTATAGTGTTCAACTTTAACATTTACTCAGCAAATAGGCAAGGGCAATTTTACACGTCAACATGGGATTTACATACAAGCAAAAAAAGCATATCAACAATTATAAAATACAATTAACTGAAAATATCAATGCAAACTAAAGTATGATTATTACTCAGAGACGTATAGTCACTTAATGACGAATTACAAAAATTAACTAAAATAATATCTGAAATTACGTAAAGGTGTAAATGTCTCGTAAGTGTCAGAACAAAAGATTATACAGTTTATCAAAATTATCCTTAGAGATGTATAGGGTCTCCAAGAGTCAAAATTGTGTTTTGCTTTTATTTGCGGAGGAGACGTAAGGAGAAGAAAATGGATCATATCACGCAATCCTCAACATCACAATGGCAAAGTCATACCATCATAGTATTTTAACATTAGTACACTTATTACTACTACTATGATCATCCTAAAATGTTGACTGCAAGGTTAATACGGTTAAAATAATTTATACAAATGTTACAAATGAGAATGTATCGAAGTAACTAGTATCTCAATGTCATATTTATTTGTATTGTAATCAATAATCTGTAAAAGCTTGCCACAAAACTGTTTATGGCATAGTATATGTATATAAAACAAGCATTTATTAACCAAAAAATAGCTCATCCACCTCAGGTTTCGTCATAAAAGAATGTCTATTTACACATAAGTACCACAAGTATTAGTATCTCTCCGTTGCCATGCCACCACTAAACTACTGAACTAAGTTTTAGGAAATTTAGCACTTACGAGTATAAAATTTAAACCCTGGGGATGGACAGTCAGACCCTACTTTATTTTAATGACCACGTAGCCTACTCAGTAGTGATCCTTTTTATATGTTTTTATTTTGTTCCTGAGCTATGGATGTTTTCTATGTATTTATCCACAACACGAGCCTTAGCTATTGAGCGGACTAGGTCGATTTTTGTAAGTTTATTTTTTATATACATATTTTATTTTTGGAGCTATACCTATCTCAATTTTTTTTTGTAACGGAGGGGAAATGACACATAAAATCCTTCGAAGGCGCAGCATCTTCGAAACATGTGTCAGCCAAAAGAATAAAAGTAAGTATAACTATTATACTTCCGTAGCGCAACCCTAGTGTTGCGCGACATACCTATTTCAGTCGGGTCAGATAAATATAGCGCTGGCCGCTCAGTCGCACGTCGCCGGCCGCCCTGTGCGCCCTTACGTTCACGTTACTGTCTCTGAAAATATGAAACGTAGGACCGTTACTGTTTCCGAGAAATGGGTAGGCTCTTAGGCAGGATCGGGAAATTAACTTCGCGTAATTGAGAAATTGTGGAGATTTTATTGTACCATAAAGCTCAACTTAGCGTACTTTGCCAAACACTGTCTGGATTCAAAAACAAAGTGATAACGGGAGAAAGGCGTCCTAGTTTGGGATTAGGTAGATGTAGACAGCTGTATGATTGAGAGTATGTTATTTCTATCGCGCTTATTTGTAAGAGTAGGCAATCATAGAGATGATAGGCAAGCTTGAGGTTTTGAGCAAGTTTACTTTTGTTAGCTATTTTCTTTATAGAAACTGTAACTAATCAGTTTTGGCACTTAACAGTTCGTCTGATTTATGCAAACGTGACTCCAAGTTTAACTGATTGCCACACATGACACGCACGAATAAGTCAGGTCTCGGGTCGCGAACTAGACGAGGTAATGGGGGGACGCGAACGGGGTCCATTCGCCGCTGTGGGAGTCACATCATTTCAATTTCAAACGAATATAGAAAATAGTTAAAATCGTGTCGTTGGTTTGTGAACTTGATGATTACATTTCTTTTTCGTTCTTGCACTGATTAGTTATTTAACATGATATATTTAGGTAAACATTATTTATCAATATTAAATAAAAATAATTTAAATTATCGAGGAGGGACTTCAATTTGTATAGGACTAAGTCCACTGCTCCTACATTCTTGATATTATCCTACAATTTATAGCATCGATGATTCCTTATCTTCCTAACCTAACACGTGAACAGTTTAAACCTCAAAGTCCAACCACGCGACTACCAATCTTCTAGCGTTATAAATAGCGACGATAATATCTTAATATCTCGGAGAGATTTTAACCGTAATTTCTCGTCCGGGGTTACTACTTAGTTTATCAAACAAAACTCATTCATTACCCGAGGAATGGCTGAATAACCAACATAAGAGTGATTTTTGATTACGTATAGTCTTCATATATATCTGTCTCAAGTTATTCTAGATACGAGTTAACAGTCAAGAAAAAACGTTTGTAAATGATAAGCTGTCGTGTACATATCAGTTGTTATCTTCGTAGTAGGATAACATCACAGTAGAGTGCCGCTGTTAGAAGCAGCAATCAATTCAAAGTAATCAATATTACTTCATTATTATTTTTGTTTTGAAAACCATACTAACGTAGGACTTTGATTGTCTATTGTGTTCTGTGATTGAAATAGACTATATCATGAGAAAATCACTTCCAAGTCTCGCAACTAATGACATCATATAATTGAGTAGTTTATACCAGTCTAATAGTAAACGTATAAGTGAAATCATCTCAGTGTGTAGTGAAAATTAGTGCTAAAATGATGCCATTAAGCAAGATCGCACATCGGACATGCTTCGTAGTGAGCAGAACCGTGTACATGACATGTAAGTTTTACGCATGGAGTTTAGGAAAAATGTATAAATTGCAAAATAAATAAATATATAGTCTGTCAAACAAATTTTTCAGTAGAAAAAGGTGCGAAATTCACATTTTCTTCGGAACTATAACCTTTCGCGCCTACATTTTTATGCCGCTTTTTTACTGACAGTAATATCTTGACAGACTATAGTTTAGAAATTTAATTATAAATAAAAACATTATTTATAAACCCAAAAACATAATTAATTAATATTACACTACAACTACACTAAGATTGAAAAGGTATAAGTGAAACTTTATACCTACAATAGTGTGTTTCGTATACAGTCTTAAGTTAAGACTGTATATGTGTTAAGACTCTTAACAATGCTGTTCGCCGATATTACTCACTCTCCCACAAAGGCATTATCTCGTAAAAGTCAACTACTCTGTTCTCGGCGAACATACCCGATGCACTACACCTCCACGGTAGCCGTAACATTGCACGAAACGCGTTGTTGTACTGTACTCGAAGTCTATTAGTCTCTATAGTCTGATTAGCTTAAGATAATAATATGTAATACTGTCTTACTATTCATAGGTTCTTGTTGCTAGGCCTAGTGGTATGAATAAAGTATATTTGAACTGAACTGAACTAGTATAGAATGCCTGACATATTACAATATATTTGACTTTTATGATCCATATGGGTTATGCGTATTAGTGCCACTGACCTTATATATGTAAAAAAAAAACACCACGAAGTATTTAAGATTCTAGAGCACGAAACAGGGATACGCGAAATTGTAGGTAACGAGTGCCAAGAGATCGCGACAGTAGAAAAGTTTGGGAACCCCTGGGGTTCCTTTCACGAAAGCATTAAGGCGTAAAACTTGTAGAATTGGCAGTATTTTCCCTTATAAGGACTTTCACTTACCTTACGAGCAACAAGTCGCTAAAAGGGACCACGTGTAGGATATAGGTAAAGTCGGTCACAGAATTTAATGTCAGTACCATATGGTATCTTGTAGCAGTGACAATAGTCGGAGGCTAGCTACTTTAATATTGATTGTCACTGTGACAAGATAGGTACGAAATGGTATGGAAATTAAAACCTTTTACTGTACAGTCACGTCTGAAAATATCGATACAAAAAAGTGCCAAAAATATGTATACACGACTTTATTGCCCATATACTAAGGTGGTGTATACATATTTTTGGCACATTTTTCGTACCGATATTTTCAGACGTGACTGTACCTACTCAGGCTAAATCTAATTAATGGAAAATTTTCAGTACTGGTAACAACTTGGTGGTAACTAGTGGGAATAATTTCTGAGCTAATGCACCGATAGGAATATAACAAAGTGAAGGAGTGTCATAAACGTCATGTTTTCACAGGAATTTGACATAAACGATGATTATTGACACATTTTGTTATTTCAAATGCCATGCAGAGTTATCTTGGTACCGTCTCCATCAGATATATCATAGCGGCCAAGGCGCTCACAAATATCTGAACACACCTAGTGTCAAGGCGTTCGAGTGCGCGTTCAGCCCGCGTAGCCAACGTGTATATAATAGTTCGTGTCATCCACGATGATGCGCAGGTTGGTCAAATATAACCATTAATAGCATGACAATATGGATCAAGGTACGCATCGCCGTGAATGACACGATTTTTAAATAGTTATTTGTGCAAAAAGAGAGGAAAGTTTAGTTTGTCTTGCGAGTGTTGATTTTGAGTCCCGAGTAAGCGAATGATTCTGTAATTGAATCACGAGCGAATTGAGCGTAGCGAGGGACTCAAAAACACGAGATGGAAAATAACTTTGCTCTCGTGTGACACATACAACTAAGGTCCGACCGAGAACGCTTTTTCTGTCTCGGCCGAGAACGAGACCGAGACCGAGATTCAATGGTATTCTCGGCCGAGACCGAGACCGAGACCGAGACCGAGAATTTATAAAATAGAAGAAAAAAACGATTTTTGCAATCAAAATGTTTTAATAGTCGAAATTCGATGATTTATCAGAAAAAGGTTTCATGGCCACTTCGTAGCGCTATTAAATAAATAGTATTTTTAGGGTTCCGTAGCCAAAATGGCAAAAACCCTTATAGTTTCGCCATTGCCGTCTGTCTGTGTCTGTCCGTATGTCACAACCATTTTACTCGAAATCTAAACGATATATTTTATAACGATATATGGAATGAAGGTGTATTATGTAATGTAAGTCGCATCTTAGTAAGGTAAATAATTAAGCTGTAATAAATACTTTTTCAGGAAAATGATTTTGAATATCTTCTTATTAAAATGAAGGAAGTGCCACGAACATTCGCTCTTTTGCTTGTCTGGCTTTTTGTATTGTATGAAGGTACGGAACCCTCCATTATGCGTTGCCCGACACTTGGCCGGTTTTTCTACTACGGATGTGCACAAAAAGAGGTACAGTAACAATAATCAGAATTAAAAAAGTTATATATTGTTACCCAAAAAACGTAATTTTTCAGCGTTATGGTCCGTTAAATTATGACAATGCTCGTCGTTTAACTGGTCAGTTAGGGACCTGCTACTAAGCTAAGCCATATTAAATGAAAATCAACTTACTTATGTCTGAAAAACCACACCGCGAGTTTCGTCAAAATTGCATAGAAGCATCCGCAAAGTTAGCATGAAATTATGTCCAATATTCCACAACAGTAATCCGCCACAGGTATTGTTTTGTACTTACCTACTGCTTTACCTTTTCCCGTAAACAAAAATATATTCAGTATCAAAATATCCTGTGTCATCTTACACCCACATCAAGTTAATTTAAGTTACATGTCAATAACAATATACACTCATTTATTAACTCTTCCGCAATTACAACGACCACAAAACGAAAAGAACCAAAGAACAAGTCATTACTGGCAACCGAGCCTATCCGATCCCAACGCCGTATTTGATAAGTAATTGGCTTAAAATGTGGGTACGAAACCAATCAAAATCACAAAAACGTCACACCAAGCGGGCGAAGCAACCAACGGGTGGCTTTGAAACGGGCGCTCGTGCGCGGTAAATTAAAAATCCACCAATGATAACATACTGCCTAGTCTCGGTCTCGGCAAGAATCTCGGCCCATTTTGGCCGAGAGCCGAGACCGAGATCTCGGCCCGATTTTTGGCCGAGAATGCCGAGACCGAGACCGAGACCGAGATCTCGGTCGGACCTTACATACAACTCACCTCAGTGTAGTGAGAACATATTAAAGGTTAAAAAAATTCAACATCAAGTAAAGTTAACAACATTTATTTACATTGATGAATGAAAGGCATCATCATTATGACGAAAGCTTCTAGAAATAGTATTCATAGCCTTCACTAAATTAAAAAGCTACTTTGTCTCACTCCCTGGAGTGACGAAAGTAGGCTTGATCGAGCTGCTGAGGTGAAAAATATATATATATAAAAAAAAAATTCAGTAGCACAAGTTATTTTACAAAAATCAGGTGGGTGCCTCTTTTTAAGTATAGAATTACCTATGTCAAGAGACACCGCTCCTCCATTGTGATTTACAGCATCGTAATACTATGGTGTGTTTAACATAACTTTAATTACTTAAGTACTAGAGTAGAGAACATTATTGTCATTATTCACTAGGAGTAGACGCTTCATATATAACTCCATTACCGACAGTACTTTTTAATGTTTTAAGAGTCCTTTTAAAACGCCTTTGATGTCCGGTTCACGGTAAATAAGAGAAAAGGTCACAAGCTATATTCCACTGGAACCCTTGTAAAATGTCAGATGGCACTGGTAATAATTTAACCCTTTACCAGGCCCCGAAGAACCAGCGTGTCTTAATACGTACTTTATATGCTGTTGCAACCGTATTGAACGCCTTGTAAAAAATGTATTTATGAAAGTCGGAGATCTTCCTTTAAACCAGAAATAAAAATGTGGGTTACGGTTATCCCATCGCCTGTCTAAGTAATGAACTGTCATACTAGATTTTGTCTTATTATATTCTTGATCAGGCCAAGGGATATATTCCACCCACATCTTATATCGGTTATAATAGTCAAGGTTTAAATCCAAATCTCCTACGAAACATTATATCAATCACTACTTACTTACGTGAGTTTTTATGACATGACAAGACAATTTACCGGGCCATGGGAAAAATAGCTCCCACACAGTTAAACTCTAATAAGGCCATGGGATAATGTCAACCCACATCCTAATTCTGGTCATACACAATAATGCATGAATATTTAGCAATATTTACGATTACATTAGCTTTCAACACTCAAAATCTACAAAATATCAAAAAATTGTTCGACCTATGTACTTCTGTTTCATATAAATTATGGAAAGTGTTCGAAGTTCTCCGTAGTTTACTGAAATTAGCGTTCAAGTGAATTTAAACGGCTGCCGAAGATATATTACGCAATTTAGAAGCGTGTTCTGAATGAAGATCATAAAATAATATTTCAGGGATTGACAAAATATTTTGTAGGTGGTTTGGAGTTAAAACCTGACTACGGTAACCGATATAAGATGTGGGTGGAATATATCCCTTGGCCTGGTAAAGGGTTAAATGTGACCTCGTTATGAATTCTGTTTACATTACTAGACATGTAGATGTAGGTATGGATATATTTGGACAGGTCCGCCCAAAATACGTTGACAAAGAATTTTCCTGTGTATGTTTTTGATAATTTTAACAAACATTTGCGTTTTTTTTTATATACTATGTCGGAGGTAAACAAGCATACGGCCCGCCTGATGGTAAGCAGTCTCCGTAGCCTATGTACGCCTGCAACTCCAGAGGAGGCACATACGCGTTGCCGACCCTAGCATTCCCCCCCTCACTATGAGTAGGGTCTAGTGTTATTTGGCTGCGGTTTTCTGTAAGGTGGAAGTACTTCCCCAGTTGGGCTCTGCTCTAGATCTGGAATGATATCCGCTGTGCTGTGCCCTACCACACAAAGCGAGATGACATTCACAATGCCCATACCTCTCTTTTGGACGTACCCGGGTCCAGTGCGTTTGTGTATCAAAGTCCAGAGAGAAATTTTGAAGATCTTATGATTTTCGGGGGCCCTTGCACACTTCGACCCATAGGGATTGTGTATATAATTACCCCCTTAGGAAAGATGCGTCAACTACTCAAGAGCGTTTCCAACCAACTCCATATGCCGTATGATGGAGCTTCATGGGTAGCATTTTGAATTCCGTTGGTTCCAGATAGCCTGCTCCAAAGTCCTTCAGTCTTTGTCTTGCCAGGGCGTGACGTTCACTCGTCAGGTGTTTTACTGTATCTTCCTCTTCGCCACACATTCGACAATCGGTGTTGTCAGTGTCCCGTCTTGGCCAAAACTGCTTTTGAAGATAATGTTTTGTTTCAGTTAAATTATCGTAGTTTTTTTTTTATATTTTGTAAAAGAATTGTAAAAATATTAATTAAAAATACTCTTATTTTAAGGGCATGTCTAAATTAATGTCTCGGCGCATTTATTTATTTAATCTTTATTGCACAAAAGAAAACCTTATAGTGTGGTATATAACCTTATAAGGTGAACTTAATGCCATGAGGCATTCTCTACCAGTCAACCTTGTATACCTTGTTGCGCATTGTAGGTACTCCGGACCCCCCTCCCCCTGCCCCCCTGCTTAGACTGATTGTATATAGGGGGGTCACCTCTCTGCAGCTGACCGTACCTAAGACAGTCTTGTGGCTGTCTTATAATTATTGAATTCATGGAGGATTTCCAACTTTACAATTGTTAGGTAGGTACTTGTTATTTACAATTATCTGTACAGTTCTGAATTCACAAATAATGATGGAACCTAGCGTCAATATTTTCGAAAATTTGTTATTGATTTTTTTTACAGTACAAACAACCTAGTTGTTTTTTTGAGAAACCAATGTGCAAGATCATGTTTAGAATATTCTGTTAATCGTTCTGAAAAACCAACTCAACTGCACTTCTAAAAAAACTTTTACCACTCAAAGCCATTCTGTTCTAAACCTTATAATATTAACATTACGGTCCATTCCAGGCTGCTGCGGCTGCTGCTCGGCCCTCCGGCCGCGCTACAAGCGGCTGGTGGACAACATCTTCCCCGCTTCCCCGCAGGAAGGCCTGGTGAAGTCCAACATGGAGAAGCTCACGTTCTACTCGCTCTCCAGCCCGGAGAAGCTGGATAGGATTGGAGAATATTTGTTTCAGAAGGCTAGTCGGGATATTTATAGAAGGAGACATGGGTGAGTTTAATTACCTAGTTTTTGCCAAAAAAAAAAAAAAATTTTGGTACAAGCTTTTATCCCTGACTGTACTTTTCTTACCACAGGCAGCTAATACTCATCAAGACAGTTCTAAAATCCCCAAACACAATTAGTTTGCGTTGTTTCATCACAGGGTTCCTATGGCCACCTCCTGTTTCCATCATCAGATCAGCTCCATGTCATCATAATATTGCATTGTCATCCGATTTACATATGTAGGTATACAAAATTTCAGCTCAATCGGAAATCGGGTAGTGGGTCAAATTTAGCTTCCAAGATGCCAATCGTTTGCGTATATTAGTGCGATAGTAAATCAAATTAATAGATAGATATGGATAGTTATTCATTAAGTACATATTTTACGACCGGTATTTATTTTTAAGGTTTCGAGCATTTGTGTGTATATTGTACATTTTCGTCGTTTTAATTTTTTTTGTTATTTTACTTTGTTACGTATTGCAATTTAATGGATGACTGTCATTGGCCTTCTTTTATGTAAGCATTTATATGTTTAGTTATATCTACGGCTGTTGTTATCCTGAACACCAATAAAATAAAATAATAAATAAATAGAGAGACATGTTGATTGGCATGTTGGCTATGTATCCATGGTGCCTAATTTGTGCACAATAACAAACTAATTAACAAACACGTGGCACACACAATGTTTGTCATCATACTTGTGAGGAAAAAAAGAGAGTATAAATAAAACTTCTGCCTAATTTTGCAGTACATTACATAGTTGTAATTTAGGATTTACGGACCGCATCGCCTACGTGTAATAACACCTTTTACGAGCAAGTTTAATGAAAAATTCCATGCATTCGAACCATCGCGAGCGTGTCGAAGGAGACGGAGCCCTGTGTGGTTCGGCCTTAAAACAGGTTTATGGCTGTTGTGTGGCTATTGTTGGCCTTTAATGTTTGTGGCAGACCTTAATAGACCGTAAAACGTCGTCTTTCGGACACGAGCGATTTTTACACAAAGTTGTATCGGCCTGGACATTGCGCGACTGGCTTTGGCTAAGGCGACAACCATAGGTTGGAGTGAGACACAGCGATCGGACCTTTCGTTTCCGCAATGTCGTGGCCAGCGTGTACCATTTACCCGTTTCCGTCGAGAACTCGCATCGCTCGTTTCATAAAACGCTCGTGTTTTAACTTCTAATTGCTTTATCATGCGAACGACTAATGAGTGGAATTCACTTCATGCAAATCTATTCCCAGTCCACTATAATTTGGATCTTTTAAAATCGAGAGTGAATAGACATATTTTAGGTAAGCATGTTCCATCCTAGACTGCATCGGCACTTACCATCAGGTGAGATTGTGGTCAAATACTTACCTTTTCTTAATAAAAAAAAGTATGTATCGTTGCGTAAATTACTATAGTAGGGGTCAACAAATAGCGCACCGCGGTCCGGATGCGGACCGCCGACCTATTTTATTTTTTAGCTTATTTAATTAACTCTAGTAAAAACGTAACGCGATGGTCACTATTCTTAAAACCGAACCCGTAGAGAAACTAATTGGTGATCCCTGTAGGTTTCCGTTGGTGTTTTACAGACGCCTTGCAAATTACAGCTACCTTTAAGTAACTGCATAATTCATATCAATTCCAGTTTCGTCGTCATAGCAATGGAAGCAATGGATCAACTTCTCCTGGCCTGTCATTCTCAGACCCTCAATTTGTTCGTCGAGAGTTTCCTCAAAATGGTGCAGAAGCTCCTAGAATCCACGGACCCTGAGCTGCAGACCTTGGCTACTCAGAGCGTGAGTCAGAAGACAAACTTTTACTTATAGTAACGCATTGATGATCTATCAACATGGATATGTTTTTACCTTTATAAGCGACTGATGAAGAAAATAGAGAGGAAAGCCTGAGATAATCCCGTGAACACCAAGAGCGGGCCTCGGGCGAACATATCGCCTCGGCACGGCACCCAGATACACAGCTGATTTTCTCGCGCTTAGTATTTTTCGTGATGCTTCTATGTTTATATCTTTGACACAAAATATTTGTCAAAATAGTTCGGTACCTCAATCCATTACATCTTCCGACATCGATTTAACACTTATAAATTTAAAAAGTACAAATTGTTATTCAATGTTCTACTCGTATGTAACGTATCCCTGTACCTGCCTAATATCTGATATGATTTATTTATCTCACAATATACAATTTCACTTAAAATAACAACATGGTAATTTTTTAGAGTAATGACTTATCCGCTAATATCCCAATATTTATTGATTACAGTTCGTCCGCTTCGCAAATATCGAAGAAGACACGCCTTCGTACCACCGCCGCTACGACTTCTTCGTATCCAAGTTCTCAGCGATGTGCCACAGCAACCATAATGACAAGACTATGAGAGATAAGATACGACTCGCTGGCATACAAGGCTTGCAGGTAACTTAACTTATAATCAGATATCAAGGAGAGAAGACATCACGCCGTCGGAGCACCGCCGCTACGACTTCTTCGTATCCAAGTTCTCGGCGATGTGCCACAGCAACCATAATGACAAGACTATGAGAGATAAGATACGACTCGCTGGCATACAAGGCTTGCAGGTAACTTAACTTATAATCAGATATCAAGGAGAGAAGACATCACGCCGTCGGAGCATCGCCGCTACGACTTCTTCGTATCCAAGTACTCGGCGATGTCCCACAGCAACCACAATGACAAGATACAACTCGCCGGCATACAGGGCTTGCAGGTAACTTATAATCAGATATCAAGGAAGGAAGACATCACGCCGTCGGACCACCGCCGCTACGACTTCTTCGTATCCAAGTACTCGGCGATGTCCCACAGCAACCACAATGACAAGATACAACTCGCCGGCATACAGGGCTTGCAGGTAACTTATAATCAGATATCGAGGAGAGAAGACATCACGCCGTCGGAGCACCGCCGCTACGATTTCTTCGTATCCAAGTACTCGGCGATGTCCCACAGCAACCACAATGACAAGATACAACTCGCCGGCATACAGGGCTTGCGGGTAACTTATAATCAGATATCAAGGAAGGAAGACATCACGCCGTCGGACCACCGCCGCTACGACTTCTTCGTATCCAAGTTCTCGGCGATGTGCCACAGCAACCATGATGACAAGACTATGAGGGACAAGATACAACTCGCCGGCATACAGGGCTTGCAGGTATCTTATCTTATAATCAGATATTAAAGGCGCAACGCCCGTCAACCAGCGCACCCGCTCCGTGCAACCGCGCCAGCCAGCGGGTGTCCTAAAGCGTACTTGGCCCCAAATAGTTAAACATGAATTATTTGTTCCAGGGCGTGATTAGAAAGACGGTATCCGACGACCTAGTGGAGAACATATGGGAAGCCCAGCATATGGATAAGATTGTGCCGTCTCTGCTCTATAATATGCAGGTAATTACTTCCAGGCATGGAAAATGTTATTAACTTACTTACTTATTTAATTTTAGTCAATAACTGGCCAAGTTCGAGTCGCACGAGGGGTTCCGTACCGTTACGCAAAAAACGACAGAAAAAATCACGTTTGTTTTATGATAGCCCCAATAAATATTTATTTTATTCTGTTAGTATTTGTTGTTATAGCGGCAACAGAAATGCATCATCTGTGAAAATTTCAACGGTCTATAGCTATCACGGTTCATGAGAATCATGAGATACAGCCTGGTGACATAGACAGACGGACAGTGGAGTCTTAGTAATATGGTTCCGTTTTTAACGTTTGGGTACGGAGCCCTATAAAGCAGTGTTCTGTCTGTACAATAACCTACAATAATATGTTGCAGATCAATAAGCGACATATTTTGGTGCAACTTCCACAGTCTGCCGCTTGCCGATTGCCGAGAGTTAGCTTTGACTAACTATAATAGATGACTGTCTGATTAAGCGAACGAACAATCGGCAATAGAACCTTTTACCATGAAATATTTTAACAGTAACTTATTTGTTTAGACAGTGTGATTAGTACAACATCTGATCAAAACGGTTGCCATTTCAGAGCGCAGAAAAATACGAGACCCTATCCAGTATGGACGCAGACACACAAGATGGAGTAGAAGACACGCCGCCTCGCCTCGCCGAGGCGTGTCTTCGAGAGTTAGTCGGCCGCGCCTCCTTCGGACACATTCGTAGTGTACTACGACCTGTGCTCACGTAAGTTCTATCTATGTAGTGAGTCTTATTGCAACTGGATAAAGTCTAAAGTCAATTGAATCTGTTATAAGACGTAGTAGAAGACACATCGCCTTCCCTCGCCGAAGCGTGCCTTAGGGAGTTAGGTGGCTGCGCCTCCTCCGGACACTACTACGACCAGTACTCACGTAAACTATGAACCTTGTTGCAACTAGATAAGGTCTACAATCATTTATACCTGTTATAAGACGGAGTAGAAGACACACCGCCTCGCCTCGCCGAAGCGGGTCTTCGGGAATTAGTCGGCCGCGCCTCTTTCGGACACATTCGTAGCGTACGGCGACCAGTACTCACATAAGTTATGAACCTTGTTGCAACTAGATAAGGTCTACCCTCAGTTGTAGCTGTTATAAGACGGAGTAGAAGACACCCGCCTCGCCTCGCCGTAGCGGGTCTTCGGGAATTAGTCGGCCGCGCCTCCTTCGGACACATTCGTTGTGTACTTCGACCAGTCCTCACGTAAGTTATGAACCTTGTTGCAACTAGATAAGGTCTACCCTCAGTTGTAGCTGTTAGAAGACGGAGTAGAAGACACCCGCCTCGCCTCGCCGAAGCGTGTCTTCGGAAGTTAGTCGGCCGCGCCTCCTTCGGACACATTCGTAGTGTACTACGACCAGTACTCACGTAAGTTATGAACCTTGTTGCAACTAAATACAGTCTACAATCATTTGTACCTGTTATAAGACGGAGTAGAAGACACACCGCCTCGCCTCGCCGAAGCGGGTCTTCGGGAATTAGTCGGCCGCGCCTCTTTCGGACACATTCGTAGCGTACGGCGACCAGTACTCACGTAAGTTATGAACCTTGTTGCAACTAGATACGGTCTACACTCAGTTGTAGCTGTTATAAGACAGAGTAGACGACATCCCCACTCTCCCTCCTCCCCCCGGCTAGCCGTAGCGTGTCTTCGGGAATTAGTTCTCGCCTCTTTCGGACACATTCGTAGCTCCTGCTGTTTCATGTAGTCCTAGTACTGTCTGGGAGAATATTAAGCGCTCCTTGGCGATTTATTAATTTTTGAACGCTAAAATTACCCAAAGGCGTCGTAATTAGTCGGGTTCTTAAGCCTTATGGACAACTATAGAGTCAGACCAATTCTGATAACCCAGCCTGTGCACACGTCAGTTTGGCGTTTAAAGTAACACTTGCACTCTCTGGGCTGTCAAAATCGCTGCCAACTTATCTTGATCTCACTCGCAAGTGTTTTGGCGTACGCTGTCAAAGTAACCTTCACTTTCAAGTAAGGTATAGATACATTAGCTCGTTTGCGCCCGTGACTTTGCTGCCATGAATAGTCATTAACGGATATGTACAATTAAATCTCGCAGAGGGCCTATTTGAGTCGCCAGAATGACTACTCATAACATAACTACCGTAGTACACATTAGTTTTATATAATCTTCCTCGCGTTGTTGCGGTATTTTGCCATGGCTCATGGGAGCCTGGGGTCCGCTTGACAAATAATCCCCACAATTGGCTTAAGCTCTACTTTTACGAAAGCGACTGCCATCAGACCTTCCAACCCAGAGGGGAAGCTAGGCCTTATTGGGATTAGTCCGGTTTCCTCACGATGTTTTCTTTCACCGAAAAGCGACTGGTAGGTAAATATCAAATGATATTTCGTACATAAGTTCCGAAAAACTTTACTTTAGTTTTATGACTAAGCAAGCCACATCATAGCTGTAACTGACGTTAAAAAAACCGGGCAAGTGCGAGTCGGGCTCGGGTACGAAGGGTTCCGTACCATTATTTATAAAAACGGCAAAAAATTATGTTTCTTGTATGGGAGCCCCCCTTAAATATTTATTTTATTCTGTTTTTAGTATTTGTTGCTATAGCGGCAACGGAAATACATCATTTGTGAAAATTTCAACTGTCTAGCTATGACGGCTCATGAGATACAGCCTGGTGACAGACGGACGGATAGACGGACAGTGAAGTCTCAGTATTAGGGTCCCGTTTGACCCTTTGGGTACGGAACCCTAAAAAGAGTCTATAACTTTTCGCAAGGAGCTTATTCGACTTGACAAAATGTCATGCCGTGATATAACTACAATATTCACGCTTGGACGAGCGCTTTACAGGTCAACATGGTTTAAAGTAGCCCAATATTTTCTTTGCACTTCTTTTAATGTTCGTGTTTGTTTCAGGCATTTTGACCGACACGAGCTTTGGGTTCCGAACGACTTCGCTGTACATACATTTAAAATCATCATGTTTTCCATACAGGTGAGTATTTTACATCAATCCGGTGTAGTATGTGTACTACACCTTACCCACGAGCACACACGCATTGGTGACTATAGTATTTAAAGCCATGCATGTGATATTTAACGCATTATAATACGTCCTATACTCGAATCTGTTTCCTTTTACGAATAACCTCACATGGCGACTCTGCCAGCGCCTGCCAGGGGAAAACCTTGTTGTAGTGTGTGTGTATTACACCAGTAGTTGTGCGAATAGAAGATTAATAGTGTATTATATTCTGAGATATAAGTCTCCTCTGTTTTTGTGATTTGTGAACAGATTTTGCTTGATTCCATACTTCGAACGGATATAACTTATGATACCTCTATTATACATAACAGCGGTAATAGCCATTGAAAAACCAGTTGAAATTGGTCTCACTTGGAACTGTTTCAACTGCAAGGCTGACTGCGTAAATGTTTGTGAATTTAACCTTATTGGCGTACCTGTAGTGGTACAAATACTGGTTTTTATGTATTTGTCCATTCGTTCAGGCGCAGTACTCATACAGCGTGGTGGAGGCGCTGATGCAGCACCTGGACGCGGCGGGCGGCGCCGGCGCGGACGCCCGCGCCCGCACGCGGGTGCGGGCCGCGCGCGCCGCCGTGCTCAGCAACATCGTCGCCATCGCCGCCGGGGACAGCGTCGGTGAGGCACGCACACACACACACACACACAGACACACACACACACACACACACACATGGATACGGCAAATGGCGCTAGGAACGTACCTCGCGTTCTTATGAAGCTCAAAACTGCTTGTACCAAGGCTTGTGCCTTGTCCACTGTGCAGGGTAGGTACTTATACCCGGGCATAGTGTCCGTAAGTCCTACTTCTTCATCTAGCATTGTAAGTTAGGCTTCGGCAAAGTTATTAAGACTTGAAGAAAAAAAAACTATCATAATTTCACGGAACTCAATCTCATTAACGATTACTGATGCCACTTACCATAATACAGATCGTAGTTCAAATATGTATCAGATAAAATCACAGTTATTTAGATTGTATGCATTTAAAAACCCTCGCCAGGCTCATCAAAATGTATTAAAATCGCTCATTTGACTTAAGATTCTAGGAATCTTTTGATCTATTCTCATCTAACTACAAAATAAATACTCACAATAACTATCATCCGAAGAAAAACAGGTTTGTTTGGTGAAGGAATGTTTAAAGCGGTTTACTCTTTTCAGGTCCGTCTGTTCTGGAAATCATCAACAACCTCCTTACTAACCTCAGGGCGTCTGTGGCCAGAGATTCGGAGGTAAACACTTCACATCTCCTAAATTTATTACTTCTATTCAAATTGAAATTGAAATTCCCACTTTTTTTTTAAATGAGAAACTTGCATTTTATCCACATGTGGGGCAAAGTAATCAAATTAAAATTGGGCAAATTTTGAGTCGTTTCCTTATGTAAGCTGGTAGAATTGACTTTTAAATCAATATTTAGTTATCTTCCTTATGGAAGGTGGATGTAAGGAATTAAATCTCCATGTACCAAAAAGTGTCATCAAAAAACCTTAAATAGGTGGCGCTACAATACCTAGAATACTTGAGAAAAAAATCAAATCATAGACAGCGCACTTCACTCCGTCAATAACGCCTAGGGTCTTAGCTACTGTAGCGCTACTCTGGAGAGATTTGGAACTATTATTTATAGCTGACAGCTGGACACTTGCAATAGTTCTACCATAAGAGATATCACTCCTTTCAAATCCACACTCCATAATCTGTCTCTTTATTATGGAAGGTAGAGGCAAGGAACAGAATCTCCATAGACAGAACTGTTACAAAAGTGTTCAGCTGTCAGCTATAAATAATAGTTCCAAATCTCTCCAGAGTAGTGCTAGAGTAGCTAAGAACCTAGGCGTTATTGACGGAGTGAAGTGCGCTGTCTATGATTAGATTTTTTTCTCAAGTATTCTAGGTATTGTAGCGCCACCTATTTATAGTTTTTTGTCGGACACTTTTTGGTATATGGAGATTCTGTTCCTTGCCTCTACCTTCCATACTCTTTGTCGCTCGAATATGTCGAGAGTGATAGAGAGGTTAAATAACGAAATTACGATTATCTTGTTTCGCGGTAGACCCTCAGATTGTGATGGATTGTGGTAGTGGCGCCCCCTACGCAGAGTTTCGCGTAATATTCCCTATTTCTGGAATTTATTAAAAATGGCGGAGTCATGGGTTAGGGAGGTGTACAAAAAGTTCTTACTTTATGTTACAGAAAGAAACCGACGAGAAACTATACCAAGAGGCCCTCATCAACGCTCTAGGGGAGTTCGCGGACCACCTCCCCGACTTCCAGAAGATCGACATCATGATGTTCATCGTCAGCAAGATCCCCAGCAGCCAGCGGCAAGGGAAGAGCAGCAAGGCGGACGCCATGCTGCAGAGTATTCTACTGAAGTCACTGCTCAAGGTAATATACCTACAACTGACTTATGGTGGCCTGGTACTTTTTAGGGTTCTGTAGTCAACTAGGAAACTTTATGGTTTGGCTATGTCCGTCCGAGGCTTTCCTCCGTGATCATTAGTGCTAGAAAACTGCAATTTGGCATGGATGCATAAATCATACATGGCGACAGAACGGTAAAAAAAAAAAACAAAAAAAAAATGTTTTTGGAATACCTCCTTTATAAAATGTTTTTTTTAGGGTTTCGTACCCAAAGGGTAAAACGGGACCCTATTACCTGTGGAGTGACTACACTAAAAAAGCCTACAGTGCTCTGCGCGTCCAGTACAATAACGCCTTCAGGGGGTTGTTGGGGCTGCCCTGGCGCTGCAGCGCGTCGGGGATGTTCGCCGCATGGAGAACCGACGGTTTCCAAGCCGTGATGCGGAAGCGGGCGGCGTCCCTGAGCGAGCGTGTTCGGGGCAGTACCAACACTCTCCTGAAGGTGATTGCTGAGAGGATGGACAGCCCTATCCTTATTCACTGGATGTCTCTGCATGCCATTCCAAATTGCAATTATACTTTCTACTAACACACTTAGCCGTAAGTCATTACTAACATAATATGGATGTTTTTGTCCGAAATAAATGCTTTCATTTCATTTCATTCATTTCATTACTAAGACTCTGCTGTCCGTCAGTCCGTCCGTTTTTCACCAGGCTGTATCTCATGAACCGTGATAGCTCATAGACAGTTGAAATTTTCACAGATGATGTATTTCTGTTGCCGCTATAACTAAAAATTACGGAACCCTCGGTGGGCGAGTCCGACTCGCACTTGTCCGGTTTTTTTTATCCCAATGGTGTGGGGTACTTTTGGATAGGTCTTTCAAAATCATTCTCCAACAACCATTTTCTAATGAAGTAAATATAAAGTGTTTTCTGGAGATTTACAGGTACACTGGTTTTTTTTTCTGTCACAATGGATATGAAAAATTACCAGTAAAATAGTCATACCCATAAAACGTTGAAAAAAATTTAAGCTCATGGAATTCCCCATGTTTCCAGGTGGGCACGACATACAAAACGAGCGAGCTGAGCAAAGCGTTCCCAGCGGCGTTCCTAGACGCTTTACTCCGTCTATCGGGCGCAGGCGAGCCGGCCACACGAGCGTTGCTGCAGCGCATACTGCACACGCTACTCGATAGGAAGCAGAACGCACATAACCTACATACACCTACGTAAGTACCTACCTATACTGAAATAGAGGTGTATTGTCAAAATTTACTGCCATCTTTCGACACATGATTAACTCATATCAAAGTCAAATGGCTTTCTAAAAGTTTTAATTTTGTGTCGAAAAATGGCAGTAAATTTACGTCGTTACAAAGTTTTCTTTGACAATACACCTCTATTTCAAATTCTCTTTGATAGCTCCGAGGAATTGTTAGCCATAGCCCTACGCGACATTTCTATCTTCACTTAGATGGTTGGCAGTCCTCAACTGTGCGTTTGTCCAGAAACTTCCTGCCTCGCCAGCTAAACTGTGGAATGAACTGTCGCCTGCGGTATTTCCGGACCGATACGACCTTCAAAGAGAAACATAGTTTATTATTCAAGTAGGCATATTACAATGCGCTTATGAACGACAAATAAAGCTACACCGGCTCTAACCCTACACCTCTGACCCGTCAAACCTTCCAAAAAAGAGCGTACTCCCATCTTAAACGCACTTACAACTCCTCTGGTGTTCCGGGTGTCCATGGGCGGCGGTAATCGCTTACCATCAGGTGAACATATCAGAAAAAAAAACAAATATTAATCAGTATCTGTTGTTTTCAGACTGGCGTACGCGGAACTGGGGCTCACGATAGAGAAGTGCTCCCGCCCAGACCTCATCTTCATCAGCAAACACGGCTATGCCATATTCAGCTCTCTCTATGAGGGTGAGTCCTCATTAGCGTCCTAAAACATCTTAAAAAAAACATTTATTTATCTATATCTTAATCATCATTTAATCATTTATATCTTTCTGACGTCAGTTGCAACTTAAGCACTTACATGTTTTTATTATATTTTATTATAATAATAGAAAATAATAGAAGTCACTGAAAAATATCAAGCACGTGACGTGAGTGGTTAATAAGTTTTTGGCAAAAATTTCGTTTTTGGTACAAGCTTTTATCGCTGACTGTACTTTTCTTTCCACAGGCAACTATACTCATCGAGGCGCCACTTTTTGATATTTAACAAATTGAACACATATCAGTGAAAGAATAAGGATCAAAGTCAAATGGCGTTTTAAATCTTATACCTTTAAACGAGTTCTGTGATCTCGGAATCGGCTCTAACGATTTCGCTGAAATTTGGTATATGGGGGTTTTTGTGGGTATACAATCGATCTAGATTAGTCTTATGTATGGGAAAACGCGTGTTTTCGAGTTTTCATGCGTTTTTCTTTCGACGCAGAATATGGTCGCTAATTTCGTGTTGCCGGCCACTGTCCGTCTGGTCCAGCGGGTTAAGACACGGACGGCTAGAAACGAGTGTTACGGGTTCGAATCTCGCCCGGTGACTAACTTTTTTTTTGTATATGTTCAAGTTTATATATAATTTTTTAATTTTTATTGTTTTAGACAGTTTAATTTAGTAAAAAAATGTAGTTAAGATTATCACCTATACACCACCATATTACAATAAATAGTTATAACCGAGCAAAGCTCGGTCGCCCAGGTACTTTTTAATTATGTGTCGAAAGACGGCAGTAAATTTACGTTTCAAAGTTTTCTTTGACAATCCACCTCTATTTCATGTGATTTTAGCTAGTATTATAGGTCTTAAAAATAACTTTCATGAATAAGAAAATAAGACAACAATCTGTATGTTTAGGTCTTCAACTGGAATCGAACACGGTGGAGAACATCGAGGCTATCTACACGACTCTGGCGCTGTTGATCATCGAGCTGGGCTCAGAAGAGACTGTCTGCGATTTCATGCAACTCATATTGGCGTTAGTATAAAGGATTTTTTAATTAATTTCAGAATTTCAAAATGAGGTTGTCAATTTAGTTGTATTTTTAGGGTTCCGTAGTCAACTAGGAACCCTTATAGTTTCGCCATGTCCGTCTGTCTGTCTGTCCGAGGCTTTGCTCCGTGGTCGTTAGTGCTAGAAAGCTGAAATTTGGCATGGATATATATTAAGCAATAAAGCCGACAAAGTCGTACAATAAAATCTAAAAATTTAATTTTTTTTAGGGTACCTCCCCTACACGTAAATTGGGGGTGATTTTTTTCTTTGCTTCAACCCTACAGTGTGGGGTATCGTTGGAAAGGTTCTTCAACAAACATTTTTTGATAAAGTACATATATTCGGAGATAATCGCTCCGAAAGGAAAAAAAAAAATGTGTCCCCCCCTCTAACTTTTGAACCATAGGTCCAAAAAATATGAAAAAAATCGTGGAAGTAGAGCTTAAGAAATACATTAAATGAAAACTATAGCGGACATGATCAGTTTAGCTGTTTTTGAGTTATCGCAAAAAGTTTCCCCTTCATAGTAAAAATACTTACTTAAAATACTTACTTAAAATACTTACTTAAAATACTTACTGATTATGCAAATTTGCCTATTTGTTTAACTCGGGTGAAAGGTACCGTTTCATCCCTTGGTTAACAATTTAGTACACTTTAAGCTCCAGTTTAGCTTATTGTGACGGAAGAGTAACTACGGAACCCTACACTGAGCGTGGCCCGACATGCTCTTGGCCGGTTTTTATTTTTTATGTGTTCCATACTCCGACAGGAAAATATTCAACATGTGGGTCGTACAGTCAAGGTATTAAATATCGATACGGACAAAGTGCCAAAACTATGTATAAACGACCTTATTGCCTATATATTAAGGTAGTGTGTACATATTTTTGTCACTTTTTCCGTATCGATATTTATTAATTCGCTTGGTACTCTCCATGGGGCCAAAATCGAGAAAATAACAGTCTAAAAATTCAAGTTAGCAAAGAACAAGTACCAGGGCCTCATGACTTACGAGAAGGTGTCCCTGAACAGCCGGGGCGGGGCGGGCCGGGCGTATCTTGCTGTATACTTTTGATTTGTTTACCTATATGATTCTACACTAGTTTAAAGTATACTTTTGTTGACTCGTAGGAAAAGTATTGTATGCAACGTTGTATAAGTAGGTCAAAAAATGCTCGTGGCGTATTCCTTTACAATGTTCGGCTCCGGCTCACATTGTAACCCACGCCACTCGCCTTTTTTTATCCTTCTTATATAACTTTTGCATAATAGTATTTTATGCAACAATACGCCACGAGCATTTTTTGACCCACTTATACAACGTCGCATACAATACTTTTCCTACTAGTCAACAAAAATAAATCTTAATTTAGGTAAACAAAGCAAAAGTATATAGCTAACAAAAGATACGCGAGCATACCTTGTTACGCGCCCGGCCCGCCCCGGGCCGCGGCCGGCCGGTCGGCGACACCTCCTCGTAACTCATGAGGCCCTGGTACTTGCTCTTTGCTAAATTAAATTTTTGGACAGTTTTTTTTCTCGATTTTGGCCACAGTAGCCTACGGAGACTAACAAGCAACGCTAAGCGGTCTTCCTAGTCTATGGGTGGTGCTATATTACGGGTGTCACATGCGTGTTTCTGACTTATGAAGCAATTGTTTCTACTATGCAACCAAATGAATATTTTGTAAGTTGGCCGCAATGCACTTAGTTTGAAACTGCATCAGTTTTGATTTTGTTAGGTTGGTAGCCATTATTCGCAGTAACGTTATAGGGATTTTAAAGCACAAGTGCTGTTATGAGGTATAGACAATATAGACTTTTCTTGAAACCTTTTATGTATACAAATACAAACAAATAATTTTATTGAAAACAGTATAACACACACAACACAACAACAGTAACAGTAACAGTATGTTCTTATATTCGTGTTAATGAATGTATAAATGGCAGATAACAGTACAGGAGTAGGAAAAATACTATAAAATGAGGGTATTTTGTAATGTTTCGTAGGATCCAGCAGTCCGCGCTGACGAACCCCGTGCTGACGGTGGGCCAGCAGTGCCAGCTGCACGCCGTGAGCGTCGCGCTGGCGCTGCTGCTGCCCCGCACCCGCGCGCACGACTACCTGCTCAAGGTCTGACTAATCAACTAACAACAACAAATTAATATTATAGGACATTATCACACAAATTGACTAAGTCCCATGGTTAGCTCAATAAGGCTTGTGTTGAGGGTACTTAGACAACGATATATATGTATTTATAATATATAATTATAAATACATAGAAAACACCTATGACTCAGGAACAAATAACCGTGTTCATCATACAAATAAATGCCCTTACCAGGATTTGAACCCGGACATTCGTAGGCAGGGTCAGTACCCACTAGGCCAGACCGGCCGTCAAAGACATGAGACAGACAATGAAAGAAGACATCTCATCCGAGCCTGTGGGGCAGTTGAATAGGGACCGTGAGCGTTGGAGGGTCTGCCATCTGTGGCCTGAATCGGAAACTTAGACATGTACATTGACACATCACGCCAAAGCAAGTGCTGCCATCTACCGTTCTCATACGTTTTCTTGTGCATAGTAGGTTCTGCCATATTAGAAGCATAAACTTTACATTTACACCTCGCGCCGAAAATCTGACTTCTCCTGTGTTGCCACCTACAGTTTATGCACGGTTCCTATTGGTTACGGTTTCGGTCAAGATACTTAGGTCCTAACTTACAGACGTATTCCGATTTTTGTTATCATGTTATGATTATGAATTGAATCTGTATTTGTTATGAATGATCTATCAGTGTCATAAGTGATATTTCTTCAACGAAAAACATCACTTTTGATACTGAAAGATCAGATCCATTATCCAAATCTAATTCGTAACTTGTTTACGACCGATGAATATCAAATGATATGATAATTTGTGCCGATTGTTTCACTGTTGAGTCAAAATTAATAACCTCATCCTTTTCTGAAGTTGGTTAAAAATATGTAGCACATTTTGGCAAATAAAGTGCCAATTGATTTCCATTTAATAATGTGTCAAAGAATAAAAACTTAACCGACTTAAAATAGTACATTACGATACAAGTGCGAAAAATAGGAAATTCGAAACGAGTGGCGATAAATTAAAACACGACCGAAGGGAGTGTTTTAAATCGACACGAGTTGCGAATTACCTATTCGCACATGTATCGTACAACGTTTTACAGTACATATGGCCCTTTAAATGTTCGACACAGTAACATAATATGCTACTTCTCGCACTAGTGCTATAAAGTAGCCCCATATGTACTGTAAAATACTATTTTTTGTGTGTAGATTGTGGATGCGCGTAGAGAGGACGCACCACACTTGTTGCCGCCGCTGTTAGAAGAGTACGACATCACGCCGGCCATGATGCCCAACAAGTTCCCCTACCTCATGATCGACCAGGTACATATTGAATCGTTCAACTGATCTCCCTGGAGTGCAAACTCAACAGGAACCCAGGCTTGTCATGGCCGTCTGTCTGTCCGTCAGACCCTTAGCCCTATGGGACTATGTCATCACGCCGGCCATGATGGCCAACAGGTTCCCCTACCTCATGATCGACCAGGTACATATTGAATCGTTCCACTGATCTCCCTGGAGTGCAAACTCAACAGGAACCCAGGCTTGTCATGGCCGTCTGTCTGTCCGTCAGACCCTTACCCCTATGGGACAACAAAAAGTGCTGTGTATTGTAGAAGCGCGTCGAGAAGACTATGTCATCACTCCGGCCATGATGCCCAACAGGTTCCCCTACCTCATGATCGACCAGGTACATATTGAATCGTTCAACTGATCTCCTTGGAGTGCAAACTCAACAGGACCCCAGGGTTGTCATGGCCGTCTGTCTGTCTGTCAGACCCTAACCCTACGGGATGATAAAAACTGGTGTGTATAGTAGAAGCAGTTGCTTATTCGGATCTTTCTACTGAATCAAAGGGGGGGGGGGGGAGCGGGAGCGTACCCACTACCCACTTTGGGGTCGCGTCCTAGGATCGCGAACATTCTACTCTTACCATGTCGCCTCCTCGATCTTGCTCATTAGCCTTTCCCTCAATACAGTTGAAGGTTGAAAAGTAACGTGCGATATCCGCGCGGATGGAGGGGTGCACTACATTTTTTATAATTACTTTTCATATATTATACTTTGATATATCGTCATTTTTAATAACGTAATAAAAGGCATACTACTATATTAGGCATACATAATGTTATTCTTAGTACAATGGTTATAGGGTATATTTACACTTCGTCTAATATACACTGCCATAATGATTACATACTCTGAAACATATTTGTTCTAACGAAATAAAAGGCTCCCAGAAATGTGGGTTAGGTTAGAAATGCGATCCCGTTTAAAAAATAATTATGTTGATTCTAGAAGTTTTACGATATATTAAAATATAATAACACATATTGTACAATATGTATATAAATACCAGTTAAAATGTATACTAAAATAGGTATTATATCAGTTACGGTTTAGATTTGATCATAATATAACAAAATCAACGTATAATAATAATAATTAAATTATAAAAAGTAAAAATATATAAAATGGTATTATGGTAAGTAGGCCTGATAACTAACAAACTGCTTCGGCTTAGCGATCCAAAAAGAATCTTGGCCTCCGAAACGAGAGAACGCCACCTGTCCCAATCCAGCGCGGTTTCCTGCCATGAAGTGGCATTCAGCCAAATGCCTGATAGTTTTTATAATTATAAGAAACATTACACACTCAGATGGAGCTGTGCGAGTGCCTGAAGGCGTCCGGGCTGGACGCGGCGCGGCTGCAGGCGCCGTCGCCCTACGCGGCCGGCGGCGTCAGCCTGGCGCACCGCCACAGCTGGCTCGAGACCGGTCAGTCACTTCATACTACATTCTGCAACGAGAGGGGGGGGGGGGGTGTTCATTCCCATTCTTACCCCCGGAGCTACACTGTTTTTTGTCACACTTGCGAAGAAAAAGCGAAGTAATTCTTAACCTTTTGAACGCCACGCCTATCGTACGCGGCGCGAAATCGTGAACCTTGTCGTTACACATGAAGATTGATATTGGGCTGTAGCCGCGCGCGTCATATGACGTCTTTGGTGCTCAAAAGGTTAAATACGGAGACATATCAAACATTTATCCGCTTCGAGCAACGCCGGCTTCCGACACGTCGGAACTGTCGGAAGGGAGGAGCCTAAGCGATATCTTACCGAACAAATCATCCTGCCATTTTTTGCGGTGGGAAACGTGCACAAAGTCGCACTTCTCACTCACTACATACAAAATCCAATCTGTAATGACGACTCAAATACATAGAAAATGACACACGTCAAAGACAAATCTTGCATACCACGATCTCTTTTTGTGTACGGACGAGTCACAACATGCACCGCCATAGGCACAGTTGTACCTATGCTTTGGCAGAGGGGAAATAGTAGCCGTCTCCCTTCCCGGTGTTGCTCGAAGTTTATCCGCCATATTGTAATTTTTTGACAGGTTAAGCATCGAAGTAAAGGTTGAAAATCGAGTGATAATATTTTAAACGGCTATTAAATTAATCAAATGAAATATTTATAATCATACACAAAAAATATGTCAGTAATTTAAAAGTTAAAACTCACTTGGACCTTGAAAGCTTTTTTACAATCCTATAGACCTTTGTCCTTTAGTACACCTGCATAAAATACATACATCTTTTTCGATCAAGTGTGATGAAAACAATTATATCGTATACTAACAGAACTTTACACGCATCATAAGCACATTTCAAAATCGATTACTAATAGATGTTACACATGTCATTATGTAAGATGTTTCAGATAAGTTTAACTATGTTCATACCGGACAGCTTTTGCTATGAAATAAAATGCGAAATAGAATAAAAGTACTTGCTAAAATCGCACGGCTTTTAGCTCCATATCAACGAGACTTTGAATGAATGAACGAATGAATTAATGAAATCGTTTATTCACAATGAACATATGGTAACATAAGATCTTAAATTGCAAGCATTCTGTCCCATAATATATTCAGTCTATGTAGACATTACATAATCATTTTATGTGTATCACAAGTCAACAACATCTTAGGAATGAACATCAGCTGGACCATCGAGGGGCTCTACTAACATCATCGTATCGACCGGTGTTGGCTTCACCTCCACCAACTCCCCAATATTAATCCATCAACTGTTAAATCAGATGGTCGGAGGCCGTCAGTATTCACGTTATGATTTACCCAGTTCTCTCAGTCGATATTCAAGCCTTACCCCACTTATCTATAAACCATTTAAGGTGTATCACAAGTCAACAACATCTTAGGAATCAACATCAGCTGGACCATCGAGGGGCGCTACTAACATCATCGCATCAACCGGTGTTGGCTTCACCTCCACCAACTCCCCAATATTAATCCATCAACTGTTAAATCAGATGGTCGGAGGCCGTCAGTATTCACGTTATGATTTACCCAGTTCTCTCTGTCGATATTCAAGCCTTACCCCACTTATCTATAAACCATTTAAGGTGTATCACAAGTCAACAACATCTTAGGAATCAACATCAGCTGGACCATCGAGGGGCGCTTCTAACATCATCGCATCAACCGGTGTTGGCTTCACCTCCACCAACTCCCCAATATTAATCCATCAACTGTTAAATCAGATGGTCGGAGGCCGTCAGTATTCACGTTATGATTTACCCAGTTCTCTCAGTCGATATTCAAGCCTTACCCCACTTATCTATAAACCATTTAAGGTGTATCACAAGTCAACAACATCTTAGGAATCAACATCAGCTGGACCATCGAGGGGCGCTACTAACATCATCGCATCAACCGGTGTTGGCTTCACCTCCACCAACTCCCCAATATTAATCCATCAACTGTTAAATCAGATGGTCGGAGGCCGTCAGTATTCACGTTATGATTTACCCAGTTCTCTCTGTCGATATTCAAGCCTTACCCCACTTATCTATAAACCATTTAAGGTGTATCACAAGTCAACAACATCTTAGGAATCAACATCAGCTGGACCATCGAGGGGCGCTACTAACATCATCGCATCAACCGGTGTTGGCTTCACCTCCACCAACTCCCCAATATTAATCCATCAACTGTTAAATCAGATGGTCGGAGGCCGTCAGTATTCACGTTATGATTTACCCAGTTCTCTCTGTCGATATTCAAGCCTTACCCCACTTATCTATAAACCATTTAAGGTGTATCACAAGTCAACAACATCTTAGGAATCGACATCAGCCGGGGACCATCGAGAAGCGCTACTAACATCATCGCATCAACCGGTGGATATATATTGGGGAGTTGGTGGAGGTGAAGCCAAACCTCCACCAACTCCCCAATATTAATCCTTCAACTGTTAAAGCAGATGGTCGGCGGCCGTCAGTATTCACGTTATGATTTACCCAGTTCCCTCTGTCGATATTCAAGCCTTACCCCACTTACCTATAAACCATTTAAGGTGTATCACAAGTCAACAACATCTTAGGAATCAACATCAGCTGGACCATCGAGGGGCGCTACTAACATCATCGCATCAACCGGTGTTGGCTTCACCTCCACCAACTTCCCAATATTAATCCATCAACTGTTATAGCAGATGGCCGGCGGCCGTCAGTATTCACGTTATGATTTACCCAGTTCCCTCTGTCGATATTCAAGCCTTACCCCACTTACCTATAAACCATTTAAGGTGTATCACAAGTCAACAACATCTTAGGAATCAACATCAGCTGGACCATCGAGGGGCGCTACTAACATCATCGCATCAACCGGTGTTGGCTTCACCTCCACCAACTTCCCAATATTAATCCATCAACTGTTATAGCAGATGGCCGGCGGCCGTCAGTATTCACGTTATGATTTACCCAGTTCCCTCTGTCGATATTCAAGCCTTACCCCACTTATCTATAAACCATTTTAAGTGTATCACAAGTCAACAACATCTTAGGAATCGACATCAGCCGGGGACCATCGAGAAGCGCTACTAACATCATCGCATCAACCGGTGGATATATATTGGGGAGTTGGTGGAGGTGAAGCCAAACCTCCACCAACTCCCCAATATTAATCCTTCAACTGTTAAAGCAGATGGTCGGCGACCGTCAGTATTCACGTTATGATTTACCCAGTTCCCTCTGTCGATATTCAAGCCTTACCCTACTTATCTATAAACCATTTAAGGTGTATCACAAGTCAACAACATCTTAGGAATCAACATCAGCTGGACCATCGAGGGGCGCTTCTAACATCATCGCATCAACCGGTGTTGGCTTCACCTCCACCAACTTCCCAATATTAATCTATTAACTGTTAAAGCAGATGGTCGGCGGCCGTCAGTATTCACGTTTCCGCTACCTGCAGGCGCGGCCGCGGGCAGAGACAGTCTCGCCGACATCGGGGCGCCCAACGAGATGGACAGCGCTAATAGCTCGCCTGGAGTGCAGAGGGTGAGTTATTTGTATTTTTAGTGTAAGGTCTGAGTGGACGCTCGAAGCGGAGCGTTCGGCGGGGCGTGCAGCGTGGCGTCGGCCTCACGAGTGATGTGAGCGGCGTGCACTGCGGCCGCTCCTATACGTTTGCATTTGTTTAACATGCACGCAACACGCCCCGCCCCGCTGCACGCCCAACTAAATTTGATCAAACACGTCTCGCCGCGGTCAAGAGGACAAAATCGAACCATATAACAAAAGACATCAACGCGCTTATATTTAATGGGAATAAAGTTCGTTGATGTCTTTTATTCCGGATCCCTTTGTTTGACATAATTATTGAAAGTCATAATGTAATGATTGTTAGATTATCATTAGTAATAATTCTCAGGATTTTCGTAAGTTTATCCTATAGATAGGTTAGGTTAGGTTTGTCTTATGGCAATCCTGAATAATTACGCGTTTCTGAAAAAAAAACACTATCACTAACGAAAATGCGGACAAATAATACATTATGACTTAAAAGTTTATGGGAAGCAATAGAGGCCCCTTTTATTCCATTCTTTTATCAACTGAGATTATAACCTAATTTTGTTTAATTATTTAAGTTTCATAGTATTATTTTAGTTCACTCATAGAAAAAGTGTTAAATACAATAGTGCTATAATCAAGCTTTTTAATCTCGTACCGTCCTTAGGCCACTCAGCAAGCTTCGTGGTCTACACACGGTACTCGACTGAAAAGCTCTCCTATATCATGATTGTATAAAATACTAATTAAGCATTGAGAAAGCTTTGACTATAAGTTTATGTGTCGTTCTCAAGCAAAAGGTACCACATTGTCGCTTGCCATAAAGACGCTCTGACAGGTTATTTGTATATTCATAAACCTGTTCTAGAAGCTTATACCTTATGTGTCCTGTGTTGATCCTATGTATATCAATCCTTCTCCTATTGACTTCAATCAATATAAAAGATCAATATATATATATTAAGGATCAATATCTATGTTCTAACCAAAGATAGGCCGCGTTCATATAATTCCGACCGAACATTCTCGTTTGGTGTTCCTCGGTGGAATGCCACATCGCAATTGGTTGAGTTTGCATCGGGCGCGAGATTGGTCGCAAGTAGTTACGTTAGACTGCACGATTGGCTCGAATTCGTGCTTGACGCTATACTGGCACCATTCTTAGTATATAAGACTATGGTTCTCACATTTCCTTGCATAACCTTGCCCTCCTGCAGCAGCACGAAGCCCTGGACGAAGAATACCGCGTGTTCGTCGAAAAATACAACCACAACTATCGCCCAGTGATGCCACATTTCGCTATTTACGTAATATTTGCACTATTTTCTGTAGTTTTACAGTAAAATTTAACACTATAGTAAAGTTACTACTTACTTATTCATCAAGGGGCTCCCTGGCGCCAATGACCTTCGATCTGAATCTCTTAGTTTTTTAATGTCTTTTGTAGCTTAGCATATTATCAGGAACGGCTTTAAGCAATACGGTATCCTATATTTACTTCAAAGTTCACTGTCTTCGAGGTATGTGGCATCAAAGTTGAACAATTTTAGGCCAAAAAACTGGTTTTCTGGCCATAACTTTCGTGTTTGTTAGTTTAAAATTAAAATCTCTGGCCAGTTTTTAGAGACGTCAAAGACGAACCCATATGTGTAGATTTCGTACATGTGAAATCCTTCACAGCAATCGAGTAACGAAAAAAAGAGGGTTTTTAGACAATGTTTACATAAATTATTAAAAAAATACTGTTAATTTCTTTTAAATATCGGCAGACCAGAATGGAGACAAAAGATTTAAGAACAGATAGCCGTTTGTCTTATAATTATATCTATAGTGCAAATGTAGGAGTAACGACTCAAAACTAGTCAAAAAACGATGAAAATCGCGGGGAGCCCCTTAAGAAAAAGTCTTGCCCCCGAGTTTGACAGCTGAAATTGATGGTTGAATATTACGCCACGATTTCAATGAGATGCTGTTTGTGTGTGTGTGTGTGTGCGTGTCCGTGTGTGTGGCTGTTTGTCACGATGTAATATTGCCATTTATATCCAAAACTGCTTCCACATAATATTAAATCTATCGTAGTCCCTATGTACATCCTATAACCTGTCTAATCCTTTCCTAACCTTTCCTTTGCTCGAACATGTTTTAACCAGCGCTGCGACGACGACTTTTGGCATTGGTCCGACGATTCCTCCTTCACAGACATCGGACATGAAGCGTTGACTACGGTAAAAGTTTTGAAGCAGAGAGTTGAGTCCAAGTTAACTCTGCAGCGACTTTGACAGAACTTAGTGTGGAAATATAAACGTCATTTCTTCACAGAAATTGTACGTCAATAATGATATTTTCACACTTGCTAATTGCAAAAGTCTATAGTTTTTTTACACTACGTCGGTGGCAAACAAGCACACGTCCCGCCTGATAGTAAGCAGTCTCCGTAGCCTGTGTACGCCTGCAACTCCGGAGGAGCTTATATGCTCGTTGCCGACCCTAACACTCCGTACCCTTGAGCTGGGCAACCTTACTCACCGGCAGGAACACAATACTATGAGTAGGGTATAGTGCAGGGGTGGCCAACTTGATTAGACCCAAGACCTGTTTACTAAAGAAACCCTGTGCGATCTACCAATTACATACTTCTTGAAACCTTAAATGAAACTAGTCTACGTATTTATATTTTTTGTCTTGCCACGATCGACTGGACTAACAGTCGCGATCGACCTGTTGGCCACCCCTGGTATAGTGTTATTTCGCTGCGGTTTTCTGTAAGGTGCAGGCATTGTTAGCTTGGTCTGACGCTAGTACATTAATCAAGAGTAAGCTCCATACGACGCCGCGTTCGTAATTGTTGTAAGATTTACTGTTTTCTCAGTTAACCTTTTTGTGTATAATAACTGCCACCTTGGGTACAGTCACGTCTGAAAACATCGACACGATCGAAGTGCCAAAAATATGTATACACGACCTTATGGCCCATATTAATATATACTACCCTAATGGGTAGTGTGTACATATTTTTGGCACTTTGTCCGTATCGATATTTTCAGACGTGACGATACTGCTATTGAGTGAAATGTACAGCGTAGCGTAAGTTACAGTTGCGTTTCGTTCGCCACGGAGCGTATACGATTGGCATGTTGGCTACGGAGCAAGGTCGATTCACGAAATTTCGCCGATGGAACTTAAAATCTAGGTGTGTAAAAAATTAACCAATAAAATGGTGACTCTGGCTGCATGTCGATACATGTTTCAGTCACACAATGACAGGTATTGTGAGTTCCTGTAATTGGCTCTGTACTTATTTAATTCGCTGTTGGATATCCTTAACCTTTTGAACGCTTTATGTCAAAACATAAACATCACTCAAACGCCAAGCTCCCGGGCGCAAGGGAGCTAATTGTAAACCTTTGACAATGTGAAGACTGGCAGCGTCCGCCATAACACATATAGTTGTCCTTGGCGCTGCGGGCACGACTAGTAACGACGACTTTAGGTGTTCATAGGGTTAAATAAATAAATAAATCATTTCGTTCATTCCATTCGCGCCAGCTTTCTTGTATCGACCTGTAAAGTTGGATGACTGTTAATGAAATCATTTTAGTTTTTTTATCTGCTCCTCTACTTTTAAACTTGTTCCAGAGTGCTTACTAGAGTTACTAAACACTCTCTTATTGATCTCCTATTTAAAACGTTACCAGTGATCAATTCCTTTGATTTCTCTACTCGGTCACACTTTGTCGATTTTATGTCTTCAACAATTACACGACTATATTCCTACTGTCACAAGTATACTAAACAGTTGTATCATTGCAGCACCCCCAACAACCCGAGAGCGTAAGCCTAGAGGCTTTACGTCGCGCCGCGACCGGCCCCAGCGAAGCCGAGCGACGAGAGGCCGAAAGACGACGGGCCTCGCTCAACAGCGCCTTCCGAACCGCGCCCTTCGATCATCTAGTCAGCCTTACACAACCCAAGGTTAGTCTGAACAGCGAGGCCGAGCCGACGACAGGCCTCGCTCAACAGCGCCTTCCGAATGGCGCCCTTCGACCATCAAGGCAGACTTAAACAACCTAAGGTCAGTCTGAATAGCAAGGCCGAGCGACTACGGGCCTCGCTCAACAGCGTCTTCCGTACCGCGCCCTTTGAGTATCTAGTGAGCCTTACGCAACCCAAGGTCAGTTTGAATAGCGAGGCCTAGCGACGAGGCCGAGTGACGACGGGCTTCGTTCAACAGCGCCTTCTGTGCCGCGCTCTTCGACCATCCAGTCAGCCTTACGCAATGCCATCATCTTCAATAATTTAATTAATTTTATCTTAGGAACTCTCTATCTGGCCCGACGGACAAAGCAGCCTGAAACTTGGAGATTCGATGAATTTAAGGCGTGTATCAAACAAAGTCAGCTACGTTGTATGTTGAACAATTTGCTATATATACTTAAAAAATACTTGTTCACAGTACGAGCTAAAAGACAAGCTAGAAGAGATCTTCAGCTCCATCCAATCGGAACCCCTTCTGCCTCGCTCAGCCTGCTCCCCAACAGCATCTCATCAGGGCAACCTTCACAAGCACACCAAGTATCTGCCCGAGCTGTTCCTCTACTAGGTATGTCAATTACAACAATTGGGTACTTGACACATGTTGAATATTATAATAAAAGTTAGCTTCATATATAGAAAATGAGCCATCCATTATAACAAAGAAGTGCAATTTAAAAAGACATATTGAGATTATAAAAAATAAGGTTCTCAAAGTTCCAAAAAAATGTTTTTTTACTTTCAAAAAGAAAACGGTAACATTCGATTCCTTACATTTTGTTGAAAAATAAATTGTATGACAACTATATTCATAAACGCAGTATATCAGGGTCAAAATAGTAATTTTCATGATCTTTCATACATTTAGAACAGACTAATGTAATGCGACGTCACATCACATTATCATTTTGTTAGAGGCGTTTCAATCGTCTAGTGCGAGCGTCAGACTTTAACTCTAATTTCTGACCTTTGTGTTGCTTAAATGCCATGAGTCCTATATAGACATTTGATCCTCAGAAAAATCAAGATCGATTGACATTATTTACAAAAAACTGTCAAGTAGCCAATTATAGGGTTTTCATTCAGACCAAAATAATGTCAAAAAGAAAATGTGGCCAAGGCCTCCAGTGCCTGAGATCGGATAGAAAAGACGGACGTATCCGTTATCGCGTCCGGTTTTTACAAGCTTTTATTTAACTTGCCCTGTTAGTAGGTACGTTAGTTAGTGTGGGATAAATCTTGGAAGCTAAATTTGACCCACTCCCGGTTTCGGGTTGAGCTGACATGTTGCATACATATGTAAATCGGATGACAATGAAATATGATGACATGGAGCTGATCTGATGATGGAGACAGGAGGTGGTCATGGGAACCCTGTGATAAAACAACGCAAACTAATTGTGTTCGGGGTTGTTAGAATTGTCTCGATGAGTATTAATTGCCTGTGGAAAGAAAACAGTCAACGATAAAAGCTTGTACCCAAAATGTTTTTTTCATGGTTATTTGGTTTTCGGGCAAAGGTTTTCGGCTTATTTTACAGAGATAATGGCAGGATCGCCATGTGACGTGTGTGTTTACATTTTAATAGTAATGAAAACTGAATGAATTGAATGTTTCAAAATAAGTGAAATATTTCTTTTCCAGATAATGTTCCCGTTCAACAGCGTAGTTTCAATCAAAATCTATTGATAGTAAAAGAGTTGTGAAATCTAAGAAAAACTGCCCCTATTTTGACAGTTAAGTTTTGTGGTAAATGTCAACTTTTGACAACGATATTAACTGCATAAAGAACTGTGTGTATCATATTGGCCAATAAAGGATGCTCTGACGTATACCAATAGAGGTGTCACTTATACTGTGAAATTTTCGTTCATTACATTCGTGCCAGAGGGCTTACCGCGAACCACGTTCGACGTGTTGTCTCCCTGTCACACTTACGTGAATTTACAAGCGCGACAGAGAGGTAACACGTCGAACGTGATTCGCGGTAGGCCTGCGGCAGCATGGTTTCATTATCACCTGTCACTTTCGCACTTAATTGTTAGAACGAGACAGGCATAGTGACAGGCGAAAAAGAGGCTACCATACTGAGGTCACTGTAGATTAGATTTTACTCTTTTACTATTAAAATAATTCGTTTGCTTCAATAAATACCTAAATATAATTATGATATTAATTCTACTAGCTGGTATTTCGGCTTTATGACATGTTTATATTAATGTTAATGTTCAAATTCGACTAATACTAATGTTATAACAAAATGCTTCTAATCTTGCTCAAAATCATGTTCACCATTGATTTCTAGCAAAGAGAATTTGAAATAGAGGTGGATTGTCAAAGAAAACTTTGTAGCCACAGTAAATTTACTGCCATCTTTCGACACATGATAAAAACTTTTAGAACGCCATTTGACTTTGATCCTTATTCTTTCACTGATATGTGTTAAATACCAAAAAATGCGCCATCACATAGATCAAAGGCCAATGGTATGACCGCATCGATTCAAGCGACGGCGCCATAACCTTCAGGTTGTGCCCGGAAGTGTGGCGCCACTTTTTGATATTTAACAAGTTTAACACATAAAAAAAAAGAAAAAAAAAAATTGAAAAAATAAGAATCAAAGTCCAATGGCGTTAAAGTTTTAATCATGTGTCGAAAGATGGTAGTAAATTTACTTGGCTACAAAGTTTTCTTGACAATACACCTCTATTTCAAATTCTTTTTGTTTCTAGTAAGTATTTTGAATCTTAGCTTGAATGCGGGCACCGTAGCCTAAAGGTGCGTGCAACTATAGAGTTCTTTATAATGATGACATTATGTATACGTAATCAATCATGAAATTAAATTTGTTACTCATTTATTATATTTAAATGCGAAATTCGACTCGACTCTTAACATTCCATGTATACGAATCTCTTGTTTACAGTACATATGGGGCTACTTTATAGCACTAGTGCGAGAAGTAGCATATTATGTTACTGTGTCGAACATTTAAAGGGCCATATGTACTGTAAAACGTTGTACGATACATGTGCGAATAGGTAATTCGCAACTCGTGTAGATTTAAAACACTCCCTTCGGTCGTGTTTTAATTTATCGCCACTCGTTTCGAATTTCCTATTTTTCGCACTTGTATCGTAATGTACTATTTTATTCTAAACTACGATTTATATTTTGAAATATTTACTTTATATACTTTATAATATTTTTCGTGCTTTGGTGCAAATATCGACCTTATTGTGAAAAAAATAAGGTTGGAATATCAACTCAATTATCCCTTATTAATGAAGTCTAAATTATAACATTTAGAAAATTAAACGACTTGAATATCCAATTAAGTTTATTGGTTAGTTTTCTTTGTGCATATTACATGTATGTATAGGTATATGAAATTAATTTTGAATTTATTTTCAATTTGGAACTTTGAATAGGTTTAAGTCGGTTATTATACATTATGTAACCCTTTGAACGCGCCATAAACAAAAACGTCACTCACACGCCAAGGTCACGGGCGCAAGCGAGCTAATGTTAACCTTACTTAAAAGTGAAGGTTACTTTGACAACGTACGCCATAACACTTATAGTCGTCCTTGGCGCTATAGCCACGCCTAGTTACGACGCTTTTAGGCGTTCTTGGCGTTCAAAAGGTTAACTTAGTAGGTATGTACAGTCAAGGTATTAAATATGGACGGACAAAGTGCCAAATTTGTATACACGACCTTTTTGCCCATACATTAAGATGTATGTACATATTTTTGGCACTTTGCCCGTTTCGATATTTACTACTTTGTACAGTCGGTGTCGGTAGTCGCTGTACACTTTAGGTCTTGATGAAAATGTTTGTAGCATGATAGGTCTCTTTGGATCATAGCTGTCGCTTCCATATTTAATGTTGATCTGTATGTTGAACAGTATCTAAAGGGGCGGTGGCATGAACTGTAGGGGGCAGCACAGAAGCCCCTTTTATTGGCGCGGAATGTAAATATCAAGCTTAGATTAATAATTTACGCCACGAGATGGCGGCTCCTCCAACGCGCAAGGTAGCGTGCGTGAACTGTAAGGGACCTGCTTTAACGTGAAGTCTCAATGTCAAGTTTATGTTTCTGATTTAGGCCACAAGATGGCAGCTCCAACGCGCACGATCCCAAAAGTTATTATTTATAAACTTCTGTCAAAAATGTCGTTGATAATCGATTGGCCTACGGAGTGTGGAATTAAAAGGAGTGAAATCTCTTATGGTAGAATTGTTGCAAAAGTGTCCAGCTGTCAGCTATAAATAAAAGTTCCAAATCTCTCCAGAGTAGCGCTAGAGTAGCTAAGAACGTAGACGTTATTGACGGAGTGAAGTACGCTGTCTATGATTTGTTTTTTTTGTCCAAGTATTCTAGGTATTGTAGCGCCACCTATTTAAGGTTTTTTGATGACACTTTTTGGTCCATGGAGATTCCATTCCTTTACTCCTTCCATAGATTGGCCCTATCTATGTATATATGTGTTTTTTAGAAATTGTCAAAATTTAACAGAGACTTGCTAAATTAAAATTAGAAGAAGGGAGTGGGAGGGGTTTGTAAAACGTACGTAAGTATATAGCGACTTTTGATGCTGTGTGTACATGGATTGGTATTATTCTTGTAAAATGTGACTTGATGTATTTAATTAACATATTATAGGTTTAAGCGCGCGGTAGTTTTATGCGATAAACGTAGGGTTCAACGCATGCGTCAACAGAATATAGGAAAAATGTCAATGCACTTACTTAGTGTTGGTCGAACGTTAACCCTTTACCAGGCTGACAGTTCAAAAATGACAATCGAATGTCAGTCTTACTCATCGAAAAAAAACACATGTTTGAAGAGCCGCAAGTGGGAAATATATATCCCTTAGCCTGGTAAAGGGTTAATTGCAATTGACTATGAACCATTACAAATTGAACCGAAAACCGTAACGAACGGTTTAGGGGTCATCCATTAATTACGCCACACTAATTTCGAGGTTTTTTGACCCCTCCTTGTCACACTTGGTCACATTTGGCAAACCTTTCTTTTCAACGAAATAGGCATTATTAATTATGATCAAAATATTTTTGACGAAAGAAATATTAGTAATATTATAACAGAAAACCGATTGGAAAAGAAAAATAACCGAATAAAAACGATTACCGCTTCAAAAACTCGTTGTGTAACTGTCTTTTTTTTTCTTTCTTCATAGCGTTGTCCCGGCATATTGCCACGGTTCTAGGGAGCCTGGGGTCCGCTTTGACAATTAATCCCAGGATTTGGCGTAGGCCAACCCAGAGGGTAAAACTAGGCCTTGTTGGGATTAGTCCGGTTTCCTCACGATGTTTTCCTTCACCGAAAAGCGACTGGTAAATATCAAATGATTTTTCGTACATAAGTTCCGAAAAACTTATTGGTACGAGCCGGGGTTTGAACCCGCGACCTCCGGATTGCAAGTCGCACGCTCTTACCGCTAGGCCAACAGCGCTTCTGTAGCTGCTTGTGTAACTGTCTAGCGAATAAAAAAAAAATCGGTTACCGATGAAGTCAAAGTGACGTCACAATGTTTGTGACTCCCCCCCCCCCCTCCCCCTTGTCACAACATGTCACATTTTCTTGACCCCTCCCACCCCCTAAACGTATGATGTAATTAATGGATGACCCCTTACATTTTACGGTTTAATTTGTAATGGTTAATAGTTAATTGCATTAACGTTCCGGCCAACACTGCTCACCGCTGTTTACCGCGTAAAACAACCGCGCTTTATATCGTCATATAAAATGCAATAATATACTGCCAATAGATTCAATGATTGTAAATAAATTAGCCTAAATAATATGTTGGATTTCACAATACGAACTTCTGAGGGCATACCGCGAAAATCGCCAATTGCGATGATCTTTCTCTTTTACTCCAATGGAGCGTAATTAGAGATTAGAGTGACAGAAAGCTCGCAATTTGCGAAATTCGATTTTAGCCCTGGTTTGTGTATTTGTCAATGTCAATTTTGTTTTAATACGTTAAGGTGCACTAACACTAGCAATTTTTCAAGCAGTTTGGGATATTATTATTATTTTAGTGTTAGTGAGCTTATTAAGTGCCACATCGATCTATTGTAGCGGCCCTTAAAGTTGATTACTAATGCCTATAGTTGTTCCGTTCTCGACAGCGTTCTCAATGTAATATGGGAAATATTCTCAAGCGAGAACATTCTCCATACAAAAGGGAGAACGTTCGCGAGAACTCTATCTACTGTCCGTTGAATCTAGAAAATTCCATATTCTTTGGGCATGCTCTGTATCTCACAAGGTTGCAATACGTGCCGCCCTAGGTAGGTACGTCTCTTTGACAGTCTCCTCTGATACCTGGCAGAACTGCTGTTGACCGGCAATTATTAAGGTGCTTTGGGATAACTTCGAAAGTGGGGTAATTTTGAAAATCACTTATATTTACTTAACCAGAAAACTTCCATACATAAGCACCATTTACGCAACTACACTTACGAAGGCATTTTACTTATTATTATAGCAGGTAGTGCTTCTAGTTTAGGAGATATTAACAATTTTCAAAATTATCCCGCTTACGAAGTTTTCCAATGCACCTTAATAATTGTCGGTCAAAAACAAATTGACTGAAGCGATTGCGATAGCGAATTTGGTTGACTGGTAGGTTTTGGCATTAAGTCCGCCATTAAAGTCCGCCGCAATAAAGTTTAAATAAATAAATAGATTGCCAAAGTGACCATTTGCTAAGGGTGGTTCAACATTTACAAAATATATAAACAGAACAATATAAATTGCTCGTGTAAGTGCACCTTTGTCATCCACGATGACGCACAGATTTGTCAAATCTAACCTTCAATAACATGGCATTACGAGTCAAGGCATGCGTCTTCGTAAACGACACGATCTATAGAATTATTATTGTTAGAAGAATTTACATACATACTTATCCCCTTATTCATAAACGTCTAGTAAAGTTAACAAGCCGCTAATAATCGTTAGTCCCTTTCCGACGTATTGGTATGATGGAAAGGGACAAACGATTATTAGCGGCTTGTTAACTTTACTAGACGTTTATGAATAAGGGGGTTAATATTTAGTTTGTAGACCGATGTGACAGTCTATTTGTTATATTCGAGTATTTGTAAAGAAAAAAATACTAATGGTATTTAAATGGCTTGTGCACAAATCACGCGAGGTTCGATAGGGGGGGGAGGGGAGTCACGAAAAAATCACGAAAGATCACGTCGGGGGAGGGGGGTATAAGAAAACCTCACGTATATTTTTCTATGGTGAACGAAACTAAGAAAAATATCTACCACATACTTTTTCTCGGTTTTATTAAACATAAATCTTCACTTGGCACTTCAACATAGCGAGTCTAAACATGATTTACTCTATACAATACTATTTATCTTAAAATAAATTCGAAAGAAAAATATAAAAAAAAAACACGTGGTGGGGTTCGCCAAGAACCTCACCAAATATCACCAAGGGGGAGGGGGAGTCAAAAAGTAGCCGAAAAAACCTCGCGTGATTTGTGCACAAGCCCATAATAATAGCTACTGACCGACTGACTCTTTCGATTTTGTTTGGTGTCAATAAATGAGATCGAAAGTCAGTTGTGCTACTTCAAAAGTTGTAAGATATATTCTCTGATAATATATTCTATTATATATTATGTATGTAGGGTAGTTTGGTCTGTTGGTACATGGTGAATTGATCTAATAATTATTAATGATAAGTAATAGTTAGTGGATTGTGGTCGATAGTTGGAAGGCTTTTTCGCCTTAGAGATTATTTCCAATATTATTATGTTGATACTATACCTATTGACTCTTTAATGTCATTTTGTTTGTTTAGAAACACGTCATTTATTGGTCAGTGCTTAAGTTTTAAAGCTACAGATTTATTTTGATGATTGGATTGATACACTGCGGTCGCATTTCGTTGCGAAGTGCGAAGCAAATTAAAAGAAAAGTATTACTTTGCTAATCCGCGAAACGATAACGTCCTAGTCAAACAGTGCCAACCCGTAATACGCAAGTAAGTATAACGGGTTGGCACTGTTTGTCTAGCACGTTATCTTTTCGCGATTAGCAAAGTAATATTTTTGTTTTAATTAGTATCGATTTCCGCAAAGTAACGCCTGATTCTATTTATTATTTGAAGTGCGAAGCGACGGATTCGCGTGCGGCGACGACGGTACCGTGGTGCGTTCTCCGTATCTTCGTCCGAAGCTGCGATGCGACGAATAACGTTTTCACAATACAAAAATCCGTACGGTACTATGGAACTCGGTGTGGCATACCTTGCGGCGCACACCGCATCTCCGTCCAAAACCGCGAATCGTCGTGCAATTCGCACCTTCGTACTTATACCATGCGATTTTCGCATACATATTCAGATTCTCCAGTACAAAGTTAAAAATCGCAGCATCGGACGTCGCTCCGAAGTGCGGAGCAGTGGTAATGATAAGCGAGTTCGCAGAGCAGTCAGCATCAATAGTAGCGGGTGAAACAACGCGCCAGAAGTGCAATTCACAAGAGCTGAGGGCCTGCCGCGCCGTTGCCTCTGTCGCACTTGTAAATTCGTACGTAAGTGTGACAGGGAGGCAACATGTCGAACGTGGTTCGCGGTAGGCACTCTGGCACGAATGGAATGAGTGAATGAAAATATCTATGTATGTATCACATTACCCAATAAAATGGTGGCTCCGACTGTATACCGTTTGTTAGTTTCGTTCATGCCATTCGTGCCAGCTTTCGTGAATCAAGCTGTATCTGTCACCCTGAAATACTTTTCCATATCGAGATAAATCTCTACTGTTCGCGTTCAGAAGTATCTGTTAGTCTAATTTTTTTTACATACACGGTGTAACGAGGAACCCGAAAGACTTTAACCACGCATTTCTCAGGCCAAAAGAAGGGAAAATTTTTATATGAGTTTATGTAAAGTTCGGCAAAAAAAAATGTTTTAATGCATTTGTACATAAAAAGTGTGTTATTGGCAAATCTGGTGCTTAAAATGAATATTTCCTTTTTTTTTCGTAAAACCTAGTTTTACAAATATAGTGACATTGTTTGTTATCTTGTTGTAGATACTTTTGACGCGTAATCTGTCCGCTAGTTATGATGCTTACTGTACAATGTACATCACATGCGTTTCGTAGGTACAGTCAGCGTCAAATACTTTGTAGCAATCAAAGTAGCCAAATAGTTCGGTACACCATATATTTAGTATGGTGTACCGAACTATTTGGCCACTTTGACTGCTACGAAGTATTTGACGCTGACTGTACTGGAATGCGGTACGGTGCATCCGGTGTGGTCTGGCCTTCAGTATTTTTGTCTGTGGTTATGCATTGATATTGTTATTTTGTATGTACTTAGAAATATGTGCGGTCGGGTTGTATTATGACGGATAATAAATATGTGGTTTGGACCGATTTGATGTTTTATTTTTCATGAACTCTGACGAAAATAGAATTAGGTATTTATAAAAATATAAGGTGGGGAAGACCGTCCACCAGCTTTTTCGTCGCTTCTAACCCTTGCGTGTGTACATAATGTCGATAGAGCAGTGAAGCTGTTCCTTTGTATCTGAGCGACGTTACGACGTACACCGTTGTATACGTAAAATAAATAAATATTATAGGACATTATTACACAAATTGACTAAGTCCCACAGTAAGCTCAATAAGGCTTGTGTTGAGGGTACTTAGACAACGATATATATAATATATAAATATTTATAAATACTTAAATACATAGAAAACGTACGTTGTATACAAGAGTTTTTGCCCTATGAGTGAGGTCACACTGGTGCGGTGCGTTTGCGCCGCGTCGTCGCAACGCATCAATGTGGGATGTCATAAAAAATATATGTAAAACGACGCTTGCGACGAAACAACGCCACGCAACGCAACGCACCAGTGTGGCTTCACCCTATGACGGTCTTCTCCAGCAATATGTTTTATATGCCGGTCCCTATCGCGAAAACCGAAATTCGAAAATTACCGGGATCTTTCTCTTTTACTCTCACTAAGATGTAATAAGAGTGACAGAGAAAAATGACGAACTTCGATTTTTTTTATTTTTTTTATTTAGAAAACAAACAGCCTTTTACAAATATGTCTAAAGTAAATGAACTAAAAATAGGCCTAAAGTTTCCTACATTACTAAGAAAACTATTACATGGAAATGTAAATTACGCAATTATAAATTACCGGTTTAGTTGTGTACTACATGCAAGTAAGTTAATTATATTTCGCAACTTCATTCTTTGCGATTTATTGTTTACATATTGTAGTTACGCTCCCACGCATCAGCCTTGCATATGTAAACAATAAATCGCGTCGAATGAAGTTGCTCACATAATTGTGATCGAACTTCACTTGGTAAGTTCGTTTGATCATCAAGAAAACATACAAAACTATGAAAAATATGACTGGAACCAAATTGATCAATTTCTAGAAAACAAAATTTGCCGAACTTTGTTCTTGAACACGGACAAACTATGAACAAAAATATCTATATCGTTAAGAGATTCATTATACAAATAACAAGTGCGCCTAAAGAAAGAGTTTTTAGCATACTGTGTGCCACAGGAGGAAATAGAAAATGTGGGTTTAGATGTGAGTTTTATTTTCGCGGTTATAGCCCAGAGATTACGATTACGACGGAGTAAAAAATACACAAATGTAAAAAATAACAGTTTTAATATTCAAAATATCTATACAATAATTATATCTACTTTACAATTTATTTACTTAATGTTAGTGTTAGGTACAATAGGGTCGGAACAAGATTCGAGCCTTTAGCCCATGGATAGTTTTTTTTTATCTATCAATAACTTTTCTTGTATGGATCTGCCGCTGTAGCACGGTTGTATTTTATCGCCTGTCACGTTCTAACAAGTACATACGTAAGTGTGAAAGAGACGGGCATTGTGACAAATGATACAAATGCAACCATGCTGCCACAGCTGCTGGGGTAGCACGGCCGTATTTTATCGCCTGTCACCATGCCTGTCACGTTCTAACAAGTATGTAAGTGCGAAAGTGATGGGCATAGTGACAGCCACCGCTGTAGGTTTAATTTTATCATAAAACTCACACAAACCTAGCCGCCGCCATACCATTGAAGTTTAATACGACATTCTAAAATATTATGAACTACTACTTAATGGCGCAGCGACCCAAAATGAGTCTTAGCCTCCGACACCAGTACACGCCAGTTGTCTCGATCCTGTGCCATCTCCCACCAGTTATAGGCTTGGAGATCGCGCAAGTCCGCCTCAACAGCAAACAAAAAAACATGAAAGTTGACGGAATTTAACCTTTTCGACGCCATTGACTTGATATAAAGTCAGAACATTTTGTGCCCCACACGCCACGACTCCATATCAAGTCGTGGTTTTGGCCAGGTTTGTATACGTGCAATTTTTGACGTGGCGTTGATGCCACTATTACTTCATTGACGTGGCGGCGAAAAGGTTAAGCATGTCGTTTTCCCTTTTCCAGCCATAGTACGATTTATTGACCACATACGCGCCAATAGCATTTAAACTTTAGCAATCCAATTTAAAGTTCAAATTAGATTGCACTTACAGGAAATGTCACTTTAAACTTTCTCTGCATGCGAGTGGTTTTTTGGAGGCGGGTTAGCGTTACTCTTAAGAAACAAGATATTATAGGTAAGTTTATTTTCTATGCTTGTTCAGTTTTTTTGGTACATTTTGGACTTTCTTTCTGAATAGCAAGTTAAATTAATAATAAAAATTTGCTGAGACTATGTTACTTCAATGTCTAAAACGAAGCACGTTTGGACTGTAGGGCGAGTCAAAAATATACACGTTGTAACAAGGATCCGTTTAAGGGCATATATACACCGTGGGTCCATATAACAGATCTAAAAGGGGTATTCTAGATCTCATTTAGAGATTAAAATGTCACAAAGTTTTTTGAAAATGGTCGTGTTTTAGAGATAATGATAATTCTTGTGAAAACATGTTTAAATGCCTACTTACTGACAGATTACAGACATTAAAGTTTTATAAAGGAAACTCGCAAAATTTATCTATAAATAAAATAAAAAATAAACTGATAACAAAGAAATAAACAAACATAATAAAACTTACTAAGTACTTAAACTAAAGGCTCGCCGTCAATGGGCAAGGTGCCCAGAAGTCTGGCCGTATTTCCCCGCTGTATGGCGATACTTATGCACTGTGCGAAATAGTGGCCAGCCCTCTGGCCGCCCGAGGCCTCTATTAGGTGCGCCGAGAAAATACACTTATTCATTGCATTTTTTTTTCGCTAAGATGTAAAAAGAAATAACGTGTCGCGTGCAGGAAACACATACATACACATAAAAAAAATTTTTTTGCCCAAATTTTAAAAGTATAATATTTTTTGCTCCTTAGCCCTTTAATGCCCACTATTTTTGTTACATATTATAGTCATACGTTCTTTATGACAACGTAAATATAATCCCTTCTTCGTCAGTCAAGAACAAATAGATTTATTGGCACCGACTTGAGGTCTACATTCGTGGTTCAATACAATTATAATAGATTTAGTTGAAAGTCTATTCAAAAGATGATATCTCATATCGGACTTTTGATAAAGATCATTTTGATCCGATGCTAGTAGGTCTCAGAATCTCACATTCGCTGATTAATTTATTAGGAACATAATTTACAGATCAATTCATTTTATTTATTAACCAAAATACAGATTTACAGATTATTTACAGATTAAGAGGTATATTATTAATAGATGGCGTTTTTTAAAAACTGAGTATAATCTGATATAAAATGTATCAATGCTTTTACTTAATATAACATGACTTTGACTTAATATGGCATAAGAACGCCACTGTCGGCAATAGCCGACAACAGGTACAGTGATAAATACCTTCACACATTGCATTAAGGTTTACTATTGCATATTAACCTTTTCGCCGCCACGTCAATGAAGAAATAGTGTCATCAACGCCACGTCAAAAATTGCACGTATACAAACCTGACCAAAACCACGACTTGATATGAAGTCGTGGCGTGTAGGGCACGAAATTTAATGACTTTATATCAGGTCAATGGCGGCGAAAAAGTTAATAAATAACTAGTATAATTTTAACATTACATTTTTATTAGTTTTCCGATTTTTTTGCTAAGTTTGTGTATAAATCGGTCACGCTTATTTCTTTAAATACTTATAAATTATATTAGGATCTACATTTTTTAAATCCCAATTTTGATAAAACATCAGCTTTGGTAAGTTTCAAATATACATCAAAAACTTTATTTCCTATTATTATTAGTTTAGACATAATATGGCAGAAGAATAAATCTTACATATTTTCATATGAAGTCTGTTCGTAGATACAAAAATATGCTTTGGAAAATTTACAAAAGTTATCAAATCTTAAAACTTTTTCAAAATGTTAATAAACGTAGAAAATGAAAACTGTCATAGTTTCAATATAATTAAAGGCAAAAATACGTCGGGTTCAATTCATAGGACGCGTCCGTTTTTCAACTGTTTTCTTAAGTAATTTATCATCAAGTTCAATGGGGTTACAGACTGTCGATTGCTCGCTACAGAGGGCGCTGAGAATTTGTTATAATTGACAGGTTGTGATATTTAGTCTATGGTATCGAAGGTAGAGAGAATCTCCATACACCAAAAAGTGTCCGTCAAATTTAAATAGGTGGCGCTACAATACCTAGAATACTTGAAAAAAAAATCAAATCATAGACAGCGCACTTCACTCCGTCAATAACGCCTAGGTTCTTATCTACTCTAGCGCTACTCTGGAGAGATTTGGAACTATTATTTATAGCTGACAGCTGGACACATTTGCAACAGTTCTGCCTATGGAGATTGTATTCTTTACCTCTACCTTTCATAGTCTATGGTTTATATTTTCTTGGTATTTTTGTCGTGTCAGAATATGATTAAAATTGCAATAACAAAGCAGCATATTTTGATGGATTTTATTTGCCCCGAGATACTTCTCAACTCCACAAGATCTTGGGGATTCTCCAGAAACATCGTAACTTAAAATTTGAATTCAAATTATCACCTGTCGCTCAGAACAATTTCACTTACAGCGCCATCTGTGTTAATCTACGCATATTTAACCTCAGTAGGTATGAAGGGTATGGCGAGCGTATAGCGAAGCGTTCGGCGTGCTTGTCGTCAAGGTTTTGCATTTTTTTTTTAGAGTTCCGTGCTAAAAATGTACATAAGGACCCTGGTACGACTCTGTCCGTCCGTCTGTCACATTGTAGCCATAGCCTCCTAAGGCCTAGCCACACAAATGAAACTCCAGTAATTTGCCACTGAAAGGGTGTAGCAGGATAGCCTAGGAAAAACTGCCCCCAGCGATTTTGGGCCGAAACTGTAATCAAACGATGCCTTTTGGGGAGGTTATACTCTGCACAAAGTTTCATCCCTCTGTTACCCCCTGGGGGTGAAAAACACCCGATTAACCCCAAAACTGTTTTAATTATTTTTTCCTAAACTATGAAAGTGACGAATTTGAAATTTTGTACAAATATTAATAAGACTAAAAGCTATGTGCTAAAAAAATATTAACCCCCTAACCATTTAAATTCTTGTAAAAAAAACAAAAATAAAAAAAGAATCACCCTGTATATCAAGTTTGGCTCATGGTACACACACCATTTTTTTTTTCAAAGATGAACCAGTTTATATTCTACATTATACAAAAGTTTCATGGACCTACTCCAGAAGTAACATTGCGAAATTAAAATAAACGTACTATTTCGTAGCCACTAATCATTATACTCATATCATGCTTAATACGCAACGTCTCGTCGGACCCGAAAACAAAATAACTAAAAAAAACCGGCCAAGAGCATGTCGGGCCACGCTCAGTGTAGGGTTCCGTAGTTACTCTTCCGTCACAATTTAACCAAGGGATGAAACGGTACCTTTCACGCGAGTTAAACAAATAGGCAAATTTGCACAATCAGTACCTAATTAAAGTCTTTTTACTATGAAGGGGAAACTTTTTGCGATAACTCAAAAACAGCTAAACTGATCATGTCCGCTATAGTTTTCATTTAATGTCTTTCTTAAGCTCTACTTCCACGATTTTTTTCATATTTTTTGGACCTATGGTTCAAAAGTTAGAGGGGGGGGGACACATTTTTTTTTTCTTTCGGAGCGATTATCTCCGAATATATTCACTTTATCAAAAAATGTTTGTTGAAGACCCCTATTAGTTTTGAAATACCTTTCCAACGATACCCCACACTGTAGGATCGAAGCAAAAAAAAAATTTACCCCCACTTTACGTGTAGGGGTGAATTTTTGGGGTACCCTCAAAAAAATTAAATTTTTATATTTTATTGTACGACTTTGTCGGCTTTATTGATTTATATATCCATGCCGAATTTCAGCTTTCTAGCAGTAACGACCACGGAGCAAAGTCTCGGACAGACAGACAGACGGACATGGTGAAACTATAAGGGTTCCTAGTTGACTACGGAACCCTAAAAATGTTTTTATAAATACAAATGAGTTTGATTCATACTTCTTTATCCCCACCTTTTTCAAATCGGGCACGAGCAGCGGTCCGATCGCAAGCCATTGTTTATTAATAATGCAAGGCTCTTAGTGGGAGTTCAATGAATAGTACGCACCAAAGAGCCAATACATATTAATTTCGCAATGTTCCTTCTGGAGTAGGTCCATGAAACTTTTGTATAATGTAGAATATAAACTGGTTCATTTTTGAAAAAAAAAATGGTGTGTGTACCATGAGCCAAACTTGATATACAGGGTGATTCTTTTTTTATTTTTGTTTTTTTTACAAGAATTTAAATGGTTAGGGGGTTAATATTTTTTTAGCACATAGCTTTTAGTCTTATTAATATTTGTACAAAATTTCAAATTCGTCACTTTCATAGTTTAGGAAAAAATAATTAAAACAGTTTTGGGGTTAATCGGGTGTTTTTCACCCCCAGGGGGTAACAGAGGGATGAAACTTTGTGCAGAGTATAACCTCCCCAAAAGGCATCGTTTGATTACAGTTTCGGCCCAAAATCGCTGGGGGCAGTTTTTCCTAGGCTATCCTGCTACACCCTTTGAACCTACAGCGTAGGAAATAGAGTTGATTTTGCTTTGTCTGTAAACGGAAATAAACAAAACAAATTCGACTGTTCCAATTGAATGTGATTTAAATTTCATCAAACTGAATAAGTCCTATAGGTAGGACCTTGGGCCTTAGGAGGATAGATGCTGCGCCAGGCCGCTCACTTTTCATTCACTCAGTTCTGGCACTAACCCGAAGGCCACGGGCATAGTCGTTAGATTTGTAGCTGGCCCCCAACGGCTTATCCTTTGTCTATAGTTAACTAAAATGGCGCGTGCCACTACCTGCAAAAAAGGGCCCGGTCACTTTAACCGATTATTTAATTACAACTCCTATGGTAATTGAAATAAGATTCAAAATGAATAAATGGAAAAATAATTTGCGATTTCTTGTGTGGTCCCTATACGGTTACTGAGTGCCGGCGAGTCGAACGCTACCGATCCAGTCTAAAATGTGTCCTCGATATGCGTAACAAAGGCGCGTTATCGGAGAGCACACTTACACTGGTTTTTTGAGCGCTGGACTAGCCCGCGCTCAGGTGCCAATTATAATTATACGACCCTTTTTTTTGCTCGGTTTTAGTTAACAATAGACAAAAGATTAGCCGCTTCGGGCCAGCTTCAAATCGAACGACTATACATTTTTTTTAACCAAGGGGGTTAACGCGCGTGCCGTGATCCGTGGTTCACTGGTAAAGTTGCTTTATTTAAGTGCACGGTTAAGGGAACCTGATGACGGTTGTGCCTAGGGCCTCGTCGCTGCACGCGTGTGCTAGGGCAGCCTCGAAGTCCTCTGGTAAGTATACCTGAAAATACAAAGGTAAAGAACCCCATTTTTTAAAACTACAAGTTAAAATGTTATAGGTGTGAAAAACGGTGGAAGCGCTGGTGGTGTATCTGTAAGAGCGTGCGACTTGCAATCCGGAGATCGCGAGTTCAAACCTCGGCTCTTTCAGAACTTATGTATGAAATATCATTTTTTTTTTAATATCACAAATAGTATGGTACATTTTAAACTTGTGTTAGGTTTGCCAAACTTACGTTTAACGGCGAAATGAGGCACTCATTTTCAACGTTAGTACCTTAATCTAAATGATATGATTAACTTATAATACTAAGGTTAATACATATTTATATCATATTAACACAGTATAAGTTGTTGTAGTATATTTACCTATCCTATTTATTTATTCAGTCATGCGTTGTACCTATTAGCAACTTCTTAATTTTTGATTTAAAGATCACTCTACTACTGATAACTCATTAAAATATTCGCGGTGTGATAAAGCTGCGTGTCCTTTTACCATAGTAGTTGCTAGCGGTTGGCTCCACGTATTTACGACGCTGTAACCCTCTTGGCGCTCGGGTATATACTCGCGGAGTTTTAAATTTGGGATTATTAAATTGCTCAGCTGCTATTAAGTACTTAACTTTATCATGCACTGGCAGGATGTTCAATTTCTTAAATAAGAGTCGTTTCTACAGTTTGCTTTAGTTTTTTATCAATTATATTTTTTAATAGCCGTAGTTGTAAGTTTAATATTTTGTCCAAATAAGTTTTGAAGGTGCGTCCATAAGCTATTAAACCGTATCCAATTACAGCATCTGCCAGCGCATGGTATAACATTCGTAATATTTTATTATTAACTATATTTTATAAACTAATAATTTTACACAGTATAGATCTTAATCTATTACATACAGAATCTTTGATATTTACGACTCGTTTTCGGTGAAGGAGAACATCGTGAGGAAACCGGACTAATCCCAATAAGGCCTAGTTTACCCTCTAGGTTGGAAGGTCAGATGGCTTTCGTAAAAACGTAAAAACTAGTGCCTACGCCAATTCTTGGGATTAGTTGCCAAGCGGACCCCAGGCTCCCATGAGCCGTGTCAAAATACCGGGACAACGCGAGGAAGAAAACAAGCTTTTAACACTGACTGTACTTTTCTTTCCACAGACAAATAATACTCATCGAGACAACTCTAACAATTTCAAACGCAATTAGGTTGCATTGTTTTATCACAGAGGCGAGGAAGATGAAACATACAATAGTACATTACGATACAAGTGCGAAAAATAGGAAATTCGAAACGAGTGGCGATAAATTAAAACACGACCGAAGGGAGTGTTTTAAATCGACACGAGTTGCGAATTACCTATTCGCACATGTATCGTACAGCGTTTTACAGTACATATGGCCCTTTAAATGTTCGACACAGTAACGTAATATGCTACTTCTCGCACTAGTGCTATAAAGTAGCCCCATATGTACTGTAAATGAACATTATAAACACACAAACATAAAGTGACGTGTGAAAACCAGTTATTGTAACACATTTTTCATTATACTTAACGCGAAGTCTGCAGTATATTCACTCACCTTATCCAGTACAGGGCGCAGTGTGCCCTCATTCACCAGTGAAGCCAGAGAGGTCAGACCATCGGCTAGCCTTTGCTTCTCTTCCAGCCAGTCCGTGTGGGTCCCACAGCCGAGCACCCACTGCCAAACATATTTCATATTAAAACTTGACAATCTCACGTTTTAAAAACCGAATATTGTTATATGACAACATGATTACTTAATATTAAAATATGCCCCATTGTCGGCTAAACGGTTGAATTATGTATCATGAATGTGTTGGTGTCTTGAACGTTATGTAACCGGTAAAACATTTTTTACTTAGCTAAGAAATTTGATTATATTTTAAAATGTCGTGAAAATTAAGATGTTTAGGGCCTGTTTCACAATGTCTAATTAAAGTATTGGATAGGTAATTAACAAATAGATTAACTGGCATATAAAACTTTTTGCAGAACTTAGTACTTGATCTACCAGTTATGCTCATTTGAAGATTGTGAAACGCCAACGATGACTATTCGTCAGATAAGTGGCAAGTAGCTTATTCAGGACTTTTTAATTTATTTATTTAATATTTGATTCAGGCAACAAGGCCCATATTACAAATACCTTACAGACCAACATACATATACATTTTATAAAATTACAACTAAACACTATTTAGGCGACAAAACGGCGTGGCTCCGTTGAATCGGCTGCTCTTGTGTCGGATTCGGCAGTTTGCCCCGGAACCTCCGAAACACGACACCCTTCGGCCAGAAGTCGGCGCATTCGATGGTCCCCTGCAGCGGTCGCGGCACGCGCACAACAAAAGAGTTGAAATGCACGTAGTGGCGCGATCGAAGCTGGAACACCCTTAGCGTGTAGCCGGTCTTCTGGTGTACATACTCCACCACTTCAGCAGCCGTGGCGGTGTGATGCAAGCGCGATACGTAGAGCGCCTTACTCGGTGTAGCAATCCGCAAGCCAGAATTAGCCGGTTCGGCGGTACCACACTGAGTCTTACGAGGCTTTGCTTGGACATTGCGAAACAGGCCCTTACAAGAGGGGATGAACTTAAATTCTTACCTATAATGTCGTGTTATTACCACCATACTCTCCAAAGAGCAATAATATATGTATTCTCAAACATACTCCGAAATGTATGCGTTAATGTCACGAAATGAAGACATGAAATTGCTCATTTATAGCTCCCTTCATTACTTCTTGACCTAGGCCAAGAAGTAATGTAGGGAGTTAGTATGAACCGTACATTATTGTCCGCTGCTCTAACTTTTTAAATTCACTCACAAATTAGACTGACAAAGGAAATCTTACATACAGCCAACTACCACTCACTCTGTAAGCATACTTGCGACATAAAAAAAAATGGTACTAAATTTATAAGTGCTCGAATAGCTTTTTCAAATGTCAAGTTTAAACGTATGTACTTGCTTGATTGAATGATTATTTAGTAGTTATTTTAATTATAATATTTTCTTACATTGTTTGAGAAAAGCACTATACAATCCTTCGCGGGAACAGGGATAGCATGACTCGCTTTTACCGCAATCTCGTCCTGCAATCCCTTACTTCACGGCCTCTGCAGTAATGTACTAATTTCTAACTTACCCTCAACACTCTGAAAGTATAGAAGGACGCGGCGAACATGACCGACAAGGGGATGGGCAGCCGGTCCGTGATCAGAGGAGTGGGGCGGAGCTCCACTACGGCGTCGCGCGCAGCTGTAGCTCTGAAACAAATAGTTGTTTCTGTCACGCGAGGTAGAATTCATAGAGGAATGAACAGGATGGCAATATCGCTGTTTTCAAGTTCGTGAAAGTACCCTCTACATTCGTGTGTAAACCGGTCATGGCGTGAAGTAATCGCGCGTGCGTAGAGTGAGATTATTTCGTAAGAACACAAAGATGGTGCTGAGCGACACTTACTTGAGCGCAGCTCTAGCGGTCTTTTTAATCATCTCGATAATTATTCCACCTAGAGACCCTCCACATTCGTGTGTAAATCGCGGCGCGAAGTAATCGCGCTTGCGTAGAGTGACATTATTTCGTAAGAACACAAAGATGGTGCTGAGCGACACTTACTTGAGCGCAGTTCTAGCCCCCTTATTAATCATCTCAAAAATTACTCCACCTAAAGACCCTCACATTCATGCGTAAATCGCGAGTGCGTGAATGAGATTGTGGTGCTCAAGACTCACTTGAGCGCAGCGACGCCCACGGCGCCGTGCTGTGGTTGTTGGCGTCTAGCTCCACGTATTTATACTATGTAGTGTTGTGTTCCTGCCGGTGAGTAAGGTTGCCAGAGCTCAACGAGGGGCGGGAGGGGGTTAGGGTCGGCAACGCGCATGTAACTCGTCTGGAGTTGCAGGCGTACATAGGCTACGGATACTGCTTACCATCAGGCGGGCCGTATGCTTGTTTGCCACCGACGTAGTATAAAAAAAAAAGAAAACAAAGATGGCGGTGGTCTGTACTCACTTGAGCGCCGCCCGGGCGGGCGCGCAGCCCGCGGCGGGCGCGCCGGCGCCGCCGCACGCCAGCACGCCGTCCCACGGGCCCGCGCGCCCGCCGTGCTGCGCCAGCGCCGCCCACGGCGCCGTGCTGTGGTTGTTGGCGTCTAGCTCCACGTATTCATGTGCTCCTGCGACAATAAATACGTAGCTCATATACGTCTATCAAATTTGCAATGTGCATGTCCTATCATTGCTTTTCAATGTTCTATTTAATCCTGCTTCGCCACCTTACCTTTCCGAAAGGTTTAGTTATTTAGCTGCTGGTAGTGTTCATCGCCTTCGATCAAGCACCAATCTTTTACTCAAGATTCCTTCCGATACGACGCGCACATACAAGAAATCCTTTACTGTCCATGCCGTCAAGTTATGGAACGAGATTCCGGTGTCCGTGAGGCAATCCCAATCTGTAGCATCACTCAAGGAGAAGCTTAAAAAATTGTGGCTTTCCGATACTTTGGTTACGACTTCCTAGTTCTATTGAGTACTTCTACTTTTTTAATTTCCTTTACTTTTCTGGTTCGAATTCATATTTATTTATATTATACATTGAATATTTATTTATTTTTATTTATATATATATGTATGCATTATTTTATGGTTATTTTTCTATCTATGTATATTTGTATCAATGTGTATTCAAAACGTGCATTTCATTAATTTCAGTGATTGTACACTTTTGTTTGTGTTTGTCATTCATTCACCGTTACTTCTGTTTTACTCATTTCCTCAAAGGTTAACTGGAAGAGATCCCATACAGGGATAAGTTCGCCTTTGTTGTATTTAATTTACTCTGTAACTGTGTTTTTATTTCTATGTACAATAAAGTATATACATACATACGTCTATCAAATTTAGAATTCGTTTGTCATTAGGCGGGACCACACAGCGAGCATACGCGCGAGGCGATTTCCTCGCGCACAATGTAGACTGGGGCGAGGAAAATGCGTGGACCCGCCTATTTTCATATACAACATCGACATCTGATCAACATCTGACAAAAATAGGCTTTTGTAGTACATGTGCTATAGTATTTTATGCAACAGTTGTATAAGAAGGGTCAAAAAAGGCGAGTGGCGTGAGTTACAATGTGAGCCGGAGCCGAAGGCGTAGGCGAACATTGTAAATGAATACGCCACGAGAATTTTTTGACCTACTTATACAACGTTGCATACAATATTTTTCCTACGAGTCAACAAAAATAAATCTTAATTTAGGTAAACAAATTACAGCAAAAGTATATAGCCAAGACGCGCGAGCATACCTTGTTACGCGCCCGGCCCGCCCCGGGCCGCGGCCGGCCGGTCGGCGACACCTCCTCGTAACTCATGAGGCCCTGGTACTTGCTACTTGCTAAATTAATTTTTTGGACAGTTTTTTCTCAATTTTGGCCACCGTAGCCTACGGAGACTAACAAGCAACGCTAAGCGGTCTTCGTGGTCTATGGGTGTTGCTATATTACCGGTGTCACATGCGTGTTTCTGACTTATGAAGTAATTATTTTTACTATGCAACCAAATGAATATTTTGTAAGTTGGCATCAATGCACTTAGTTTAAAACTGTATTCGTTTTGGTTTTGTTAGGTTGGTAGCCATTAATCGCAGTAACATTATAGCTTATAAAAGCACAAGAGCTTTTATGAGGAATAGACAATATAGACTTTTCTTGAAATCTTTTATGTATGTTCTTATATTCGTGTTAATGAATGCATAAATGACAGATAACAGTAGAGGAGTAGGAAAAAGTCAAAAAGACACAATTCCCTCCATTGTATTAGACCGAACTATCCCCTAATGATTCTGCTCTTAGTACAATTTAGTAAACTACACGCGAAACGGAAAGAGAGCGAGGAGTGAGACTGACAGCAAAGCGATCCGAGTGATCCGACCGAACTAACGCCGAGCGCGTGCGATGAAAACCGAACGGCTCTCGGCTAATATGGGAGAGACATCACATAGCCGTCAGTCCGTTGCAGCTCACGGGAGTAAGCGAGACAGCAAATTTAGAATTGTACTATTTTACAAAACGTCCGCAAAAACGGTTCCGTTACATTATTATGCTCAGGTGTACTGCTGTACTAAAAGGCCTTACTAGTAAATTTGTGAGATTGTCCTAACTAGTTAGGAGCGATCTTTTCAGTAACCGAGCGCGCTCAACTCTAATGAAAAAAAAAAAAACGCGATTTCGGGGTTGGTCCCATAATAAAAGTAGCTCAATGTAACCAGTAGAATGGAGGCCTAAATTTAAAGCCCCTTGATGAGAGACTCCCTGTATGAGCATCGCCAGTGATTACCACCACCATCGAAATATGAACTCTATGCAATAAAAATAAAATCACTAATAGCTCACCCAAGATTCCTAAAGTATACCTTGCCCGTTCCGGAGCCAGTACTATTATAATTTTTTTTTAATTGTAGGGACATTCTGACACAAATTGCCTAAATCCCACGGTAAGCCAAGAAGACTTGTGTTGTGGGTACTCAGACAACGATATATATCATATACAAATACTTAAATACATAGAAAACATCCATGACTCAGGAACAAATATCTGTGCTCATCACACAAATTAATACCCTTACCGAGATGCGAACCCAGGACCATCGGTTTCATGGGCAGGAGAGACTATACGTCTTTAAAAAAAATTAATCTGTTTATTTCATACCAAAATAATAAATAAATAAATAAAATAAATAAATAAATATTATAGGACATTATTACACAAATTGACTAAGTCCCACAGTAAGCTCAATAAGGCTTGTGTTGAGGGTACTTAGACAACGATATATATAATATATAAATATTTATAAATACTTAAATACATAGAAAACACCCATGGCTCAGGAAAAAATATCCATGCTCATCACACGAATAAATGCCCTTACCAGGATTTGAACCCGGGACCATCAGCTTCGTAGGCAGGGTCACTATCCACTAGGCCAAACTGGTCGTCAAAACATGCATTATTCTAGCTTAACTACTAATCTTAAATTAAATAGATTTTTTTGAGTTAAGGAGTCTAGGCGTGTAGAATCTCTATTGTATTGTAGTAATTATTTATTTTAAGATTAACATAATGTAATGTTTACCCAGGTATTGGCTGTTGTATTTATAAATGTTGTTATGTATTTTCATGTCACTATATGATGTTACTATAAATGTTGTATTGACTTGTAAAAGAGCCCTTGAGGCCTACTTGCAGAATAAAATGTTGAATTCTGAATTTTTTGAGTTACCCACTAGGCCAGACCGGTCGTCGAAATATGAACCATAACTCAATACAATAAAGTTCCCATTAGCTTACCTAAATTCTGTAAAGCGTTCCTAGCTCTCCTTGGGGCTAGAACAGAGACGTGTGCGCCTCGAGCAGTCAGTAGTTGTATTAACGCGCAGCCCTCGCCGCTCGCCGCGCCGCAGATCACCATGCTGAGGGAAACTGAACTTTAGTGGGTTGTAAATAAGGTCCAATATCGCAATTAACCACCATAAAGATTTTGAAACAGGAGCTCGCATTGCTATTTCGCTAAATATAACGTGCTAGTCAATTAGTACAATTGTGCTGTGCCAATACCAATGGGGCGATACTCCTCCTTTCGGCTTTTTTCGGCTCCGTTCGGCTCAGCATTGCTCCGAGCAATTATTAGGGTTGGCAAAACTTGACGTTAACATAATGACTTGAATTTTTACAACCCTATATGGCCGAAAGGGATAGTGCCATACATTAGAAAGGGACAACATAATTCATCCCTGAATCACAATTTATTGCACAAACGTAACTCAGACCCAGGTATGTCCTTAAACTACATCCAAAAGAGAGGTATGGGCATTGTGAATGTCATCTCGCTTTGTGTGGTAGGGCACAGCACAGCGGATGTCATTCCAGATCTAGAGCAGAGCCCAACTGGGGTAGGTCCTCCAGGTAACGGAAAACCGCAGCCAAATAAAATAAAAACATAAACAATTATGCACAAATGGCGGATTTAATGCCGAAAGGCATTCTCTACCAATCAACCAGGGTTATTCCCACTAGTTACCACCAAGTTGTTACTAGTGGTAACTACTGGGAATTTTATTCCCACCTTTTACCACTGGTAACTACTGGGAAAAAAATCCCACTAGTTATCACCAACTCGGTTTGGTGGTAACTACTGGGATTTTTTTTCCCAGAAGTTACCACCAACATTTTGTTAGAGTTCAATACTAATAAAAACAGTAGAAATAGTAAAGTATAAATAAAGAGTGCTTTAAAAGCGATTAATTCTACTTAATTAATTATTGATTAAAGCACTACCCTATATTTAGACTGTTTTTATTAGTATTGAACGCTAACCAAATTTTGGTGGTAACTACTGAGAAACAAAAATCCCACCTTACCAGTGGTAACTACTTGGACAAAAATTCCCAGTAGTTACCACTGGTAACAACTTGGTGGTAACTAGTGGGAATAACCATCAACCATAAGGCCAAACAGAAACACCAAAAGATGGTGCAGGGAAAAACATACAAGAAAATTGACAAACACACTGTCCCTACTTGCCTACCGTTTCCCCTTACATTCCGAGGTACAGCGCAGCCGCTCCAGGGCGCGCAGGGCGAGGCCTCCGGCCCAGGGCAGCGAGGCCGCCGCGTCCGCTGCGAGGCCGTGAGGCCGCTTGCTCACTCGAGTACTGAAACAAGTTAAATATTAATTTAACGTTAAATCCATAAAAATAGTCTCAACTTCAGCAAAGCAGACTTTGATCCTTATTTTTTCACTGATATGTGTTAAATTAAATATCAAGAAGTGGCGCCATCTTATCGGGCAACGGCTAAAGGTTGTAGCAGCATCGTTTCGAGCGATCAAATGGTCAATTTTGGTCAAACAAGGAATTTGAAATAGAGGTGGATTGTCAAAGAAAACTTTGTAGCGACGTAAATTTACTGCCGTCTTTCGACACATAATTAAAACTTTTAGAACGCCGAAAGTTTTCTTTGACAACACACCTCCATTTCAAATTCTCTATGCTACAGATTACTTTAAAAAAAAAACTGCTTTGTAATTAGCAAACAGATAGTTCACTGCCACTTTTTACTGAACCACTCCTTATTACATAATACAGATATTTCGCCATTGCTCACCTGCGTATCGTAAGTAATTCGGTGGCTGCGCCCCCGCTCCATTCGCTGACGCAGCCCCAAACTTCGTCGCCCAGCTCCAAGTGGCCCACGCCGTACCCCACGTCCAGTACCACTCCTGAAATACCACTTCACTATAACCACTACTGAACTGAGGATGCCCTGTGCACCTCCGGGGCGCCCTAGGACTTAGGACTATAAGCACTACTGACATCGTTTTCTATATATATGAGGGGTAAAATAAACAGTTATTACGTGGACGTTTGTAGTCGTATTTTTAAGAGGAAAGGGGACGGCCGCTTCTACATACAAACGTAGTTCCAATTTTCCTCTAAGGATATTGACACTATGGAAAATATCTTTACGTACCTAATTTGATGTAGGTTAACCATAGCTATGCCCTTTCCTTTGATTTTTTTTCGATTTTTGATTTTTATTTATTTATTTATTGTTCGGAGAACCAACAGCTATAAATTGCACAATAGTTATATATATAAATAACAAAGAGCCAATTATAGGTTCCCACCGGTAGCAACAGGTTAACAGATAATTGGTGGTTAGCATTACATTTTTTTTTACAACGTGTTACCACTAATATTTTTAAATATTAATACTTATTATATTATATGCTGAACAAAGAAACCAAAACTTATCAGTAAAATTAATACGTTAATCGATACAATAATATGCCAACGCATACGACTCGGTCACTCAAGTAATTTGTCTGTTAGAATCCGTCGATTTTTATAAGCATTAGCAGAAAAAAAAAACAAATTCCATAGGTACATATTTTTAAACTCTCTTAACTCTTATAATAAGAGTCGAAAATCTAAAAAAAATACATCAAATCGTGTGAAAGTATGTTCAATAAAATGTATAACAACAGATGAATAAACTTCATTAACGCACAAAGCAGAATTAGTGCCGGCCTGTCTAAACTAAGGCAATTAAGTAGATTTTGTAACGAGTTGTAAAAAAAAAAGCACGCTAAATCCGCTTCAGCTTGCCGCTTGCGCAATGGTAAATTGGACGACCAGTCCCTGCCAGGACACGAGATAATATATAAATCTAACAACTGGACCGCTGGTGGCCTAGCGGTAAGAGCGTGCGACTTTCAATCCGGAGGTCACGGGTTCAAGCCCCGGCTCGTACTAATGACTTTTTCGGAACTTATAGACGGAATATCATTTAATACTTATCAGTCGTTTTTCGGTAAAGGAAAACATCGTGAGAAAACCAGACTAATCCCAATAAGGCCTAGTTAACCCACTGGGTTGGAAGGTCAGATGGCAGTCGCTTTTGTAACGAGTGCCTCCGTCAATTCTTGGTATTAATTGGGTTAATCAACTTTTTTTGTTTTGTTATCCTGTCCCGTTGTCCAAGGGACAACAGTGGCACAGTTTGTTTGAAGAGACGTTGTATGCCGTTCTATTATCATGCTTAGTAGGGGGCCCATTATGGACATTGGTTATAACGACCACAAAAACGCAAGTTTGATACATTTAAGTACCATAAAATCCGTATTTCACTGAACTTTTGTCCCCTGGACAACTAATCGTAACCATGGCAACGAGTGATGCTAAAAAGTTGATTCTCCCAATTGTCAAGCGGACCCCAGGCTCCCATGAGCCGTGGCAAAAAGCTGGGGCAAACGCGAGGAGGAAAGACACGAACCTGCGAACCCGCGGCCGACGACGGGCTGGGCGCGGCCGCAGAGCGCGCGCAGCCCGGCGCCGCGGCCGCGCAGGGCGGCGCGGTCGCTCGGGCACACGCTGAACGCTTGCACGCGGACCAACACCTCGCCCGCGCCCGCCGCTGTCCACAACACCAATTTACATCAGACTTGCTCGAAAAAGATCTTTTCGTCACACTTTCTCGAAAAAGATCTTATTTCATGCAGGTGTGCTGAAGCTGTATTATGTCACTTATTCATACAAACCAAGTAGCATAAATGAGTTTTACTTTTAAAATACTGACGTTTATAATTTAATTTTTTTATGTTTAAGATAATTTAATTTGATTAATTTAACAGCCGTTTAAAATATTTTTACATAATTTTCAATCGTGGCTGAATGCCGAATAGGTCTGTGCCTTCGATGCCTCGCCTGTCAAGAAATTACAAAATAGCGGACGAATGTTTGATATGTCACCGTATTTAAGAATTATTTCGCTTAAAATTTAGTTTTTTCTTCGCAAGTGTGATGAAAAACATTGTGTGTAACTCCGGGGGTAAGAATATTGCAAACTCGGGTCTTTAATTCCCTCCAACCTGCGACTGTCGGGAATTACCACCCTCGTATTCAAAATTTCACTTACCCCCCCTCGTTGCACAATCTACTATATTTCATGCAAGTACGAGTATACTGAAGGGCAAAGGCATGTATTGTTCCCGCGGGAGTTATGGATTGTGAAAAAGGCATAACTACCGAGGGAGCTATAGCTTTTTTTAAAATTGTGTCACTAATTCATACGAACTAAGTAGGTGTCAGTGTTGGTCGAACGTTATTTAGAATTGACCATTAACCATTACAAATTGAACCGTAAACCGTAACAGACGCTTACAGTCACTCCAAATTTCACTTAACCCTCGTTCCACAATGTACTATTGTCATGCAGTGGGTACTTCTTCTTATCACAATCCTCATAGTGTCCAGAAAGACACTAATACTACTACTAGAAGAGATAATTTTTTATACTACGTCGGTGGCAAACAAGCATACGGCCTGCCTGATGGTAAGCAGTCTCCGTAGCCTATGTACACCTGCAACTCCAGAGGAGTTACATGCGCGTTGCCGACCCTAACCCCACCCCCCTCGTTGAGCTCTGGCAACCTTACTCACCGGCAGGAACACAACACTATGAGTAGGGTCAAATTATGACGATAATCGTCATCTATATAAAAAATTGGAGTTTTCTACCCGTCTAGATCACGTATAAAAACACCTGAACATTTGTCTACGAAACAGATATAAATATTTTTCATTTTTAGTGAGCCTGTATGCAACTAGAATCACATCCTCGGCGAGTTCATACTCGCTCTGATCAATGGATCTTCGTGTATCCGCAGACAAATCGCGTCAAACGCAACACGAACTTTCGTAATAGTCCTATCATTACACACTAACGCGTGATGAGGTAAATAAACACAGGTTACTAGTCCCTTACCCGGCGCTGTGGCATCCTCAACGAGAATGACGCTCTGGTCGTTCTGCGCGTGTAATGCGCGCGCATGTGGCCCGCTGGGCACGTGGGTCCCGCAGCGGAGCCCCACGGCCAGCCCGCAGCCGCCGCCCAACGCTAGGCCGCAAGCGAATATCACCATACTGCGACGCCATACTGGAAATAAAAGTACAGGTTAGACAATGCTTTGGTACTTTTGAAATTATGATGGATGCCTAAATGCATTTTTTTTTATACTACGTTATTATTTTTTATACAGAGGAGTTACATGCGCGTTGCCGACCCTAACCCCGTCCCCCTCGTTGAGCTCTGGCAACCTTACTCACCGGCAGGAACACAACACTATGAGTAGGGTCAAGTGTTATTTGGCTGCGGTTTTCTGTAAGGTGGAGGTACTTCCCCAGTTGGGCTCTGCTCTAGATCTGGAATGACATCTGCTGTGCTGTGCCCTACCACACAAGGCGAGATAACATTCACATTGCCCATACCTCTCTTTTGGACGTAGTTTAAGGACATTCCCGGGTCTATACTGCAGGATTGTAACATATGATTTTTGGAACACTTACCCCAGTATTTTATAAAATAATGGATGGATTGTTTACCCAATTATGAGACATACGTCGATCTTAAAACAGAGCCACAAGCATGCAGAAATAACAACACTCTCGTCCATAATATCAGCTATGGTTAATAATAGCTTAGAAACTTTGGCACCATACCAGGACCAGGGTACATACCTCGATCTTTAAACAGCGGCAAAAGCTCCTCATACAGCAGAACAGGAGAAAGGGGAAGTAAGCCCTCTGATACGCTGGGCCGCGTTTCGTTTATTAACTCGTAGAAACATTAACTACATAGAAGTGCTGGTGGCCTAGCGGTGTAGCGTGCGACTTGCAATCCGGAGGTGAATGGTGCTTGGTGCTTTTCGGTGAAGGAAAACATCGTGAGGAAACCGGACTAATCCCAAAAAGACCTAGTTTACCCTCTGGGTTGAAAGGTCAGATGGCAGTCGATTTCGTATAAACTAGTGCCTCCGCCAAATCTTGGGATTAGTTGTCAAGCGGACCCCAAGCTCCCATGAGCTGTGGCAAAATGCCGGGACAACGCCAGGAAGAAGAAGAATTAACTACATACCTCGATCTGTAAACAGCGCCACCAACTCCTCATAAAGAAGAACAGGAGAAAGAGGGGGTGTGCCATCTCTGATCCGCTGCGCCGCGTCTCTCGTCCAGGCCGCGATGCGGTCCCGGCCCTCCGCTATCAGCTCGTGGTGCCAGATGTCGTTGAACGCTTCGCGGATCTGAGAACCAGGATACCATTAGGGGATACTAGCAATAAGCAGAGCTTTGTAGGGGCTCACGAAGTTTTTCTATCATTTTTGAGGCAGTTATTAGGGTTCCGTACCTAAAGGGTAAAACGGGACCCTATTACTAAGACTCCGCTGTCCGTTCGTCCGTCCGTCTGTCACCAGGCTGTATCTCATGAACCGTGATAGTTGAAATTTACACAGATGATGTATTTCTGTTGCCGCTATAACAACAAATACTAAAAAACAGAATAAAATAAATATTTTAGGGGCCTCCCATACAACGGTACGGAACCCTTGCTCGCGTATCTTAGCCATATACTTTTGCTTTGTTTACCTAAATTAAGATTTTTTTTTTGACTCGCAGAAAAAGTATTGTATGCAACGTTGTATAAGTAGGTCAAAAAAGGCGAATGGCGTGAGTTACAATGTGAGCCGGAGCCGAAAGCGTAGGTGAACATTGTAAAGGAATACGCCACGAGCACACCCTTCTTATACAACGGTTGCATAAAATACTATAAAGAGGGTTGTGTAATTATCTATAATATAGTGTACCTTGTTAAGGACATCAACGGTGTGGTTGACAGCATCCTCGACCCGGGACCGGCCAGTACCCGCTGCTGTTTTTGCTGCTTCCTGTTAATGTGTAAAGTGCAACATTTATCCGTCTCAAATATACATATATGGATATGAGAAAGAGCAGCTTACTCTACACAACTTGGAAGCCATCACCAACAAACTGGAATTCCAGTTTGGTGAGCAATATAGTTGTAAGACAATTTTTTAGTACTTATTTATTTATTAACCTTTATTGCACAAAAGAAAACCTTACAGTACTTAATGCCAGAGCAGAGTGATTGTGGGCGGTGCCAGTGGGGCGACACTCTTCCTTTCGGACATTCTCGGCTCCGTTCGGCTCAGCATTGCTCCAAGCAATCATTAGGGTTGGCACAACTTGACGTCCCTTTGCGTGCACGACCACAGATAAGATAATGACTTGAATTTTGACAACCCTTAATAGCCAAAACTCGGTTGAGTGATGAGCTGGCTGACTTTACGGGATTAACATGGAACAGGCAGGCTACTGACAAACGGAATTGGAATAAGATGGGGGAGGCCTTTTCCCAACAATGGGATTCTTTGTAATACCTTTGTATTACTAGGCTAAATATATAAAAATAGCCGAAAGGGATAGCGCCATACATTAGAAAGGAATAGCATGATTCGTCCCTGAATCTCTGTCAAACTTTTGTTTTATAGGAAGTGTCATTTCTGTATGGTAGATAATATATATTATATATATATATATATATATATATATATATATAAATAACGACAAAACATATAGAAAATACTTCATGATAAAAAAAAAACAAGGAAAGCAGGTTATCTGTAAGGTTCACTGAGTTTTTTTATGTGTATGTAACAGCAAAAGTAATACACATACTACACAATAATTCATTCTTACAGTTGATATGGAACTAAAGAACAATAATTAACAATAGTAAACATATACGGCTTATAGAATTAAATGGCAGTGTCCAAAGAGAAAAATTGCTTCGAAATAGCAGAAAGTAACCTTTCCCCTTTGGATATTACTGATAAAGCAAAAACGCTTTCCAGATAGATTTTCATAGAAGGTGGGTCACTGTTGCTATATCTATTGCACATGCATAATTATACAGGCTGACCTTAGCCATTGGACAAACCCTGAAATCCCACGTAGGGTTAGTTCTCAGAAATGCTCTGACGTTAATATTTTTTTTATTAGAAATTAGAACAAAAGATAAAAAAAAATTTTTTATCGAACAAAAGTTATTTGCAATAATCGACGACAAAAAAATTAATTTAATTTATTTTTGTAATCATTTATTATGTTTGTAGCTGCTAAGTTTGTTATTTAATCTATTTTTAGTTTTTTTTTTGTAATGTGTCTTATGGGTTGGTGTACCTGAAATATTTTTTTTTTTTTTTTTTAAAAAGGTGTGTTAATCTTTGGCAGTGTTTTTGACAATTTGTTCGAAATATTATATAATGATGACATTTTTCAAAAGTCATTGAATTTCATTTTTCTGAAGCTTATTAGTGTCATAAATAAAAAAGATAATCAAAAAGGTCGAAGAAGGTTCCATACTATTCTTTGAGGATATTATCTTAGGAGCTACTAACACATACAGGCTGCTCCAAAGTAAAAAAAATGGTAATTTGTTAATTTCTTCGAAACAGCTCCACCCGTTGTTATGATACTTTGTACACTGGTTCTAAATACCCTAATGCATATGTACATTTCGGCTTTGTCCAATGGCTAGGGACACACTGTATTTCTGTCCCGCCCATGATGCGGGTTATCAATGTCACTGGGCGAGTTTGACAGCAATATAAATTATGGGCATGCAATAGGGAGTATCACTGCAATGTTCTGCCTCCAAAGTGCAGCACTAGCTCCTATCGTAAACTATATATATATCTATCGTAAACTATAGACTAACTTATACATACTGTGCCTTAAACTGCCTGCCGGGAAACGCGAAAATCGAAATTTAGTCTGCCTCTTAATCGATTGAATATGCAAGAGTGATAGGGAGGTTATATAATGAAATTTCCGATTCTTTGGTTTCGCTCTACACCTCTCTCAAATTGTGATGGATTGTGGTAGTGGCACCCCTTACACAGAGCTTTGAGTAATATTCCCTATTGAGATAGCAACAGGTGGGTCAATGTATGGAAATCTATCTGGAAAGTGACTCTCCTTTTTTAGAAATAACTTATTTCCATAACAACAATGCAGGCCCAGCAACAGCTTTGGCCATGGTTTCAGGGTTCTGATTAGAGAATGTTATCTTATCTAAACTGTTGTGAGTTAAAAAAAAAACAATGTGTTGCACTCCGGGAGTGCAGGCAGAAGTGAAAACTTGAATATTAATGTTGTGAATTTGATATTTTGGAATGGTTAGGGAATAATTTTGCAGGAATTGTTTTAATTATCAGTACTATCATTTATGTGGCAAAATACAATATTCATTTATTGCTCTATCATACACAAACATGACAATTTATATTACATTAAAAATTGAACACTTAAGACTGATTACAATTATTTAACATTAAAAAGTTTATCTTATAAAAATCAACTTCCATCCATAATTTCAATGACTCTTACACCATCATCATTACTAGAACCATCATGGAGTTTTTCAATTAAGTCACGTGTCCGTCTTACGAATTTTCAATCTGTCGAATCTGTCGGTCATGTGACCTGTCGCAAGTTTAACATTTTTTCCCCATCACAAAAAGTGCACAGTGCTGCTAAAGAAGTTCTCACTTCAAAAACTGGATCTTAGTTAAACACAATTCAATTCAAATTCCAATAGTTGCGATTCCACACTTAAAAAATATTATAGGTTAAAAGATGTAATTCATTCATCATGTCAATTTCATTTTGATAACAACTATATTTTAAGTATTTTCAGAAAGTTAAAGAACCCAGAATTACCATAGAATAATTTATTCTATCAGATCTATAATATACATCTAATATGAAACATATCTTTAGCGTTTGATACAGGTAATTAAGTATTATATAAGTTCAGGGTCATTCATCCGCGAAAATGAGAGCAAAGTCATTTGAGAGTCAAAATATACAATAGTTTTCACTAGAATAACACACCACTGACCCATTTCACATATTCCAAACAAACAAACAAATTTCAAAACATCAAAACTTCCGGGAAAATAGGAAGCAGTAAGAATCACTTACGTGTAAAGCACCGATCTTTTCTCCAGCTTTCAGCTTCAGCTCGTCCATAATACGGCACCACGAGATGATGGAGGGTCTGTTTAAACCAGACGACAGTTAAAATGCACATCCAAACATCAACCTTTGGACTAAAATCGGCCTAAATAACTGCACACCCAAAATAGATCGTCATTGACAAAACTAAGGCTACTAAATTAGTAATAATATAGAAAATTTGGTCAAAATATTTTTTTATACGTATTTCGACATATTACAACTCACAAATTAGATTAATTCATGACTAAAATATTCTATTTCCTTTACCTTAAACAAACATAACCCCCACCGTGTTTTCCTTTTCGTGTTTTTGACAGCTGATTATTTGACAGGCATGTAACGTTTACGTACACTGTTCAAGACAATATGAAAAACGCTGACATTTCTAGATTTTAATTTATTTCCAACAATAAATACAACTTGTTTTTAGGGCTTGCAATATCATAAAAATATACCGGGAAATTTCAATTAGTGGTGGTCGATCGTAAGCTCAGGCAGATCGTAATGTTCCTGTGTAATGTTTTGACGATAGTCACATCAAACCAATAATTAGGCAGGGCAGGTTTGTTAGGTTGCTTCAATGCCTGAAGGGCAAACTGTCCAGAAATAGGATGGCTCGCCGTCAAGTTAGGGATCGAGACAAACATTTTCACGTTTCACGATATGCTTAGGAATTTCAATTTGCCTGATCATATGATCGGCCGCCCATATCTACATAAATGAACTTGTGAAAATATAGCAATTAACAATAAAAGACGTTATGTAAATCGTATTGTAACATATATTTCAAACAGTGATACACAAACTTGATCTATATCACTTCCTCAACTCATTTTCAACCTCCTCAATACTCTTACCTCTGGTCTCGGGCATGAGTACCAGAACAACAACAATGCCGAGGAGGTTCATCCCCGCGCAGATGTAAAAGTATGTATGCATGCCGAGGGCCAGCGTGATAGGGGCGAAGGTCGCTAGCTGTGTGAAGCACATGAACCACGCCTGGGCTGTGACCACGCCCATAAGTTTAGCTCGGATCTGAAATGGGATAAAGGCACAGTCATGCAGCTGTAGGTACGTAGAGATAATTGTTCCCAAAGCATAGAAGTTTATTTGCAGGCGGGTAAACTATTTCTGCAGCTGGCACAGTCATTGGCAGAATCATCAACACCTTGATGGAGCCATAACACGAAAAATTGATTGATTGATTGAAACAAATGGGCAAACGAGTACAATACTTAGTCACTCGATAGGGGATCCGGACGTGTGGATGTAATTGTTGGTTAACTTAACAGTCCGTCACTTCTCACCTGGATGTTAAACATCTCCGACATGATGATGTACGGTCCGGGCAGAACTCCTACTGCATACACGAACATAGACAAGGTGATGGCCAGCAGAGGCAACCAGCCCGATACGCTCTCCTTTGGTAGGAGCATTACTGTTGCCAAGCTGCTTAACGACAGCACTGACACCGCGTATGAGAACAGGAGAATTATCTGGTGGAATAAACAAATCCATTATCCCTACTAATATTTTAAATCCGAAAGTAAGTCGGCCTGTCTGTTTCCCCTTCATGCTTAAAACATTGAACTGATATAGATGAAATTCGGTGAGGAGATAGTTTGAGGCCACATCATTAATTATCACCCTCATCATATTTCCTCGCAGACGAAGTCTGCCTGTAAAAATAACTACTCTATAAATAAACTGTTGGATTAGAAGTTAGGGCGCTTACCTGTCCCTTGCTTCTATTAGCCTTTGCACCCTGATATTGGTACCTACTCACCAATATGTGTTTCCGGAACCCCCTTTCATTCTCATATATACTGCATGCCAGTGAGCACGCGGTACTATTTATATTTTGGGAGAAACAACCTTGCACGTAAATGTTCGGCGCATATTCGTCCACAGGTCAGCTGCAAGGTAAGTAAGTGTGCGTTCTCAGTGGCAAGCGGTACAGTGTTGCGTCAAATGTCTAAGGAGGTATTTGAGCAATATGCACTGAGGTCACTCAAATATGTATGTTTGCATTAGTTTACCGTGGACGCAGTGTTGGACGCCTCTGGTCACTGCCACTCGAGTGTCCGGTTGTATACCTACTTAATGCACCCTTTATTTTAAAGTCAGGCGTTCTTGGCATGACATGACTTCAGAGCACTATCCAAAGGAAATCCTGTGTAATGTAAGTAAGGTACTTATTCTATAGAGTTACCTTCCTTCCAACTCGTTCCATAATGCACACAGACACAACTGAGCCCATCATCATAATGGTAGGGAAGCTCAGCGTCTGCAGCTCAGCGTTCATATTTGCCACAGATGACACGATGTTGGCGCCGTAGGTCACCAAAGCAAAGTTTCCACTCAACGCCTGTACGGCAATCACGAGCGCGGAGATCAGGTAGGCCTTACGCCATGCTTTGTCTTTTACTGGAAATAGTTGATAAAGGGTGTATAGTGACCCAGTTGAAGGCACAAGACCGGCCCTCAGAAGAGGGTCAAGGAACAGAAGCTTATGGAGAAAACTGGCCTTCACATGGACATGTCAGATGTCCACAAGTGACCTACTATACAGCATTGAAGCAATAACTAGAAAAATGCAGGAGTTTCTCTCGAATTACTTTCATAGACAAAATTTTGTAGAAGTGATAGTAGATATAGGATGGAATTTTCAGTTTTCTGGTAGAAGTAAAGGACCTCTACTTAATAACCGGAGATATGATTAAAATTTACAGTCAAGTCGTTAGAAATGTGTTTACGAAAGTAGCGGTTAAAACGCTCCAAAAATGTAGGTACTTACAAATAACTACCAACGATAGGTTAGGAAGGGTCTTGTAATATTCGTCCTGCTTCCTCATGCATTCGAGTTCACTTTGCAGGGATGGATCGTGAACGGGTAGCCCTCTGAGGCATGATAAGTTTTCGGCTGCCTCCTGTAAGTATTTCACAAATCCGCATCCTTACATGTGCACCTTTACAACATATCGTGTCTGGTTCTACTGAACGAGATGAAGCGAGGTGACATAGAGTTGCTAGTTAGCTACGCATATGAGCTTAATGCATGGTCATGAAGGTACTTTATACATCACTTTGCAATGTTATACTTATTATGATAGGTAATGGGAGTGTAGGTACGTGAGAGGTAGTACATTACGTTTTGTGAGCGATAGCTACGTCGAATTAGGTATTGTTTGAAGTTATAGTGTGGGCATCTCGGAGTACCAACGAAGAAAAAAGAATAATACTTCCGTCAGAAGACTAGCACATAACTTACATCGAAACGGCCAATCTTAACCAGGTACCCAGGAGACTCTGGACACTTCAGCATAAAAAATAACGTGAGGACTGGTATCCCGGTCACAACATACAGCACCGTGTAGTAGTCCAGGTAAGCTCCTAACGCATACATCGTCAATATTCCTGGAAAGCAATAAGAAGTTGTGTATAAAGTTAAGTTAATATCATTTGTACCTACTTAACATTCTTCGAGCTACATGAGCTTTGCTGAAAATCTGCGACGTTAATCTTAGAGCCAATAAATCAATAAACGTTATGTAAGGACACTGGAAAATGAAGATGAAAAGCCAAAACAAACTGTCAAGATACTGTCGTTACCTAGATTGAGAAAGAAGATCAGCATAGAACCCATGCGACCTCTAATGTTATCTTGAGCGATCTCCTTATTGTACATGGGCACAGCACTGAAGCAGCCGGCAGCGGCAAGCCCATAGCATATCCTAGCTATGATTAAGTATGTCAAGTTTGTGGCAAACAGTTTCAGAAGCCAGCATCCCTGAAATGAAAAGGAATGAGTTAAACTCATTTCAATACAGATCAAAAGGGCGGAGATTTATGGTTTCTATCAGTGAACAAAACAGTTTTGATTTCGTCTACTATATTCTATGAAATGTTGCTTTTCAATATCATTATCCTCTACAAGTGACAGAATCTTTTGACTGTATTTGTTGGATTAATCCACCAGAGATTCACTCGTGAACTCTTGTAATACTCCTAAAACTGCTAATACTTAAGCATTTATTCGGCCTGATGTCGATGGCTTGGCTAAAAAATTATGGAACCAAAACTCGCTTTCTGGTGTTCTTAAAAATATTAAATATACCGTTCATAAGCGATACTGGTGGAATTCGTGCCTCAATTTCTCATGAAACTGACGTAAACAGGATTTTATTAAGGTACTGGTACGACAACACTCGTCTTATATAATTTGCAGCGTAGTCATACGCTAAGTAAACAAAGATAAATGGGGCCCTTTAAAACAAGCAGTACTTACGAATTGCGGCACAGCCATGAGCAATATGCTTTTTTTTCTTCCAATCCTGTCCGCGAGGAAGGCAAAGAGCGGAACAGTGAAGGCGGCAGTTATGGGCATGAGGCTGGCGACCCAGCCTAGCATGGAGTCCGACAGCGGAGCGCCTGTCGGTGAGGACCAGGACTGCAGGACCTTGGCGGAGGGTGACAGCCAGCCCGCCTGCAGCCCGTAAGTGAAGAGAGTCGAGTTTGCTGGAAGAACTCTTGATGTGAAACACTTAACTGTTATTTATTATTTAGTGCAAATCCTGTTCGAAAGAAGAAAGAAGGAAAGAGGAGTGTTGAATCTCTGATAGAAGTAGTTCCAGGTTTTTTTTATAAAAACAATAATAAATCGAATATATAACTGAATATTAATAATCAATAGGTAGCTTCTAAAAGAACCTACATTAAGGCTGCGTTTTTACCAGAGTTGTGCAAGGATGCGTAGCCAGGGATGTGTTTATTATGAACCAATAGAATAACTTCATTAGTCTATCCTCGCTCAGCGCAGCTCTAGTGGACAATTCAATATTCTATTGGTTATGTCCTTACCAGAAACCAGGATCTCATGCTTCGTAAGCAGCACTACTAAGCCACAGCCGTTCACAAATACATCTCTCGCTACACCTCCTCGCACTCACTGATGAAAAAGCAACCTTATGCCTGGATAATATACATTTATAATCGATTCTACTCTTCATGACTAAACAGCAAACAACTATTTACCAACGACACCAGAAATCCATTGCATATAAGTGTGTCCTTTCCTCTTTTCGTTTTCTATTTTCTTTTCCATATCCATTTCTTTAAAATTATATAAAATATCTAAAAATCACTGACAACGAACTCAATCTGTGTTACTTAACTAAAAGTCTAAAGGTAATATTGAAAGGTATATTATGATACGTAAGAATACAATAAGCAGCTTGTTTTCTGATGTAACACAGTGGAAACATTGATATATTTAGAAACGCAGACTGATTACCTATTTGCAGAAGCTCTATAAAGACGAGAGTAATGAGATAATGTTTTGTATAGGATGTCCCATAAATACCTAGCGTCTATTCACTAGAAATTTAATTTTATGCAAAATATTTCTTATAATATTGCATGCGCTAGGTAACTATAATTATTGTACGTCGCAAGACATGTTACACAGAACAAAAATTGTTTAAAACATCTGTATTCATTACCTGTAATGCACAATATATAATAGTACATTGTGCAACGAGGGGGGTAGTGAAATTTTGGATACGAGGGTGATGGTAATTCCCGACAGCCGCAAGCTAGAGGGAATTAAAGACTCGAGTTTGCAATATTCTTAAATCGAAGAGAAAACTAAATTTTAAGCGAAATAATTCTTAAATACGGTGACATATCAAAGATTCGTCCGCCATTTTGTAATTTCCTGGCAGATAAGGCATCGGGGACGAAATAGGCCTTTGTCCTTCAACACACCTGCATAAAATAAGATCTTTTTCGATCAAGTGTGATGAAAATAAATGATTCTAAATGCTACAGTTAACTATGTATGGGCCAGGGCCACTTGCACCATCCAGTGTTAGCCACTTAAGGATGACTTCTCGTTAGACCGGCCCGGGGCCGGGCTGGGCGTCCGACACTTCGTTTTCTATAGAAAGCATCACGTGATCACCGATCACCCGTCATAGAAAACACGAGTGTCGGAATAGGATTACAAAATCTTTTTCCTACTCCTCTACTGTTATCTGTCATTTATGCATTCATTAACACGAATATAAGAACATACATAAAAGATTTCAAGAAAAGTCTATATTGTCTATTCCTCATAAAAGCTCTTGTGCTTTTATAAGCTATAACGTTACTACGATTAATGGCTACCAACCTAACAAAACCAAAACGAATACAGTTTTAAACTAAGTGCATTGCTGCCAACTTACAAAATATTCATTTGGTTGCATAGTAAAAATAATTACTTCATAAGTCAGAAACACGCATGTGACACCCGTAATATAGCAACACCCATAGACTACGAAGACCGCTTAGCGTTGCTTGTTAGTCTCCGTAGGCTACGGTGGCCAAAATTGAGAAAAAACTGTCCAAAAAATTAATTTAGCAAGTAGCAAGTACCAGGGCCTCATGAGTTACGAGGAGGTGTCGCCGACCGGCCGGCCGCGGCCCGGTGCGGGCCGGGCGCGTAACAAGGTATGCTCGCGCGTCTTGGCTATATACTTTTGCTGTAATTGGTTTACCTAAATTAAGATTTATTTTTGTTGACTCGTAGGAAAAATATTGTATGCAACGTTGTATAAGTAGGTCAAAAAATTCTCGTGGCGTATTCCTTTACAATGTGTAACTCACGCCACTCGCCTTTTTTGACCCTTCTTATACAACTGTTGCATAAAATACTATTGCCAGTGGGAATAAATAATTATTCATTCATAAAATCATAACTCCAAAGAATCGAAACTACAGGTTTTAAGAGGGCGGCTAACGCAATATTGCAGTTTTTATATTGAATTTTTACACGTTCAAAAAAATCACGGGCAAATGCCGTGAAAAAAATCACTCGGAAACTAGACTATCTACTCGTATATTTCCGAGGGCATATAAGCAAAACGGTCTAAGTTTAAAGTTGTCTCGATAGAAATAAGTCTCTGTCAAAAATTTCATTTTTGGTACAAGCTTTTATCGCTGACTGTACTTTTCTTTCCACAGGCAACTATACTCATCGAAACGATTCTAGAAACCCCAAACACAATTAGGTTGCGTTGTTTTATCACCGAGTTCCTATGGCCACCTCCTGTCTCCATCATCAGATCAGCTCGATGGTACCATAATATTGTATTGTCACCCGACTTACATATGTATGTAAATTTTCAGCTACATGGGAAACCAGGAAGTGGGCCAAATTTAGCTTGCAAGATTTGATCCGTGCATACATAGGTACATTACAAGTTAATAAAAAGCTTGTAAAAATCACGAAAACATGTCGAATTTACATTTTATTTTCAATTGTGTATAAAATACGAGTAGCTAGTGGTATAGCCGAGGGATTTGAGTAGCAAAATTTTAATCAGAAGTATATAAGTCAATGATATTTCGAATATCGATCGTCCGAGATTGTAGGTACTTGGAAAGTAACATGCCCTAGCGCAGAAACTTATCACTTGCTTGCAAACTTCATATTCCTAGACCAATGATTGATAAAGGAAAAAATAAATGCACAGAATATTTTGAAATTGAGTTTATTCGCTCTCTTGCATGACGTCATTATCACTGCTGTCGGCACTGTCTGCGGGTACAGAATTGATGGGGATTGCCTTCAGGATCGAGTCCAGCCACACGCGGCTGTGAGATATCTGCAAGAAATCAAGGTTTTAGACTTTGTACTTGTTTGTAATTACCGGGACTCGCATCCTAGAACGGAATTTGCAGTTACGTTTCAGTTGATATAAAACGATGATGGAAGAATATCTCCCACGCCAAGTCATGTTGGGACAAATAGCAAAGACCAGGAGGCCGGTTGGACGCTTTAAGGATAGATTTAAGGACTGCTGCAAGAGGGACCTGACCTACTTTAGTATCTTTTGAGATGAGACCAGAGTGGCGTCGTGATCTCAAAGTGGGTGTAGAGTAACATGACAAAGAACTAGTGCTGGGAGAATCTAACGCAGAAAATACTTCGCATAACCAGACCTCCTCCGGATTCTCATCATATTTATGATTGCTATGGCAGGAGATGCCGCTCTGGTATAGGACTTTACAATCATCGCAGGCGTTGCAATTAACCTCCCCGAAACTTTAAACTGATCCTAAACGACGCTGCACCAAACATCTGCAATAGTTGAAGAATATGAAATTGGTTGTAGTGTTTCTTTAAGCATTTTTTTTTACTCTAGGTTTTTGGCGACACTCGTACTTGAGACCAGTAGTTGAGCTCTGTAATTTAAACTGACCTTAGCGTAAACTCCAGGCTTGGACTTGTAGGTGCACTCCTCGGTCCCAGAGAAGAGCGCGATGCCGTATAGAGTACCGCCTTTGGAGGCGCCGCTGAAGTGCACAGCTGGGTCGCCCGTGTCACCCTGGGGACATACCAAGGCGAAGAAACTGTTAAGGAATCAAATTGATCTGAGAAAGTAACTGAAAGGAACATGGTTACCACCTGGCTCACTGCCTCACTAACGCATCACATTAGGAAACGTATTGTCTTAGAATAAATTTCAAATAAAACTGTTTTTTATGGCTGTTGGATCGTTCATAAATAACAGATGTTATTTATGAACGATGGAGCAGCCAAAGTTGTGTCCACATTGCCCAAATGCGCCATCATTAATGGTGCATTCGGGCAATCGTGACGTACCTACTTTAACATGTCATTTGTTAGTGATGGGGATGCCACGACTGAACAGTCGGTAGTTTGACAAGTGCCCAAGTATATGGTATGCTGATATGACAGTTTCGGGGGTCCATATTGGGTTGCATAAAAGTTAAAGTCATATCTTTGATACGCATAACAACTTATGTCATAATCATCATTGCGCATACAAATGAAAAGTCATATTATATTGTGTCATACATTTTTAGCCGTAATATTTGATGACATACATGGCAGTTGTCATATATTTTTTGTGCATACCTAACAGACCTAACCTAAAATTTTAAGCGAATTGAATTTATGAGTATGAAAATTATGACAATAACTCATTTATGACAAAAACTTACTTATGCTCAAGAATAATTTTGACTAAAGATTTTTATGACTTACAATTTTATGCATAAAGTGTTATGACAATTAAAAATATAACAAAATTTGTTATGCGACCAGAGGGAGTCCCCTCTCGACTTTACGACCTAACGATGACTCACGCTAAAACTGTCCGGGTTCAGGCCAACGCTTCCGATACTTAGTTTTCTATGACGTGTGATGATTTTATAGAGTGTCGTATTTCGGACTATGAATCATCCTTAATTGGTCAAAAAATAATGGAGCAGCAATTATTACAATCGGCTTTAGAACTACCTACTAATTTTTCATGAGGAATCACAGAAAATAGAGTCGGATCAAGTTAACTCAGCATAGTAATTAAGTGTGGAAAATATCTTCAAAATTTCTATGAAAATGACGATTATGATGAAATTACCTCACTTTCTTCAGTTCAAGTCGGTTCAAACTTAGACGGACTCTAGTTTTCCTTCTAGTAACTTACAGCACACAAAGCGATGCCTTTGACCGTGCTCTGCAGACACATGTGGTCGGACTGCAGCCGGTACCCGTTCCCGTAGAGCAGGCGGCACGACGCGCGGGGCACGTCTTGTACTATCATTCTTCTGAGCTCCTGGTTCTGGCCTTCGCGGATTTGACCGGATATCTGGCAGAAATAGTTATTTACGATACACGTGCGGAAAGTGGGAAATTCGCAACTAGTGGCCATATCTTAAAACACGACCGGGTGTTTTAAATCGACACGAGTTGCGAATTACCTATTCGCACGTGTATCTTACAAAGTTTTACAGTACATATGGCCACACTTGGTACATATGGTACATACTTTCGAAATTGGCACGGAAAGTGCTCATTCCCGCACAAGTGCTAAGGGTAGCTTAAACCACTTTAGTCCACCTGCCATCACTCTGCTAGGCAGAGTGATGGCAGGTGGACTAAAATGTTAACGGAATGGTGGCCGCTTTCGGATGAAAGAAGCCCCTGGCGTCCGTTGGCTCGTTGGGTGGACGACATTCTGAAAATTGCGGGACACTTCTGGATGCGATTAGCACAGGATCGGGACAAGTGGCGTACTGGAAGAGAGGCCTATGCTCAGCAGTGGGCGATAAAAGGCTAATATGATGATGATGATGATGAAACCACTTTGGCAGGGAAAAATTGTGGAACATAATAGAAAATAGGTTAAATAATAGGTACCTATGCAATAAAAGACATATATAGACAAATGTGTACACGCGCCTATTGATCATACTATTCGCTTGTTTGAAAACCTCTTTCACAGTATGACAGTCGGTACTACATATATTTTCTTTCAGTTTACGATATTTTATTATTATTTATTAACTAATCTGAAATGAAAAAACTCCACTTAAATGTTTAAACATGTTTTCCTTTAGCATTCATTACGCAAACCAAATATTGTAAAAATATGCCACAGCAAAAAAAATAGCAATGTCTTTTTAGGCCATCCTGTATTTTTAACTGGGATTTGTTAGTCAAAACTAGTTTTCGCAAAGTGCTTTGGTGAAAACTAGTTTTGACTAAACGATATACATAAAGCAAAAATAGTAGATTGTTAACCAAGGGATGAAAGGCACCCATTCCTGTCGAGGTAGTTTTAACTGAAATGGTGCTTTTCATTCGAGTTAAACACTCTACTTTTCATTTTGAATACGAGGAAAGTAAAATACATGCGAATTAAAAAAAACACGGCTAAGTATAAACTGCAGTAGGTAATATTTTTTCAGGGTTATTAACAATTTAGGTAAAAATATCGTTATTTATGGAATGGGGAGTTAATTTTCAGAATAGAATTTGTACAACATATCCATAACATTTTGGATTTAAGTTTACACTTCTGAAGATGGCGTAGCCAGTGCCACTGGCATGTTTGCTACAGTCAGAGATAGAGCAGTATGCACGGAACCATATCCCATGACGACAATATGCCCGTATGTGGACGACACTTCTGAAGCGCCACCTTCAGAAGTGTCGTCCAGGCATATTTGCTACAGTCATAGATGGAGTATAGTTTTTTGTAGTAGGAGCGCAGATTTATCAAATCTAACTTTTAATGACATGATAATACGAGTCGTGAATGACACGATTAGTAATCTACAGTTTGACGACCGGTCTGGCCTATTGGGTGGTGACCCTGCTTATGAAGCCGATGGTCCCGGGTTCAAATCCTGGTAAGGGCATTTACTTATTTGTGTGATGATTAGATTAGATTAGATTAGATTAATTTATTTTCATAACGATAAATTACAGTATAAATTATTCTTATGTTAATCTATATGAATTTACATTATGATCGTCAATGATTTGGCATGCAAACATATAATTATAAAACGTCAATAATAATTATCAAAAAATAAAAAAACAAATTCGAAATTACCGTCAAATTAAAAACTACGAAACAAAAGAAACAGGAAAACTAAAAAGAAATAATGGAATACATGTCAAACTAAATATTTAGTAGATATCACATAATGATCGTCATTAAAACTAAGAGCAGTAATAATAATATTCTAGAACAAATGTCATCTTAAATCAATTTTACATAAACTATAATGTTAAACAGTTATTATAATTTTAATTCCATGTATTCATCCACTGAATATAATGGGTTTTCCAATAAAAAATTCCTCAATTGACGTTCAAATGCTTCGTCAGATATTTCAGTTCTTAATTCGGCGGGTAGACGTTCGTAATAAGTTGGGCCTATTACTCGCGGATTCTTACATGAAAGTGCCATGCGATGAGCACTGATATTTGTGCCTGAGTCATGGGTGTTTTCTATGTAATTAAGTATTTATAAATATTTGTTTATTATATATATCGTTGTCTAAGTACCCTTAACACAAGCCTTATTGTGCTTACGTGTAATAATGTCCTATAATATATATTTATATTTATTATTATTTACAGTTAGTACTCACAGAACCGTATCCCGTAACGACAACATGTCCGTAATTGGGAGGCACTTCTGCAGAAGGCGCAGCCAGCGCCACAGGCTGCACACGGTTACCCAGTGTCACCTGCATGTTTAGCTGCAAAAAACACATAAATGAATCATACATAATTCGCATGAAAAGTTGTCTCACGTTCCCGAAAGATAAGACAAAGCTTCATTTCTGGTTGTTCTAGAAAAGTTTCCATAAATGTTAACTTTTGGGTAGGTGGAAGAAAGGTAAATTACGAGTAGAACTTTATTGGGTGACCTACCAATCCACCAACCAAGCTGTAACCTAAGAACACTGTCACATAATCAGATATGTGCATAGATAAGTCCAATCCAAATTGAGACCTCACTATTTATTCAGATAGCAATAGCGGGCGATATGTACTCTTTTTCAGCAAACTTAATTTTAAAAAGCCACGTGAAAGTAATACTCCTGACATTACACCCAGAGATGAATTTATTGAATTTTTTCACTGAGTACAAGCAAGCTGACTGTGAGATTCACTGCACTGCAGAAAATATATGATCCAGTCTTGAATGGTACCAGAGGGCCTACCGCGAACCACGTTCGACTTGTTGCCTGTCGCACTTGTGAATTCGTACGTATAGGTAAGTGTGACAGAGAGGCAACATGTCGAACTAGGTTTGCGGTAGGCCCTCTAGTATACCTAGTAGGAATAGTGTTGAATATTACTGTAAGATAAACATGAATTAATGCAATTGACATTAGTTTCATACCTTGATCAGGGCTAAGTTATGCTCAGGGTAGTACTGGTCTATCCTGTACTCTGGGTGCCTGGTGATCTCGGTGACCGCGAATATTTTGCCGCCAAAATCTCGGAACACAGATCCAGTACGGACTGACACCTCGTCCTTGGTAACACTAGGGAGACCATATTAAATTACTTACACATGTTATAAGTACCTATATTGCTCAAAGACGGAGTAAGAACTGGGGCCCACTTAGCCCCACGTGAACACCGCCATACAAGAGGCAGGCACAGATGGGAATGATTTGTATGTAGCGCCTATTTCCATCAGTGTCCGGCGGGGACAGATGGGAATACCGCCGGGCCGCTGACATATGTGCAAAGTTTAGTAAATTATGTGAAAATTTCCACGCACATAAGGGACAGTCGGATTCGCGAACGCAGAGTGCGAGTGGGTTCGCGAATGAATTTGACAAGCTTTTATTTAACTTGCCCTGTAAGTATGGAAGTTTGTTAGTTAGTGTGGGTCAAATTTTGGAAGCTAAATTTCACCCACTTCCCGATTTCTGATTGAGCTGAATTTGCATACATATGTACCTAAGTGACAATGCAATATAATGGTGGGTAGCATCGAGCTGATCTGATGATGGAGACAGGAGGTGGCCATGGGAAATCTGTGATGAAACAACGCAACTTATGATTGGGGTTTATAGAATTGTCTCTATGAGTATTAGTTGCTTATGGTAAGAAAAGTACAGTCAGCGATAAAAGCTTGTACTAAACATGAATTTTTTTGCGAAAAACGTATTAACAGTTGATGTCTGACACGAACGTGTAAAGAAGGAATACGGGATGGTATAGTCGAGTTCATAAATATTATACACAATTTTACCTTATTGCAATGGATTAAGGTAAAGAAAATTATATATTATATGAACTGGACTGTACGAAGTTCGCGTCCTTTGATGAGCACTAAAAAAATCGGGTTTTTTTTAGTACGTATGTTAAAGTCGGTCATAGAGACCATAATCAGTGTTCACCTTACGTCACTAAAGAAACAGTAATGATATCTGTAGGTATAGCGTACTTACTAGTCAAAGCACTGTGCTGCCGTCAACACCCACTCTTTGCCGACCAGAGCACCGCCACACCAGTGTTTACTGTGTAATCTGGAAAAATGACATCATTGTATTACTTGTCAACATCGGGCTACGAATGCCTTATAATCTTAAGCAAGGATTTCCTACACTAAACTTGTTGCAGAATTTCTCAGTGGTAAATGGTCGAAGTGACTGATGACCATCTACTTAAGACTATTGAATTAAGACGTCTTGCTTCTAGCTGGATCACGTAGGTACCTATGGCAGACATTACCTGACAGACACGGTGTACGGGTAGTCCTCCAAGCACACGAGCCCATTCTCTGTGGTCAGTCGCTTGCGCCGCAAATGCGTGAGGTCTTCTTCGAACTTCGGCGGGAACTCGCACTCCTGCTCGGACGGTTGTACTTTTGTTAGAATCGTTCCTGGAATTATACCTTTGTGTTTACGGCAGAGCTACCATAAAACATGATGAATTGCAATATGTAACAGCCACGTCATCTGTGAATTTCCGAACTCAAATAGAATCAAGAAGACTTACCACATTCAATATCCCCGTAACTTATAATAACCATTAAACCTACAAAATAATTTAAAAATCTACGTAACATATTAAATTGATATTGAGAATATTGCGAGCTTTTTAACATCCTATAAAAATATGACAACAGCAAAAACAACAACAATCACTAGAAACAGTAAAATTTTTAGCATTTTGAGTAACCGCACTGTAGTAAACTGTAAAACGATGTGGTTTCTTTTCGACTGTTTAGTAACAAAATGTTCATAAGCAATGAGTGCTTTGTTTAGGAAAGAAAAGTGGAAACAATGGTGCAATGCATTGGATAAATAATAAACATTGCTTATCGTGCAATAATATCAAACGTATTAAGTAAGTTGAGTTTGTTTTGAGTTTGACCCAAATCAGTCTCTCGAAAACAACAATCTAACTTTTGTAGCTTACTATAGGAATATCTTTTCTTGCAAGGGCATCAGATAAACGCCGAGGTTGTCACAAGAATTGCTGTAGGTACCTATCTACTCAGCAAACTAATCCTTTAAGGATGACTCAGGCTAGAACGGTTCGTGTCCGGGCCGAGACGTCCCACACTTCATTTTCGTGATGATTTCTATAGGAAACGAAGTGTCGGGCGCCTCGGGCCGGACCCGGACAGTTTTAGCTTGAGCCGTCAGTAAGGCCCGCCTGATAACTTTGCATATTGCAGAAGAGACTCGCAAATAAAGGATAAAAATTAAGAGCGGATATCCTATTTAGTTTACGGAATCCTATTTATAGCGGAGCAGATTTGATGGAGCCAAAACCGTAACGAAAATGTTAGATGACGAAAATAATGACCATATTCAAATTTGCTGTTCATAACAATACGCAGGTACAGTATTTCAGGTAGGCCGCAGCCGTATTGTTCGCAAACATAAGGTTATGTTATCTAAACCTACAGAGGTAAGTTCTTTAGTTATCTTAACATCTTTGGTAGCCGTGTTTTAGGCTACCAAATCTGGGCTCTAATAGACGAAAGATAAGACAATGATGCCTGCACCTGGCATCGTTATCGGCCTCCAAACATATATCATAGGCAAACAACCATTGTACAAGATCAATTGTTCGTTACGATTTTACAACAATGGATATGTTTATTTTGTTGCTTTATCTAGCTCAACAATCATAAATATCAGAAGTTGGCTCAGTCAATAGAGGACCCGCATAGAATACGTATAGGCTCAGTCAAATATTTAATACTATTTATAACTTGCGTGTAAAATGATTAAATATCTTGGATTTTTACTTTTACTGAACAGCACATTTACTGAAGAAGATTACAATTACAAATATGATTATAATGATGACGATATTTCAAATGGAGATGATTATGTATACAATGAAACAGATAAATCTAGACCTAAAAGAGTATATGTTGATGATACCATTAATAACATAATTGATGACGGCCGTGATTTTGAAGCTAACTATATTTTTAAAGAAGGATACCAGGATGAAGGTATGTTTACAAGTATTATGTGTTATGTTAAAATTCATTCAATCAACTTCTTATTGATAATCAAGTAGAATTAGTAACTAGTACAGGTGCCACGCTTCAAATCAAAACTTAATGCTAATACATTTAACGTTTCAGTGAACATACTAGATGATGCTATACCCAAATACCCCAAGAAGCTACACAAGAGGGACTGTAACTACACGAGTAGCAGCGACGAGAGTATCCGCAGCCCAGTGCCAAACACGAAAGACGACATATCCACGTATCCATTCGTAGCATCTGTGCTCCGTATGGGCTCGCACTACGCTACTGGTGTGTTGGTGGACAAGCGGTGGGTGCTGAGTGCAGCTGGAGTGTTTTACAAGTACGTAAATGAGGTTAGTTAGGTTAGGAGGAGGCAATTACTCCCTATTGCCCAGTTGTGAAATTTAAAGAAACAATATTTACGAAACCAAGTGGCGAACTGGAAGCTTAAGCTCACAGGCCAGACAATGCCAAAACAAAAAAATATGGAAAAAATCGAACACAAAATACCTATCAAACACTCTCGTAAGCTTATATTTCACGAGTTCAAGTAACATGTCATGCAATACAACAGCATAACTAGGACCCTTAATTGCATAAGTAATGACACATTATATATGGCTTTACTTATCTGTAAAAGCATATTTAACATTGATGTCCATCACGCGCAATATCACCAACTTAATTCTTTCAGCGTTCGAGAATCCATAAAACTGTACCGAGCGCGTCTAGGCTCTGTAAACTGCAAGCGAGGTGGTATCTTAATGCCGTTACAGCAGATTGTAATCCACCCGTCGTATATGCCAGGCAAGCCAGAAAGCGACCTGGCCATGCTGCGGCTAGCGAAGCCGGCGGATCTCAGTTCTTCCATCCATCCTGTTAGCTTGACTGAGAGGAAAGGGAAGGTGGAAATTAGCAAGTTTTTGACGATGTACTGGCCGCGGCTGATTGTAAGTTTTGCTGTTCCTTTGGGTTGGGTTGGGTTTTTACTAAGACACCAGCCACACCAAAAATTTACATCAATTTATTCACGTTTCAGTATGGTTGATTCATTTTGTTGAAACAGGTGGACGGGAAAGCCCTACCTGCTGACGCGAAAGAACGACAGCAGCACACCAACATGCGAGTGTCGACACAGCGGGTGCTACCCTGGAAGCAGTGCTGGCGGGCTCTGAGCTATCGCCTGCAAGAGCTGACGCAGAACAGCTTCTGCCTGCGGCCTTTAAAGCAGTTCCACACTCTCTGTTTGGTAATTGGTAATTTTAAGAATTATGCTCTCAATCAATCATCAAAATGATGAGTCAGGCTTGGCATTTGCCAAAAAAATATGGGTTAGAAAATCTGTATTGATCTGGTTTCATTATCCATACCAGAGATCCTTTCTTTGATTTGAATTATTCAGTGAAACAGTTCCCTAAAGTCATCTGATTGGTTTATTTTCGCCAACAGCCCGACGTCGGTGCACCAGTGCTGTCTTCAGACGGATTGTGGGGAATCATTTCTGGATGGGTGGGCGAGCCCTGCAACTACAAGGACCCCTGTCCTGTCGTGGTTGCTCGCATATCGCCACCAGCCATACGATATTGGTTAGATTCTCAGTTTGAACTTGAAGACTAAGATATTTTGCAGGAATCTTCTGGACATTTCTGGCACTAACATATCTATTCTGAAGGAGCTCAAGATTCGAACTCTGTTGTGGAAGAATTCTGGCTTTCTCTGAATTCTGGCTTTCTAAAATAGCCTTGAAAAAGTATTGCTCGTCGGTCCAGTGGAGGGCTATTAAAAGAACGATGGGGTATCCACCCGCTGATTCAATGCAATTGAAGTTACACGCCTCCGATTTCAGAATTCCTTTACAACATAAAGCAGCATAGAGCAGACATCATCTCCGACCCAGGCCCGTCGTAGTTGTCCACATTACCCCAACTATAATTTTAGGTTTCTGGGTAAGTTCTTGAGTTTTATACCGACGGTTGCTAGCCCAGAGACAATCGAAAAGTCGTTTGGTCACCATCGGAATAATGTAGAAATTGGATATGGATTGTTCTAATTGCCCGTATATGTATATGGCTTGTTGTACTTTGTGCAGAAATTTAACGGACCTTTAAGGACAACTCATGCTATGGTCCGGGTCCGGGCCAAGACTTTCGACACTTTTTCTAAGACGGATGATAGGTGTCCACGTGATAGTTTCTATAGAAAACTGTAGTTTCCGACGCCTCGGCCCGCACCCGGAGCTTTTGCCACATTAAGTTAGACTGTCTCTTTCGATTTTTAATAAATATCATGTACATATAAATAGAAATAGGTACAAACATGGGCGTAGCAGGTACAGGCAGGTGCAGGCAGCCCTAAGGGGGGGGGGGGGGCTTAGGGCTGAAATTTTACATACAATGTATGCCCCTCTGCGGCGTCTGCCCTCCCCCCCCCCCCCTTAGTCCTCTAGTGATATCAACTTGCCTCTCCCCCCCCCCAGTTCACTGGCTGGTTACGCCCTTGTAGGCAAACTGAAATAAGTCAGTTTCAAATTAAATTCGTGCGTACGCGTACGCGTCAGCCTTATCCTAATGGGTGTATGCTACTAGCGCCAGTTAGATATACCATACCGCGGGTTAGTGGGATGGTGCAAGTGGCACTTAATATATTTCCAAAACACCCATACTAAAATACTCATTTCTTGTTCCTATTATAAGTAGGTATTACTAAAGTAGTTATATGTCAGCTGAGTTACTCTCAATGCAATCTGTCTTTAGTGTCTATTTAGAATGAGTTGCTAAAATGAGTTAGTATAGGAAATGAGTTTTCATCCTAGAACTCGCTCAAAAAAGATAGTATTTCATGCCTCAAAGACAAAGGCCTATATTGTTCCCGCGGGAGTTAAAGATTGTGAAAAAGAAGTATGCTTTAAAGTATTTAATTTGATTAATTTAACAGTATACACAATTTTCAATCGTGGCTGAATGCCGAATAGGTCTTTGATGCCTAACCTGTCAAGAAAATACAAAATGCCGGACGAACGTTTTTAAGAATTATTTCACTTAAAATTTAAAATTTTCTTCGAAAGTGTGATGAAAAACATTGTGTGTAACTCCGGGGGTAATATATGGCAAGATCAGGTCTTCAATTGATTGAATTGTCGCAGGATCGAGGGAATTACCACCCTCGCGTCCAAAATTTCACTTACCTCACTCGTTGCACGATGTACTAGTTTGAAAATCTGAACCACACAGCTTTGGTAATGCAGCGAGGCTTCAGAAGGCCTAAGTTACCGCTAAAAATGAAAATCGGAATTTTGTTATTTTCCTCTTTATCGCTCTTGCATATTCGAGCGATAGTGGGGCAGATAAAGAAATTTAGATTTTTGTTTTTAGCGGTAGGTCCTCTGTGGTCCCCCTGTGTTGTTTGCGTTCCGTACTTTTGTGGCACGAGACGTAGAACTGCATTAGGTATGCGGTCAGGCAGCCTATCGCGAAAACCGAAATTCCCAAATTGCGGGGATCTTACTCTTTTACTCTCACTAAGACGTAATTAGAGTGACAAAGAAAAATGCCCGCAATTGACGAACTTCGATTTTCGCGGTTATAGCCCAGGGGTGGCCATTAAGGTGGTTCGATTTCCATACAAAAAACAATTGCGTTTAAAGTCATTACACACTACTACTAGGTACATAAATATGTGGGCATTGCGATTTACTTTCGTTTGTGCTAAATTGATAGAAAAACTTGGTTTCATGCAGAAATCACATAAAAACAGTTATTTTGGTGTTACATTGATAAAAAAACGTTTTTTGCGTGATTTCTGTAATAGTGTGTAATGATAATGACGTAATAAACGCATTTGTTGTTTGAATGGAAATCGAACCACCTTAAATGAGCTGTTGCACGGGGTTTTTGACATCTGTGTAATCAAATATACGTAATCTATGTAATCATACATATTTACATCCATTTCCCAGAGGGGGAAAGTGGAGACCATGGATTTCCACTTGCTACGATCCTGACATACCTCTTTCGCTTCCTTCACTTTCATAACATTCCTCATACACGCTCGCCGGTTCAGGGTCCTCTTGACCTGGCCTTTCTTCAGGATTTCTCCGATTTGATCAGAGAGTCAGCCGAGGTCTACCCCTTTCAATTCCCTTATGTAATCAAATATAATAATTTGGTATTTGACGGGATCCCTAATTGATACCTCCTCAAAGTTGTGCCATATATGGCGATGTGTGAATTTGAATCCTGTTTAATTATATAATCTACCGTAAGCCGAGCGGGATGTCGCTATAATACGCGCATGTCGTTGTCTCGCTCAAACATCGAAGCGACGTGCGATCGGAGTGTGTAAGCGCCTTAGAACGCTACAAAGACATAATGTTAGTGAATAAGTTTTGTAAATATTTCATAAATAAAACTTGTTGTACACCTACTGATGGCGATAATTATTTCTAACACAATTCATTTCATTCAGTCTTTTAAAATAATGGCTTCAGTCCAGTGGGACTATTTCCCCAGTATCAAGGTAAGCTTTAAATATGACTAAAATTATACGGTTAGTACAAGACAGTGTACGGTGATTTGATTTTATCAGCGCTTGTAAACCGATAGCTGGACTTTACAAGGAGCACGTGGACTACCGGCCGTTGACTCCAAAATGGTGGCTAAACGCGTTTCAAGATTAATACCCCATCACGTTAGTTTACTGTATAATAAGCTATCAATATTACGCTTTAAACAATATTAATGAGCACAAAAAACAAGAGTTAATCACGAGGCGTGACTATCAAGATGGCGCTCGAAACGGAAGTCTTCTAACAATTATTTGATAGTCAACTTAAAATTGTTTCGTATAATAATCGATATCGATGTTATTATTACGCAAGAATATCATTTAAACGGATAAGAATTTGTAACAAAATTATCTGTATGCTGGCCGTAACTTGCGAATTTTGATTGACACAGGGTTTATATATGTGTGTAGGTAGATAAAAAGGTTTACATTACGGATAAAACTATTAGTTATATTTATATAGAATAACAAATAATCATATGATGATAACGTCACAGTAAATGTTTACTGAAATATAATATACATCGACCTAGTACCTACATGTCATCATTAGACAGAGGAAAAAGACTGAGTAAGACAATATTAGCCCTAAATTAGCCGTCTAAGGGCTTACTGCGAACCACTTCGTATGTTTGATCATCTATTTGAATCTGTCGCCCGAATAGGCAAGAGTGATACCGGTATTTTGTAATTAATAAATCATTTATTCATGGATGGTACATTAATAAACAGAAACGAACTAATCTATGAAATAAAACTAAATAATAACTAAAAACTAATACTAAATAAAATATAACTCTTATTTGCCCACCCGTGTAAAGAAATTTGGTTTTTCACGGATTGGCCTCGGGCAAGCAAGTGCTACGCTTGCTACGCCGTAATTCGTAGCCTGTAGTTCGTAGCTCGTATTTTGCGTCATCCACTTTTCATAGTACCGTAATAGTGAGATGACCGTGTTTCAAAATGTTTTGACACTGTCCGATCCGATATCCGACGACAAACGGGACAGTGAATTTTATCCCACCAAAAACATATTCATGTAAAATTGCCAAGACGAAACCATAAGGCTCGCACTGTGAAAAAGTTATCGGATCTCACGTAGAGCCAAGCATCTAACTCTACAAGCCCTAACTAACTTTACACCTTAGTCAAAATATGTCGCTTGGCCGTTTCATTACTACAAAACAATTGTATAACAGAAAAGTAATTCACTGCATTTTTCACGTTACGTCCATGTGATGGTAGCGAAATGGCCAAGCCACATATTTTGACTGTGACTGTATCCTAATAGATCGCGAATACGCGATCATCGCGCTGCCTGCGCTCGCGCGTTCCCCGACAGCGCGACGCGATTTTCAATTAGGACACCTATTGGAGTTTAATGTGTTTGATCGCGCGTTCGTACGAGTGAAATTCGATAAACGCGTAGTCGCGTTTTATTACTTTTATTAGGACGACACCTTACGCATAATATACAACTTAAATAATAGAGGTCGCTTGGCAGTCAAATTGTAAAACCACAGTCTAAGGAATGAATATTTTGTGAAGAAATATCATATTAGATCTTAAAGACAGTACCTTAGTTGAAAATTGCATGACGAAGAGCTGATATTGTATTACGCAATAAGTAACTAAATGCAACTATCCGGAACCTACGTCATTTATGAATAAATATTTATTATATATTTAACAATGTTTTGCTATGATTACCTAACATCATATTTATGTTCTGATACCCATACAGTAGGGAAGTTTGATATAATATCACAATTAAACAACTGCTAGTACAATTTCTGTGCCGTAATGCAGCGACAGTTGTGGAGTCTAGTCTAGTGAAAATTACTAAGAATTATTTAATTAGAACGAAATAGCAATTAGTATTAAATATGGAATTAATTCAATTGAAAGAAACAGCAGGAATTGATGAAAGGAAAGGACACACCTACATACAATGGATTGCTGCCATCATAGGTAAAGGATTTCAAAAACTACTATCTACCTACTTCTAAGTGACTTCAATATCTCGGTGAAGTGACATAATTCGGACGTCCGGTATCCATGCGTACATCTGAGTTGTTTTGTAGACCTGTGAACCTTAGACAATTTCTGTGAGTCTATGTCTATTGAAACTGGGACTGCTTTGAGAATATGCACCGATATTATACAGTGTGAGTTAAAATGCATTTTTAAAAATTGAAATAATGATTAAATCTTTGTATTTTTATAATTTTTGTATTTTTATGTGTTTATATTAAGAACTTGAGATAATAAAATAAATTTTACGTTTTCGGAAGGCTATAGCCGATTAAGACGTAAAATGCGTCGTAAAGTTGTTCTGGACCACCCCAAAGCCGTAGATCGTTTAACTTACGCCTTGAGTTCCTTGCATCTGCTCTCACCCGTTCGATATTTTCATTGTTTCATAGTGCACGTTCTTCATCCTTAACGTCGAGATTTTAGTGTCGATGTCGATCCAGATCAAATCTGACTATCCATTATTTGATTAAATTTGTGCTTGGACACTCACTGATATTGCATAATCCGAACTCAAGTTAAAAACGCCGACGAACAGTCACATAAGAACGATTGTTTAAAAAAAAAAGCGGCCAAGTGCGAGTCGGACTCGCGCATGAAGGGTTCCGTACCATTTAAGACGTATTTAAAAAAAATCTACTTGCTAGATCTTGTTCAACATTTTACCACTTTGGACACACATTTTACCACTTTGGAACTGTCTCTCGCGCAAACTATTCAGTTTAGAAAAAAATGATGTTAGGAACCTAAATATCATTTTTGAAGACCTATCCATAGATACCCCACACGTATGGGTTTGATGAAAAAAATTTTTTTTTTAATTTATTGACGTATTAAAAAAAAACTACTCACTAGATCTCGTTCAAACCAATTTTCGGTGGAAGTTTGCATGGTAATGTATATCATATATTTTTTTTAGATTTTTCATTCTGTTATTTTAGAAGTTACAGGGGGGGGGGGGGCACACATTTTTTCACTTTGGAAGTGTCTCTCGCGCAAACTATTCAGTTTAGAAAAAAATGATATTAGAAACCTAAATATCATTTTTGAAGACCTATCCCTAGATACCCCACACGTATGGGTTTGATGAAAAAAAATTTTTTTTTTAATTTTTATGACGTATTAAAAAAAAACTACTTACTAGATCTCGTTCGAACCAATTTTCGGTGGAAGTTTGCATGGCAATGTATATCATATATTTTTTTTAGATTTTTCATTCTGTTATTTTAGAAGTTACAGGGGGGGGACACACATTTTTTCACTTTGGAAGTGTCTCTCGCGCAAACTATTCAGTTTAGAAAAAAATGATATTAGAAACCTAAGTATATATCATTTTTGAAGACCTATCCCTAGATACCCCACACGTATGGGTTTGATGAAAAAAAATTTTTTTTTAATTTTTATGACGTATTAAAAAAAAACTACTTACTAGATCTCGTTCGAACCAATTTTCGGTGGAAGTTTGCATGGCAATGTATATCATATATTTTTTTCAGATTTTTCGTTCTGTTATTTTAGAAGTTACGGGGGGGGGGACACACTTTTTACCACTTTGGAAGTGTCTCTCGCGCAAACTTTTCAGTTTAGAAAAAAATGATATTAGAAACCTCAATATCATTTTTAAAGACCTATCCATAGATACCCCACACGTATGGGTTTGATGAAAAAAGATTTTTTGAGTTTCAGTTCTAAGTATGGGGAACCCCCAAAATTTATTGTTTTTTTTTCTATTTTTGTGTAAACATCATAATGCGGTTCATAAAATACATCTACTTACCAAGTTTGAACAGTATAGCTTTTATAGTTTCGGAAAAAAGTGGCTGTGACAGAATCGGACAGACAGACGGACATGACGAATCTATAAGGGTTCCGTTTTTTGCCATTTGGCTACGGAACCCTAAAAACGGTCAAGTGCGAGTTCGTTTACCTCGCGCACCTAGGGTTCCGTACAAACTTAAAAAAATCTCATGAAAGACTTTTGACCAGAAGTATACTATTAGTATAATTGTGTACAGCGCCATCTATGGGCAAATTGAACTATATGTGCGATCTGTATGTATTTTGGTTTTTCAGGAATAATTATTTATCATGTGAACCGATTTCAATAATTTTTATTTTATTTGAAAGATGGTGCCTTTAGTGTAATCTCATAGGAATTTGAACTATAATAAACACCCGCAAACGGGATTAAATTGCAAATTAACTTACAAAATGTTTTTTTTTTTGAATAAAAAAAAAGATATCAAGATAGAGGTCTGATTTTATTTTTCCTGTAATCTTTATGATAATGTTTGAAATTTCGCCCTCTCTTTATATTGGGAATTTTCCATAATTAATACAAATAAAATAAAATACACATCCAATATGTTTGGGTTATCGTTATTCATAACTATTCCAATTTTCACATCGATAGCTTAAGTACTTCTCGAGATATTTAGCAATGTGACAGACGGACGGACGGACAGAGTCGCACCATAAGGGTTCTTTTTGAACCTTTTCGGTACGAACCCTAAAAAGGCTTGGATGCAAAACGCTCGCTGTTTTACCGTGTAAGGCACGATTTTGAATAAGAAAAGTTTTTTGAAGTGAAAACTTCTTGCACGTGCACTTTTTGTGATGGGGGAAAAATTTAATCTCGCGACAGGTCACGTGACCGACAGCTTCGTAAGATTGAAAATTCGTAACACGGACACGTGACCTGATCGAAAAACTGTTACAATGTCATTGAAGCCAGTAGACCGCAATTGATGAATACTGTATTTTACCAAATAAATGATAGTACTTTTATACCGATAATAATTAAAGCAATTCGTGCAAAATTATTCCCTAACCATTCCAAAATATCAAAAATGCACAACGTTAATATTCAAGTTTTCACTTTTGCCGGCACTCCCGGAGTGCAACCCGTTTTTTTTTTCTTTTAATATGACACCTTATTTTGATCAGATTTTATATTCAACGAAAGAGGTCGAGACGAAAAGAGATTTTATCACTGGCCCACCCTGTATGACAGACTAAACGATATCCAATACCGGGAGTTCTTCAAGTACCTACCTAAAGCCGCGAAACGCAACGCAGCAGTTAGATTTTATTACGAGTATACTATGGAGTACGACATCACCACCACCAACACTATGTTTCAGCCAATTCTTCGCTTCTGACGTACGGTTTGCAAGTCGGCTGGATTTCCCCCATGACAAAAATTCTGCAATCTGAATCGTCTCCAGCCGGCGAACCCCTCTCAGATTACACCATGGGGTTAGTGGCCAGCCTCATGCCTATTAGTGCCATGGTGGCAGTGCCACTATACGCCTTTGTAGCTGACAAGTATGGTAGGAAAGCGGGGATTATGTGCATAACGGTGCCTCACGCGGTAAGTTTCTTAAATCCCTTTCCATTTATTGAAGTAAAGATAAGACAGTTTATTCATCAAGTAGGCATATTATAATGCGCTTATGAATGTCAAATAAAGCTCGCCAACTTTAACCCTACACCTCTGACACGACAAGATTTAATTCCCTCCTAAGTTGTAGGAGGGAGTCCCAATATGGGGCCGGCAAGAAATGCTGAAATCTTTGCTTTGTTAGTTTTATGGTGTGGTATTTTTATGCAATGTCCAGCTTGGGGAAAAAGAAACAATATGAGGAACAAGTGTTTCTCTTGCACAATGTTTCTTTTACGCTACTTACCTTAAAAATAATATCTTCGAAATATCAAACGAAATGTGCTTCATAACTCGAAAAATTCTCAATACCAGTTTTAAGGATTTTATTCTTTTTAGATATCCTGGTTACTCAAACTGTTCTACCCAAGTCCGATGAATCTTATAATAGCCAGGATATGCAGCGGCATAGCAGCTGGCGGTTGCTTCAACATCATCCCCATGTACACCAAAGAGATCAGCCAGGATCAAATCAGAGGTCTTCTAGGCTCGCTATTGGTGCTCTTGTTTAATCTGGGTGCATTCCTCATGTTCGTGCTTGGGGCGTACTGTGATTACTACACTGTGTTGTACATTGTGACTGGAATCCCGTTTCTATCGTTCTTGTTTATAATGATATGCCCTGAATCTCCTGGGTTCCTGGTCAAGAATGGGAGGTATGATGTAAGTTATCTAACATTTATTTTTTAGTAGTTTGTTAGTCAAATGTAGTGTTCCTTTATAACAGACTTTAAAAAATTAGGACGTTCTTTTATTTTTACTATGACAATGTTTTTTTTTTGTAAAACTGCGAATTACAAATGACCTATACTTGTAGGAAGCTGCGAAGGAAATAGCGAAACTCCGTGGCTTAAGTTCTGATGATAAATCTGTTCAAGGTGAAGTTGAGACGATGCGAAAGGAAGATGAGTATTACAAAACTTTACCAGCTCTGTCTGTGAGGGTTATTTGTAAGTCATTAGTGTCATTACATTAGTAGCGTAAGTAGTTTACAGGGTTCGTATTCGTAATAGTGTCTGACCAAAGTTTCGGTTTCGGCCGGATCTAACCTATCTATTGTGACCTCAAGGAACAGCGAGTCAGCAAGAAGATATAACTATTTTTTTCAATAAATAACTGGCGCACTTGAAAATATTTTACTTGTTCCCAATAACAGCCGTTATGCATTTATTTTTGCTCAACCCAGGCTTTTGTATTTTGCAAGCAGCATTCTTTTTGCAGTGGTAACGTGTATGATCCAACATTTTTTTTCAGTTAAGGATCATGCTTGGCGCAAGGGCTACATCCTTGCGGCACTTATGATAACAACTCACACGTTCTGCGGCAATTTCGCGATCTTGACATACGGCTCCACCATTTTGGAGGAGACTGGTGTGCTGTTTGATCCAGAGCTCGTGGCCATCAGCTTTCCTGCCATCATGCTAGTTGGCTCCATCGTGTCCATAATGGTTATTGAGCGAATGGGAAGACGGGTAAAGTACTAATTAATCAATAATAATTTGCGCCGTTGCCGAGGCGTTAGTTCAGACCCCGACTCGTAGGTACCAATGAGTTTTTTTTTAATTATATTTACCTACCAATTGCTTCTTGGTTGGAAGATTAGGTGGCAGTCGCTTTCGTAAAACCTAGTGTCTGTGTTTCTTGGGTTTCATTTTCCGAGCGGATCCCAGGCTCCCCAAGTCAGCTATGGCAAATACCGGGTCAACGCTAGGCGGATGATGATGAGTTTGATCCGTTCGGCAATATGTGGACATATTTTTTCCCTTCGCAGATCATTCTTGGCTCGTCGTTTGTCGTGTCAGCATGTGCACAAGGGTGCTTGGCAACGATTCTCCTGCTGCAGAAACAGGGTTCCAGCGCACCAGGGTGGTTGTCGTTGCTGGTCATAGTGGCGACCATGTTCGTCTACTCATACGGCGTACTACCTGTACCGTACATAATTATGACGGAGATGTTTAACATTCAGGTTAGATTTCAATATCAGTGTTATCATCAACCAACATCATATATCAGCTGCAAGATCCCGCTGGACCCTCCCAGAAGGATCTGAGCAACCGGTCGTGTGCTGCGATCGCCCAACGTTTCTTTTTGATCTTGGCCTAATATCGAACCAACAGTACCACCACCACGTAAGAACCCTTCTGCTCTAGTGGATATCGGCCCTATTAGCAATGTTTCCCGCACACTGTCACTTAAGGACTCAACACTCTGAGGTGTGGATAGTTTTGGATATTTTGCTCCATTGGTGATTGACTGAGATTGGCCTTTGCCTGATTTAGATTCTTCTTAATTTTCATTTATTGTTTCAGATCAGAGCTAAGCTGCTAAGCATGTTAGTGGCTCAAGCATGGCTCTTGACATTCATCCAGTTGGCTGTCTTCGGGCCCCTCACCAGCACCTTCGGCATGCACACCATTTTCTTCATTTTTGCAGCAATTAACTTCTTTGGCGCCATGTTAATGATACTCATGCCAGAGACCAGGGGAAGAAGTGTGGAAGAAATAGAGATGATACTTAGAAATAAGTAAAATGTGCTTACGGTGTGCTAGGTACTTATACTATGTAATAAAACACTATTTAAATAATATCTTTGTGATTTTCAACACACCTGTTTAGATATATATTTTTTGTCTTTTTACTAGGTATCACCTATATGCTGACGACATCTTCCAATTTATTCGCAGAGTGATACTGATGAAATAAAGACTTGGTGGCCACATTTAATTAGAGTTGTAGTTTTGGGCTCATTGTGAATCCAGCTACACCCTAGGCAGGCAGTTCAAAGCTGATTTCTAGGATCGACTTTGAAAATGTAGATACTATTTGCATTGACGGTGTTCTTAACCTTATTCCTTATTCACAGTAGGTCAAAATCCTAAGCATTATTATGGATCGAACTTTATCTTGAGTCCCCCAACCCAAGTGAGCGAAGTCAGCAGGAAGATGTTTTTATTAACACGCTTTTATTAGGTCGACCTGTATGTAACTAACTATGTAATGGAATCTAAGGTATCTAATTTAACCATCTTCCAAGGATCGTAGCGTCATGAAAATTGGCAGCTGTATGTAGTTCTGATGACAATACAATAATATGGTACTGTCGAACTGATCTAATAAATTATGGAGCCGGAAGATATGGACTGGAACTTCATGATGGAACATCGTACCATAGCTGTGTTTGGATTTGTTAGAAAAGTCTTGTAATAAACTTTGACCACGATTAGGTTTCAAGGTCTGATGATGAAGCCGGAAGATAGGCACTGGCATTCCATGATGGAATATCGTATCATAGTCGTGTTTGCATTTATGAGAAAGGTCACGTAATGGACTTTGAACACGATCAGGTTTCACATTTATAAAAACGTGTTTTTCTAGTGTTTTTTAAACTATTAATTTATATAGCTGTTCTCAAGAATCAGGAATTCTTTATTCGTTGACTTACGGCGTTTTAAAACTCTTGCTACGTGCAAGGCGCTCCTTAAACAACACTATTTGTCTCACTCATGAGTCCCAACATAATGTTTAATTTTACTTATTATATTTATAATAATAATAAAATCATTTATTGCAGACAACATTGATCCACCATGACATATAACATTTATAAAAACAAATAAAATAAAATTGAATGGAAAATTATACAAAACTGTGATAAAATTAAAAACGATTCAAAACTAGACATTAACATTTACTTGATTAAGCATTTCATTAATTAAATTAAAAACTCAAAAATAAAAAATAAAAATTGATAGAAAAAAAATATGTATAGGTTAGCGCAGTAGAAAATAATAAATTAAAATGTCAAGGTTAAATTAATTAAATTTAATATGTGGGAACAATGGAGACTATGCCAGTGTCCAGTTATCGGGCAATCTAGCCTGTTTGCCACCAACTCAGGATAATTGGGGCTCTCACGAATACATGCCCCGTATTCGTGAGAGGCATGGCAGGCAATGGAAGCGGTCCGTTTCCGCAACAATAATATATTTATTTGCTCAGTTATTTTTAGGTACCCACTTGACTTGTCTCTATGTATGTAAATGTATGTTTATTTTATATTCTTTATATTTATTTATTCATCTGCTTATCAATTTAGAGAACATAAGTATCTATCATCTTTGCATCACCTACTCAATTATGGATATTATCAAGTTACTCCACTACACAAACTTCGTCTCGAAGAGAAACCTCTTTAGCTGGGTTATAGTACGATTTATCGACCACATATGATCTAATAGAGTTTGAATTTTAACACTACGATTTAAGGTTCAAATTTGATTGCACTTTCAGGAAATGTGACATATCTTCAAATGAATCATCAAAGCTGGATTAATTAGTACATTTATTGTGAATTTTTAATTACGTTTTAAATTAACAAATTATTAGAGTAAAATGTAAATACATTATGTACAATACAAACTAATTAAAAACTAACAATCTATATCAAAAGATAACTCTGGGGCATAGTGCCAAAGATACTGGCAGCATTTCCTCGCTGAATCGTAACGCTTATTCGTTGAGCGAGGAAGCTGCCAGCTCTTTTGCCCCCACTAACATCACCCAGCCGTTTGGCCAAATCCGTGAAGAAGCTCTGAACTCTCGTTTCGAACCCATCGGGTGTCCTTCCTCAGGCTTGAGTGCTCGCGACGGCTGCACTCCGTCACAACATGTCGCCAATAGCGACGAATAATTTACGTGAGTGTAGGTAACCGTTTTTTCTTGAAATATTTTAAGTAAACGAATGTATCAGAATGACAAACGAATCGTCGCATGGTTATTTCCATACATTATTTACTCATTTGCGTTTGTCTGGTTGTCACCTTGGCTTCGCCCTACGTTAGGTACAACAATGAAAGATATTGTGTACTCTTGTAATGTTAAATAAGAATAAAATAAATATTATCACGTTACGTGGGTAGAAATCACAACCATGACATTGAGTAAACATTTTATTTTCCCAACGACACTATCGGCGGCAATATTTTACTTTCTGTTAATGTGCTATCTAATTTCATATTTGCGAATGTCTATCACAATAGGGGTGTTAATTTTACAAAAAAAGAAATATATTCCGCCAATTGATAGAAAGAACTTGTTTAAAACATTGGACAGACCTTTCAAAATTTTAGTTTAATTGGAACAAGAACTACCTAACTCTCTGGAAGCGCTGTTGGCCTAGCGGTAAGAACGTGCGACTTGCAATTGCAATCCGGAGGTCGCGTGTTCAAACCCCGGCTCGTACCAATCAGTTTTTCGGAACTTATGTACGAAATATCATTTGATATTTACCAGTCGCTTTTCGGTGGAGGAAAACATCGTGAGGAAACTGGACTAATCCCAACAAGATCTAGTTTTACCCTCTGGGTTGGGAGGTCAGATGGCAGCCGCGTTCGTAAAAACTAGTGTCTACACCAAATCTTGGGATTCGTTGTCAAGCGGATCCCAGGCTTACATGAGCCGTGGCAATATGCCGGGACAATGCGAGGACGAAGAAGACGAATTAACATTCAAAGTCAAATCTTTATTGCATATCACAAATCACATAAGATGGAACAGAAAGTGTAGAAGTACATGTGACGCCCTGCAAGGGCACAGCAATTTAAGAGGACTAAATCTACTTTAAACAATTCCAATACCAAGAAGGTAGGAAGAAGGTTAAGGTTCAATTCTATGGAGAATATGTAAAAAAAATACTAAACTTGAACCATTCCCAAAACGATCATGAACGTTAAAAGCATCGTCGGTATCCAAGTACGCTAGTTGCTAGGTCTTCTATACATAGTATACATACGTATTTAAAAGTTAAAACTTTCTTCTTTCATGAGCATACTGCAATAATGCAACTGAATAAGTAACGATAGGACAGATTGGCTAGAAATAAGCATACATTCGTACATGAAAAAACAGTAATAAGTAAAAGTACAATGCCAAATAATATTCAGATGTTGCATTTAGCAACCCTGAAACTAGAAAAGCTTGATATAATGCGAAAAAAACACGTGGAGCACGACATTATAAAAGGTGTGAAACACTAAATAATAGTTATAGTAAATATAGTTATAGTAATACTAAGTAAAAGAGTATGTCCTGGCTAAGTAACTGATTGACTGACCAACGAAACAAAAATAAACCGCTGTATTAATAATTTAGTATTTATAGTGTCACGTAAAAAATCATAACAAATAGTGGAAAATGGAATTCAAAATGAAACCACAACCTGAAGAGAGGAAAGGACACACATACGTCCAATGGATTGTGGCAATCATCGGTAAGCAAATCTTTTAAAACACTATTATTTTAGACTTAACATTTGTGCGAATCGAAGAGATACAATGCTTGGAAGTAAATAAACAGTAATAACATCTACTTTGTGTACAATATAGACCAGGATCTCTAGAACTTTGTCTTACGCATAATTATTAGACCGCAGTATGACTTCTATTGTATATGTATTGTGTATTGGGGATGGGGTGGGAGGAGGTTACCCAAGCTGCCCAGGACCGGAGTCAATGGAAGAAAATAGTTCGAGCCCTACACCCCAGCAGGAGGTAACAGGATGGAAGAAGAAGAAGAGTATTTTTTATTTATTATTATTACGATATATTTACACAGCATTACAGTTCGCACCAAAGCGCTGGCAAATGTATACATGCAAAATAGTACATAATTATTGAACTACAATTAAGTCATGCAAATATTATAAATTAAAAATATGTCAAGTGGTTTAAAATATGCAATTATACAATTTCATGTCAAACAATACAATAAACAATAGAAAACAAATCATTCATCCATCATCTCACAGTATTTCAAACATTCACGACATACATTTACCCATCTGCTAGCAAACACATCGCAGTCAGGGGCTGATGACAAGAACGCGTTAATTGTCCTGAGGGCTCGAAGAATTGGAGAGTTTCTGCACGAAACTGTACGCGCAAGAGGAACGGCTAAAAGACTAGAGCACCGCGGCCTGAGCTGGTTCTTTGGCACGAACGGTACCGAAAGCCTTACAAGTCTTGACACCAAGTCGGGACAGTCACTTTTTCCCCTCAATATGCTACACATATGTGTCAAAAACTTGTAATTACGCCTTACTTCCAGAGAGTTGAAGCCAAGTGATCCAAGCAAGAACTTAGTAGGGTATAGATAGTGTATATTCTTCCAGGAGCTCTTCAATAAATTTAACACCTTTTTTAATGCTACAATTATTTTAATTAACGTTTTTAGAAATAATACAAAAAATCGTATCTATGTGTGTTTGCTTGACCGCGATCGGATAGCGTCTGTATGACGAGTGGCGGGGCGCATCCTATGCAGAACACGGTGTCGACACGGTGCTGCTTGCCGTAGGTGCGCGGTGCTTTACTGTGTCTGAACATGCTCCCGGGCCTTGAAAGCTCCTGCTTTCAACAGTGTTGTTCGTCAGTATCCTCTCCGTCCGTCAGCAAAGGGCATATGCAGGAAATGCCACGTCGAACTAGGCCCTTTCGTGTTCTTACGTCTACAACGCGGCATAGTCCATCAGAGCCTTTGTGTAGCTTTTCGATGCGGCCGAGCGGCCACGTCAACGGCGGGCCGTGGGGTTGCTTCACCAGGACGAGCTGACCCGGCTGGAGGTTAGGCTGTCGCGAGCGCCATTTGGTACGCTGCTGCAGTAAACTGACATACTCCTGGCTCCATCTGGCCCAAAAGTGTTGGCGCACTTGCTCCATCCGTGCGTATCGGTGCAACTGGCTCGGTTTGGCTTCCTCGAGGTTCGGTGCAGGTAGCGAAGTCAATGCTCGTCCGATCAGGAAGTGCCCTGGGGACAATGGGGACAGGTCGTGAGGATCGGATGATAGGGGACATAAAGGTCGACTATTTAGAATCGACTCAACTTGGACAAAAATCGTTTCCAGTTCTACATATGTGAAGTGCATGTTGCCAATTATTCTTTTAATATGATATTTCGCGGATTTGACTGCGGCTTCTATTAAGCCAGAGAAATTAGGCGAATACGCGGGCGCGAATCTGAACTGAATGTGTTCATTAGCAAACGTTTCTGAGACAGAGTTACAAGAGCTATGAATAACTTGGCCTATTTCGTTACTAGCCCCCAGAAAGTTTCGGCCGTTGTCCGAAAAAATCTCGTAAGGCTTTCCTCTCCTGGCAATAAACCGCTTAAGAGCCAAAATGAAACTTTGCGTACTGAGATCACTGGCGAGTTCAAGGTGAACGGCCTTTGTTCTCAGACAGCACATTATGCACAAAAATGATTTTATTAATTGGGCTCCACGCCCTTTTTTACTTAAAATTAAGAACGGACCAGCATAATCAATGGCCGTGGACTGAAATGGGTAACCTGGCGTCACGCGCTGAGCTGGCAGGTTTCCCATAAGTTGAGTCGCAACTGCTCCTCGCAAGCGCTTGCAAGTTATACACGTTTGATAAGTTTTACGCGCTAACAATCGTCCGCCTATTATCCAATATTCTTCGCGAACGCTTGAGTGCAGCAGCTGTGGCCCAGTATGTTTCAATTGTCTATGAAAATGTCCATATATTAACTTACTAAGGTAATGTTTACCGTCTAGAATAATCGGATGTTTTTTATCATATATATAATCCGAGTTGGACAATCTGCCGCCAACTCGCATAACACCGTCTTCATTTATGAATGGGTTTAAGGACAATAACTTTGACCTTTTGCTTATTGGTAAATTGTTTTTTAATAAATTTAATTCGTCAGGAAATGAATTTTCTTGCGAATATTTTACAAGTTTAGTTTCAGCCGCATGTAATTCTGAAACATTTAGTGGCCCTTGAATTTTATTCTTAGGCTGTTTACAATTATTTATAAATCGTAAAATGTACGCGACCGACCTTTTCAAGCGATTAAAATTCGAAAAGTTTTCTATTTTAATGAAATCCAGTGACGCATTTGTCCTCAAGCTCGCGCTCATTGCTTTAACAGTGGATTTAACTTCCGGTATATTTGAATTCAATTCAATTGAATTGTCTTGAGAAGGCCAGTCAGTTTCGCTACACTTTAGAAAAGGTGGCCCTTGAAACCACATGCCGTCAGACGTCAGCTGATCGGGCAATAACCCGCGACTAGCCGCATCAGCTGCGTTTTGACCAGACGGAACATAGTTCCAGTGAGCACCGCGAGATAATTCCGTTATCTCAGACACGCGATGTAATACAAATGTCTTGAGTTGCATTTTATTTGATTTGTAAATATTTAACCACGAAAGTACGATTTTCGAATCTACCCAAAAATACACTTTATCAATATTCTGGCGCAATGACTTCCTTATTTTATCGTACAGTCGGCTAGCTAACAATGCGCCCAGTAGCTCCGCACGTGGTATACTAACAGCTGGCCGAGTAGGCATGACCTTGGCCTTAGCACAGAGCAACCGAACTACTACTCCCTTATCGCTTATCGAGCGAAGATATGCGCACGCGGCGTAGGCTAATAAGGAAGCATCCGAGAAAAAATGCAACTCAATATTTTCAGCCTTAGGTTGCAATACATAACGATCAACTTGGAATGAACTTAAAATATTTAATCCGCGCACGATCTTATTCCACGTTTGCTTTATATCTGACGGTACTTCATCGTCCCATTCCAAGTGCAATGTCCAGATATTCTTTAAAAGTATTTTAAATGTAATCGTACAAACACTCAACAGACCCAAAGGGTCGAATATGCTCGCAATCGTGGATAAGATAGTACGTTTTGTACACTTGGTATCAGCTTTGTTTACATCTTTAACGCCCTTCGAGCAGCTAATTAACAACTTATCCGCCGCTGGGTTCCAACGAATTCCGAGCGTAGAACACTCGTCATTAAAGTCGACATTCGTTTGTTCGTTAAAGTTTTCCTTATCTTGAAAGAGTTGAATGCAATTAGATTTTATTTTTCGTAAATTCATCTGCGCCTTTGCTAAAGTTTGTGAGACCGATGTTAGAATATATTTTAAATTATCAGGATTATCTGATCCCGTAACTAAGTCATCTACATACATATCTCTCTCAATTATAGCTTTTATTAGTGGGTCATCACAAGTCTTAGCAATTTCGTATAAACATCTTATGCTTAAATGGGGCGATGACGACATACCGTAGGTAACGGTATCGAGGCGCAGGTATTTAATGGGTTCCGTAGTATTTTCGCGCCATAAAATTACCTGTAAATATCTATCATTTTCGTTTACTAGAATTTGGCGATACATTTTTTCAATATCTCCGATCAAAACATATTCATGTTGACGAAAACGAGTGAGAATTGAAAAAATGTCATCCTGTATTGTTGGCCCAACCATTAAGAGGTCGTTCAACGAAAGACCAGACGATGTCTTTGCTGACGCGTCAAAGACGACACGACAACGTGTCGTGGACGATTTTTCACGTAAAATTGGGTGGTGGGCAAGATAATTGGCCACCTCCGGTTTTTCTATTGGCGTAAGGTGCCCTAAATCTTGATATTCGCGGATAAAATCGCAATATTGTTGTTTTATGTGAGGTTGCCTTTCAAATCGTTTTTCTAAATAATGCAATCGTTTTTGAGCAATATGAAAGGAGTCACCTAATTTCTCAGGTGAATCTTTTAGAGGCAAACTCACGCAAAACCTGCCTTCAGGCAATTGGTAGGTATTTTCAACGAAATGAGCTTCGCATGCTTCTTCTTCGGCTGTCCACTTCTCCTGCTGTGGCAGCTCTTCCAGTTCCCAGAACTTCCTTAACTGGACGCTGATTTCGTGGCTAAAGTTACAATGAACTTTATTGCCTAGCCCATTATTATTTTTATTTGAGATATAAGTGGTTGGGCCGACAACAAGCCATCCGAACTGCGAGTTCTGTAAGAACGGTTTATTTTTTCCTAGCTTTATTTGTTCTTGTATAAGAAGACCCCAAAAAACTTCGCCCCCTAGTAACAATTCTACTTCAGAGGGACAATAAAATGTCTCATCGGCTAATCCTACGTTTTTAGGTATCTTTAATGACGAAATATCGACCTCGTTTTCCGGGAATTCGTTGCCTATATCGTCGACTACGAAGCAATTTATAGGTATTTTCATTAACATATCCCTGGATTGCACTTCTATTGTGCACCGTCGCAACGTTGTAAAAGATAATTTATTAAGGCCAAAGACCTCAGTCTCATATTCAATAATAGGAAGATTTAATTTTTCCTGTAATGACTTTTTTATAAAAGAAGATTCACTTCCACAATCGAGTAACGTACGTACGCGATGGCATTGATTATTTTTGTTTACAATATCTACCATGGCCGTTGATAACAACACCTGTGTTGCGGCCGACGAACAGAATGAGATCGGAAATGCATTTTTGACTTGACTGTCACCTGTTTGTGCAGTACTAGCCTGCGAGGTAGTAGGTACCTGCGCATTGTTTGGTACATACGTTCGATGTAATAACGAATTATGTTTACGTCCACATACTTTACATGGATTCGCTCGGCATTGAAATGCGCGATGACCACCTCGAAAACAGACGGGACATACCTTTAATTTATATATTTCGTCAGCTCTCACTTCTGGTGTCATTTCGAGAAATTTATTACACGTATAAATGCGGTGGTCACCTTTGCATATCAAGCACGATGATTGATGCGAGCTGGTTGTCGTTGGGTGCGAAGCGGCGGCGACAAATGTTTTTTGAATTTTATCTAATTTCTTTTGAGGCTGTTTTTCAGACCTTTCAAAGTTACTGCCGCTTCGAGCCAATGACTCCAGTATGTCGGCCCTGCTACGAAGAAAGTCAGTGAACTCAGATAGCTTCGGCGAGTCTTCTAAACTGTTTCTTTTTTCCTCCCATTTTCTTAATGTGATCGGGTCAAGCTTGGAGGAGCAAAGAAAAACAATAAGCGTATCCCAGCAATCTACCTTCTCGCCGAGGCTCTCGAGCGCTCGTAAATTTTTTGTTACATTATCAATTAAGTTACGCAAACACTTATCTGACTCTCTTGTCAATGCCTCTATGCGGAATAAGGATTGCAAATGGTTATGAACCAGCTGACGCTTGTTGTCGTATCTATCACACAGTAAACTCCAAGCGACAGCATAGTTGGCGGCAGATATTTCTAACGATTTAATTACAAGCGCGGCGCTGCCCTCTAGGGAGGTGCGCAGATAGTAAAACTTATTTATTTCATTCAAAGAACTATTATTATGCACAATAGACGTAAAAGTATCACGAAATTCAAGCCATTTGCCATAATTTCCATCGAAAGACGGCAGCTTAATTTGGGGCAGTTTAATATTAATTTGCTGGTTTGAATTTCGGCTACTAACACTCCCATCGTCAGCATCAGTAAACCTTTGTTTGTGCATGTCTATAAATTCCTGCGCGCAATTAATCAGGTCGAAGAAATCGTTTTCAATCTGTATATTTTCTTTCAGCTGCTCACTATCGCTGGTTATCGATTCTATCTTTTCCCGCAAGTCATCAAAATTATTGAAAACAATTTCAAATCTGCCCAACCGCAATGCTAGCTCATTAACTTGACTGGAAGTAATATCTGTTTTGCTCTCAAATTCCACATATTTATTTTTAAACACAGTTACTTTACCCTTAATTACACTACGCTTTTTTAATAAGTCTTTTAACTCTGTTTCAGACATTCTAATGAACAATTAGTAATAAAATGTTATAAATACCGTATAATCCGGCAAACCTTGCAGTTCAGATTCAAACCCGTGCAGCGTTGATAGTCTTAAAAATGTGCAATCACGCCGATGGAGTGGCCGATGCGTGATCTTTTGTTCTCCGCGTGGCAACAGCCCGGCCGCTCGACTTGTTTACGCAAAATCTGGAATAGTCGGCGAGTGCAATAAGTACCTATGCAACTACAATGCAAATTTACTTTAATTGATAGCTAAATGGCTATAAGTAATTAAAGGGGTTCGATCTTTTACTTAGATGTCTTACTTTTGCACAAAAAAGGGTAAATTTTCACTAAATTTAATATCTGAATTAAATATTTAAAGAAGGGAACGCTAAATTTAATTGAAATATAAATGAAATGAGACGCACTTTAGAATTAAACTACTTTTATGCCTAAGTGGCCACGTGCACGTGTCATATGCAACCTCAACGGTACTTGCCCAGTTGAGTGTTTCTGTGGAAAGGAATTGGAATAAGTGGAAATTAAGGAACGGGCACTCCCCTGAAATATGTAGACCAGCAGGCAGGAGTCCGCTTTGCTTCCACCTCACGCCTCCTCTTCGTGGACCTCGTGGTTGCAGGTTATGTCGTCTTTAGGTATTGCGCCTCCGCGCAATGTCATGTTTACGGTCGCCAAAAATTTATGTATATTCTTCCAGGAGCTCTTCAATAAATTTAACACCTTTTTTAATGCTACAATTATTTTAATTAACGTTTTTAGAAATAATACAAAAAATCGTATCTATGTGTGTTTGCTTGACCGCGATCGGATAGCGTCTGTATGACGAGTGGCGGGGCGCATCCTATGCAGAACACGGTGTCGACACGGTGCTGCTTGCCGTAGGTGCGCGGTGCTTTACTGTGTCTGAACAGATAGGGATAGTACCCATGCAGTTTTTTATACAGGCACCTTAAAAATGCTTTTTGTACTCTCTCCAGAAGCAGTGCATAAGTACTCTCATGAGGGTTCCAAACGACTGCCGCAGACTCGAGTTTGCTACGAACCAGTGATGTATACAGGAGCCTAATTACGCTTGGATTTCGGAAGTCACGTGAACTCCTGATAACAAATCCGAGCCTTTTAAAGCACTCAGCAGCTAACTTTTTTATATGGTCATGAAAAGTCAGGTGATCATCAAAGATAACTCCTAAGTCCTTGACTGTTACGACTCGAGAGATACTCTTGGACCCAAGTTTGTAGTCAGCATGTGTCGGATTTTTTGCTCGACTAAATGTCATGACAGAACACTTGGATACATTGAAGTGCAGCTTATTAGTTGTACTCCACTGACGAACAGAATCGATGTCGTCCTGTAACTTCTTACAGTCGGTCATATTTTTTATTTCAAGTATTAGTTTCAGGTCGTCCGCGTAGAGTAGACACTTGGCATGCTCGACTGTTTCCTCAAGATCGTTGATCATAATGCCAAATAACAGTGGACCTAAGATCGACCCCTGGCTAACACCCGAACGCGTTGGATATTCCTTAGACACGAAACTTCCGTGTTTGACAAATTGCTTCCTATCACATAAGTAACTTGCAAAGAACTTAAGGAGTGTAGGCGAGAAACCAATACGGCATAATTTGTGTAGCAGAACGTCGTTGTCAACGCGATCGAACGCCTTTTTAAAGTCTAGATAGAGGACATCAACCTGCTGACCCTCATCCAAATGTCTCGATATTATGTCAACTAACGTGAGGAGGTTGGATTCAATTGACCTATTTGCTCTGAAGCCATGTTGAGAATTGCATAAAAAGGGTGAGAGTTGCGAGCCTATCAATGTATGTAAGACAGATTCAAATAGTTTAGCTAAAACTGATAGGATAGCAATAGGCCTGTAGTTCTCAACATTAGATACATCGCTGGATTTTGGTATTGGAGTGACACGAGTGATTTTCCAACAGTCAGGATACCGTCCAATGGACAATGACAGATTAAAAATGTGACAAATGGGAGGAATTAAACAGTCCTTACAACCTTTGATCACGTATGCAGGGATGCTATCAGGACCCATCGAACAACGGGGTTTTAGTCTTTTGACGGCTGAATCTACGTCGCACTGCTCAATTGCAGGTATATGAACATAATTAGCTGTTCGACTTTGGTCTTGGTTGTTGACAGCTTTATAGTCAAGTTGCGGCACCTCGGACAGAAACACACTAGCAAAAAAGTCAGCAAAGGCGTTTGCAGCTTCTGGACCAGTGTGGTCCTTCCCATTGTGCCGAACAGTAGCTTCAAAGCCGCCTTTTGCCTTTAAGGAGCCTATATGCTGCCAGAATGCACGAGGATTGCCATTTATCCTTGCTTCTAGCCCACTAACATAATTATCATAAGCGCAAGAAATTCTGTCCTTTATATTTGCACGTAAGGTAGAATAACAACTATAAACAGAGGCGTCCTTACTTTTTTTCCATTCCCTATGCAGATCTGCTTTGCGTTTTAAATCTTTGATGATATCTGCACTAAACCATACTGGATATTGTCTACACACCGAACTTGTACGTACTTTTTTCGGGATCGCAACGTCAAAGGCAGAGTAAATGATTCCATAAAATGCCTCAACAGCCCCGTCTACGTCATGTGCTTGAAGCACTTCGTTCCAGGACGCTTTGGTTAAATACTCGTAAAGACACTCGTAATTACCCTTCGCAAAATTATAGTCATGTTGTGATTTAATATTACTGGGGTTAGTAGAAATCCTTGCCTTCTCACAGGTACGGTCAATGGAAATTAAGATATCCAAAGGAGGATGGTACGCGTCGCGATTTGGGACAAGACCGCTTCCTGTAATTTCAGAGACGGACACTTTAACACGTTCTGACACCAGCACTAGATCTAGTTTACCACGATACGCATTCAGCACACCATTCATCTCTGTCAGACCACAAACAGCTAAGAAATAGGCATAGTAGTTAAGAACATTTTGTGAAGCATATGTTGGATTGATGTTTAGGTCACCTACTATAATTATAGTTTGCTTTAGAGACGTCACTATAGACTCCACTTTATGAAACCACTGCATATACATCTCATCGGTGGCTCTCGGATGGATATACACAACACATATGTGAAATGATGATTGTTCTGTTGTAACGGTTGCCCACAGATCTTCACCTGTAGATGTCTCAAGGTCTTGACGTCTTCTCATAGTGACACCGGGCCTGCAAGCTAGCAGAACCCCTCCACCGCGGGAACCCGTTGCCCGGTCCCGACGAAGTAGCTTCCAATTAGTATATACGGCTTCCGCGTCTTCCACAGAATCCGTTAAAAAGCTTTCTGTGACGGCAACTATGTCATTTTCACAACTGGCGAGAGATTGCCGGAAGTGTCTCAGCTTGGTGTTCAGCCCTCTGACATTTTGGTACACAACGTGAACGGTAGGTTTAGACTTCCGCTGTTCCGCTCTCCCGAGGCTTAATTTACTGTCGGTACGCTTCTGTGGCTCTACGAAAAAAACCACTCTTTGACTCTAGCGTTAACTGGCCACACGTCCGGAGACAGACATTTAGTAGAACAAGCCACTGGTACGCCAATTTTAAAAGAACGGTAGTCACCTCTTGTCTTCAACTCTACAACTGAGCAAGTCATCTCACCGCAAAGGCTTTTCACGTAAGCGAGAATTTCATCCTCATCAAGAGTATGACTTCCTGATCCCTGTAAATAATGGTGCTGCTAGACTTCTAGAAACCCGATGTTGCCAGGCTGAAAAGTGGTGCCGTTACACCCCACCAGCCCTTTGAATTCTCCCCTTATAATTCTCATACATTCGCCATCTAAAAAATCACACTTATTTCGCAAATCTGACTTTTTTGAGTCTAGCCCTAGTAGACTGTTACTTCCCGTTTTTGTCTTTTGTATTACATTTTTGTCTACTGAGATACTTTCCAATTTTCATTAATTATTTAGGTATTATAGTTAAAAAGTATCATTTTAGATGACTCGTAGAAAAAGTATTGTATAGATAGATAGATAGATAATAGTTTATTCATCACACATGGTAATAGGTACATTTAAAATATACATCATGTACATAATATCTATACTACTAACAAGTGCGACTAGTCAGGCATTTTTAAACTAAAGTGCATGCATGTCATAATTTGTAACATTTACACTTCATTAAATTCATTAATGTTATACAAAGTCTTGGTTAATAATAGGTTTTTCACTTTAGCACGAAACACTGTCAGTCTTGGTTCTTTTTTGAGATGTTGGGGTAATTTGTTATACAGTTTACGACCAATAACTCCTGGCATTTTTTTTGACATAAGTAGCGAGTTTGTGGGGGCTTAAACAGAGGTCGTTTGGATATCGATTTGGGCGCTCAGATGCTCCTTTCTTTCGAAACATGTGTATATTCCCCCGAACAAACATAATAGTTTCAAATATGTATTGAGCCACTGACGTCATGATTTTCAGGGTTTTGAAAAATTCTCGGCATGTGTCTTTGTATCCGACGTTCATGATCACTCTTATAGCCTGCTTTTGCATTTTCAGTACTCTCTCATACATACAATAGTGTTATAATCTAGCTTTTCAATCTCATACTTTACTTAGGCAACTCAACAAGCTTCGTTGCCTAAACACGATACTCGACTAAAAACCTCTCTATTATATCATAATATCACGATTATATAAATACTATTATACAATCGTAAACAGGTTATCGAAATTAATCTTGTAGTCGAGTGGGAGACCATACATGAAAAATACGCAATTATAGTTTGGTATACGAAATCTTAATTCAACCATTACAGGCAATGAGTAGAAAAAGTATTATTTTAGATAGTCATAGAAAAAGTATTGTATAGGTACAATAGTGATATAATCAGGCTTTTCAATCTCATACCTTCATTATTCAGACAGCGAGCTTCGTGGCCTAAACACGGTACTCGACTGAAAGGATCTCTATTATATCACGATTGTATAAACACGAAAACCGCACGAAATCATTCTAATAATTTTGGATATATTTAGGAATATTACATTCAATTGTATCCACATAAACAAACAGCCTCTCACCCTATCTCCTACCTCACTATACCATGCAGCGTTTCGTCCACGATAATGATATATTTTTAAATCAAACAATCTAAAATTGCAAGATTGTACATTTACAATAGTAAAGATGTTTTTAAGGATCCTAAGAACCAGGCGATCATAAATAACCAAGAGTATCTTTCAGCAAACTCCTCGCTTTTAACCTACGGTTTGCAAGCCGGATGGATCTCGCCCATGACAAAAGTGCTGCAGTCTAATGCCTCACCAGCGGGTCCGCTATCTGACTATAGTATGGGTATAGTGGCCAGCCTCATGCCCATTAGTGCCCTGATAGGGGTACCGATGTACGCCTACATAGCTGACAAGTATGGTAGGAAAGCGGGGATAATGTGTGTCACAGTTCCACACGCGGTGAGTTCTTTTAGAACAGAACATCGTAAGATAAATCAGAACGTGTTAAATTGTTCAAAGATGTCCACGCTTAATAATTGCTAGTAACTGAATATTTAAGCTCTGTCACGGCCACGTGGAAATACGCTATCATTTTGATGATCGTTAGAAATGGTATACCTGTAGGTCTACCTTCTATCTTGATTGACTGACTATAACCGTTTAAACTTTTGACCATCTTTTCGGCTGTGACCGTCATCGGAGTCTTGCCAAGGACGTCAACGTCAGCTACAGCCGACAGCGTCGCCATTGCAGTAGGGACTTACGCGGGTCTCCGTAAAGTTCTATTTCGCTTAAATAACCGCGATCGGCTGGCGTCCGGGTCATGGCATATTCCTTCGCCATCTGGCATTCAAAAGATAGTGAAATGAACCAACTTCCACATTCCATACGCCCTTTAACCCAGCATAGTATTTAATTTAAAAGCAGATTATATTGTTTCAGATATCCTGGTTACTCAAACTATGTTGTCCAAACACTATCACTCTCATCATAGCACGGGTATGCAGCGGTATAGCGGCTGGGGGTTGCTTCAACGTCATCCCCATGTACACCAAAGAAATTAGCCAGGACAACATAAGAGGACTTTTAGGCTCTCTTTTGATATACTTTCATAACCTGGGGATATTCCTCATGTATGTCTTGGGAGCTTATTTAGACTATTATACCGTTTTGTACATAGTAGTTGGAGGTCCGTTCCTATCGTGTTTATTGATAATGATGTGTCCTGAATCTCCTGGGTTCCTGGTTAAGATCGGGAAATTTGACGTAAGTCATTTGGTTGGTGAACGGCTTCTAACTGTTTTTGGCTGGTTGTGATGTCTTTAGATGTTAGATTTTAAATTTTGGAACATATTATAGGTAGGTATATTTTATTTTATATTTATAGGATGCAGTGAAGGTGATAGCAAGCCTACGAGGTCTCAACCATAACGACAGTTCCGTCCAGAAAGAGGTGGACTCAATGCGGAAGGAAGAGGAATATTACAAGACATTACCATCATTGTCTATGATGGTTATAAGTAAGCCACTCATCATTTAGATTTCTAAAGACCACACCGGTATTTAACGCATCGTATACGCAGTAGCGAGATTTATGCCTTGCGTTTTTGTCACAGATTTGCTGCGTAAACGGTGCGTAGTATTTGGGTTTTTAGTTTTAGAAAAAGATCCGCCTTTCGGCCTAAAACTGGTACCTTAAGTCTGTTTTCTGATTAGCGATTACCCACACGGACTTAGAACTAAAATAAAGTGAAATATTTCAGTGAAGAACCGCGCTTGGCGCAAGGGCTACATCATCGCAATGCTGATGGTATCAGTTCAGACTTTTAGCGGTAACTTCGCTGTGGTGACATACGGATCCACAATCCTGGGGGCTGCGGGGGCGCAGTTGGACGCTGAGCTACTTTCCATCAGTTTCCCGGCCATCATGATGATCGGGTCCACTGTGTCTATTATAGTCATGGAGAGAATTGGCAGACGGGTAGAGTATTTTCTCAGCAATCTCTTATATCTTCGTTATGCTCTCAGATTTGAGTTTAATAATTACAGCTCTAGTTCGATCTAGATGTTAGCGGAGTTTATAACCGACTTCAAAATTTCGAAAGGTTTCTTTAGTCGGGGTTTTTGTTTTAATTTATATAAATTGTGCACTTATAACCCCTCTAGTGTTGCGGGTGTCAATGGGCGACGGTAATCGCTTACCGTCAGACGATTCGTCTACTCGTTTGCATAAAAAAGTTCCCCGATTTATCGCAAACAGCTGAAATAATTTGGAAAAATATATTGTGCAAGGGTAGATAAGGGACGTATATTGCACAGTTGGTTTCATTGTTTGTACTCATGTCTGAATCTGATGATGGGTTCCTGGAGGAATCGAGGAAACTCTATAATTTTGGGCACAAAAGGCAATTATAGCGATTTCGGTAGTTTTATAGAAACTGCTACACTTGAACGTGACTTGAACTCAGAAAGCATCATTTGGTTAAGTGGAACTGCTGATGAAAACCATAAAAATGGCTTTATTCAACTGTTATGCGAAGTCGGATTTTTTTTATTAACCTTTCATATGTATGGTGATCAAACCTTGGTTGTCCTATATAAAGCAGAAAAAATAATACTAGAAAAAAATGCAAAAATAAATATACTTACCTACTAAAAATTCCGTCAAAATCCTTTTCATTCTTGGACAAGATGTCAAACAATTTCTATTATCTCCAGGTGATTCTGGGCTCCTCGTTCACCGTGGCCGTTTGCTCACAAGTCTGTCTGGCGACGGTACTGCTGCTACAGCACCTTGGCTTCAGCGCGTCGGCCTGGGTACCGCTGCTGGCTATCGTCGCTTCGATGTTCGTGTACGCATTTGGCGTGCTGCCCGTCCCTTATATCTTTATGACGGAGTTGTTTAATATTCAGGTGAGTTGTGCAACTCTCAGCTTTAACCTGATGTGTGGTACTCTACTGTACATTACCTCAGAGCGGTTCAAGCCCCTGAGCTGCTGACAGAAAGTGAGGTGTAGAATCAAATTCGTTCTAGGGTGGATAACATTTTTTGTGTTCAAAATTTTAAGCTTCTGTGTCTTCTAGAAGTTACCTTACCTTAGACTGTTAATGATCGATGAACTGTGAGTGATCAGTGACTAAATTAAGAAACTATATAAGTTGCAATAATCCCTAAGTAAGTTCATTATGCCCCTTTTAGTTACAAAATTCAGTCTTATAGCTATCCCGTTAATGTCAATCCAATGGACAATATAATAATTGCAATTTGTTAGAAGAAATCTCGTTCTTCCCACATGCTTAGCACATGACGGAATTGACTTATCATTACCACAAATATCCATGTTTGGCAATTTAAACAGCATAAAAATAGGATTTTAATACTTGTCCTTCCCCTGTACAACTAACCGTAACCATGGCAATAAATCACAAAAAAATTATTCACCTATAGACCTGATCTCTCCTCCAACCCGCCTCACAAACACCAATAATAATTATGATAAGTAGATGGTTCACAAAAATGTTATGAAATCACCTCCTTCGAGGCAGTGCCAATCCTTGGCGTTACTAAAGGGATAAGGGAATAAACATTTATTACTTATCTAAATTAATTTTGCATCCAGCGGAAACGTCTGCGAACGATGCTATTAAGCTTAGAAAAAAAAAGAAAAATTCACTGTCTTGGCCACGACTGGGTCGCTGGGTCTTGGTAGCTCAGATGGCAGAGCACTGGGGTAGCGATTCAAGTCCCACCCAAGACAGTTTATTTTTCCACTTTTTTAATTTATTACTCGAAGTCGAATTACTATTATTAGTCGCTACAGCAGCAATACGAGTAGCCAAGCATAGACTCTGACGACGCTAACTTTCACAAACTTGGGAGTAAAAACGCATATATAATATTTATCACTATAAGCTCCATAACTTGACGGAGCACTTGCCATGAAAACTTAACCTGGTATGACGAGCGCACTCCATGATTTTCACTCGCATAAAATTTAACCAACAACTTAATTCACAGATTAGAGGCAAACTTCTAAGTATGGTCACGGCCCAATCGTGGCTCCTGACTTTCATCCAGCTGGCCGCCTTTGCCCCGCTCACGAATGCCTGTGGCATGTACACTACATTCTACATCTTTGCGGCTGTCAACCTCTTCGGTGCTGCTTTAGTCCTGGTATCGATGCCAGAAACAAGAGGAAGGAGTGGAGAGGAAATTGAAGAAATGCTAAATAAATAATTTGTAATTTTGTACAGACGAATGGTTTTTATGTGTAAATATATTATAATAAATATGAATAAAAGCCCTTTAGCTGGCCGCCTTTGCACCGCTCACAAACGCCTGTGGTATACCTTTACGGCTGTCAACCTCTTTGGTGCTGCTTTAGTCCTGGAATCGATGCCAAAGACGAGAGGAAGGAGCGGAGACGAAATTGAAGAAATGCTAAATAAATAATTTGTAATTTTGTACAGAATGGATGATGTGTGTGTAAATATACTCTGGCACACCCACTTTGTCAGTAGAAAAAGGCAAAGGCAAGCAAATAAAAAAAAAATGGCGCGAAGGGTTGAAGAAAAAGTTTGAATTTCGCGCCTTTATCTACTGACAAGATGGGTATGTTTGAGAATATATTATAATAAAAATAAATAGAAGCCCTTCAGCTGGCCGCCTTTGCCCCACTCACGAACGCCTGTGGCATGTACACTACGTTCTACATCTTTGCGGCTGTCAAACGCTTCGGTGTTGCTTTAGTCCTGGTATCAATGCCAGAGACAAGAGGAGTGGAGAGGAGATTGAAGAAATGTTAAATAAATAATATTTAAATAAGTCGTAAAGAGTAATGGTACCTATAAATGATGTCATATTCTTCACAAATATAGGTAGTAAATCTTTTTGGAAAAATCAATAGGGAATATTAAGCAAAACTCTGCGTCGGGGCGCCACTGGCACAAACAGTAAACAAACCGCCTTGAAGCATCAATGTCATATTTATTTGTAGCAAATAATCTTTGAAAACGGCACAGTATGCCAAACGTGCCACGCGCCACTTTTTGATATTTAACAAATTTAACTCATGTCAGTGAAAGAATATGGATCAAAGTCAAATGGCGTTCTAAAAGTTGTAATCGAGTCGAAAGATGACATTTAATTTACTGTGGCTATAAAATTTTCAATCTACCTCTATTTAAAATTCTCTTAGGCCGCGGGTCACAAATAAGAAATTGTATCACTACCATCCACAGTTTAATCAGTTTTCTTCACTGGTATGATGTCCCCATTGAGTCGGACGGCCGCGTTCACATTATGCTGTTTAGCCAGATGTGTGCGTAGCACGAAGGGTTGTGTGAACGCAGCCTCACAGTGCGGACATTTGTACGGCCGTTCGCCTGTGTGTGTGTGCATGTGGACTTGAAGGCTAGTTTTGTACTGAAACGATCAATAAATAACAAATATTATAGGACATTCTTACACAGATTGACGAAGTCCCACGGTAAGCCAAGAAAGCTTGTGTTGTGGGTACTACTGAATACTTAAATTCTGATAATGACTCAGGAACAAGTATCTGTGCTCAACACACAAATAAATGCCCTTACCGGGATTCGAACCCAGGACCATCAGCTTCATAGGCAGGGTCACTACCCACTAGGCCAGACCGGTCGTCAATAAGGCTCGTGTTGTGGGTACTATACGATCATATATAGTTATATACACATACTTAATATGGAAAACATTAACTCAGGAACAAATATTTGCGATAAACATACAAATAAATGCCCTTACCAGGATTTGAACCCGGGTTCTCCTACTTCGTAGGCTGATTCACTACGCATAGTTTTCTCTATGAAACCTTTTTTAAGTTACTTTTTTATGATTTAATAATATTAATCTCATAATGTAGGTTTTAAATAGTTTACTTTAGATTTGTTTGTAAATTGTAGACTGTACAGTCGTCATCAGATATATCGGAGCGGCCAAGGTGTTCACAAATATCTGAACACGCTTCTATTTTTAAGGCGTTAGTGTGTATTCAGATAATTTTGAGCACATCGGCCGCCCCGATATATCTGATGATCAATGAAAAAAATACGTATAACACATTGAAAAAAAATAATACGTAAAACACATTGTGTTGTTCCATATGTGAAATCACATTTTTTTACATTTAAGTCAAATATAAATAAGTTAGAAGGAAACATTAGGTTAATATTCATGAATCCATTGTACACATTTTGGCGCAGCTTAGTGCGATGTGACGTCACAGGACGCGCCGTTTTGGATAGAACGTTTTTACTCGCTGCGCGCGCGACACTGTTACTTACGCAATTAGGAAATTTCTGGAAAGTATTATTATAGGTAGGTAAAGTGCAGTATTTAAAAGATTTACTTACCTGAAACGTACGTCCGCAAACTGTGCACGGTATAGTCTTGGGTTTCTTGGATTTTATATTGTTGTGTTTATCCAAATGTTGTTTCAGACAGTGTGGATTGAACAGATACTGAAATAGAATCACCTCATTTAGTTAAAAAAAAATAACAAATACAAAAAAAGACTGCATCAAAAAAAACTTCATCAACAAAATAATAATTATCGAATCTGCTTAGAAAATTTCACAAATCCGTTCAGAAATGAGACTTACAGGCAGTGAGGATAACAAAATATGTATAAGAAAACATCTTCGTACATAAAAGCTGAAACTAATACGCTTGGCTCATGCTTCACACACACTTAGACAATCCAAATCATGAAAGTCAAGTGCAAACAAATACAAATAGTAATATCCCCATACACGTCCGGGGATCGAACCCGGATCGTCGCTTTTACCCAATGCCGGATTTAGAGGTCTGGAGGCCTCGGGGCAACAAATGAGTGGAGGCCCTCTGGCCCCAAATAATTTTCCAAATATAATGGACAATTTTCCGAAGTCTCTATTGTGGGGGCTGTAGCCCCGGTTGCCCTCCCCTTAATCTGGTCCTGCTGTTACCACCTGTTTCTCAGCAGCTGTTAGCCAACTGCACTACTATAGGATGCACTAGACTTAAATCAACCGGGATATAGACCGTGATTACCTTATATATTGTTTTTGAGCCAAAATATAAAAGGTAATCACGGTTTATATCCCGGTCGATTTAAGTCTAGTGAAACTAACCGTGAATCATTCAAAACTGTCACTATAGGATATACGTAAGTCGGTGAAATTAGGCTGCTTATTCTCGAGATAGAATTTAAACAATAAAAAAACCGGCCAAGAGCATGTCGGGCCACGCTCAGTGTAGGGTTCCGTAGTTACTCTTCCGTCAAAATAAGCTAAACTGGAGCTTAAAGTATAGTAAATTGTTAACCAAGGGATGAAACGGTACCTTTCGCCCGAGTTAAACAAATAGGCAAATTTGCATAATCAGTACCTAATTAAAGTAAGTCTTTTTACTATGAAGGGAAAACTTTTTGCGCTAACTCAAAAACAGCTAAACTGATCATGTCCGCTATAGTTTTCATTTAATGTCTTTCTTAAGCTCTACTTCCACGATTTTTTTCATATTTTTTGGACCTATGGTTCAAAAGTTAGAGGGGGGGAGGACACATTTTTTTTTCTTTCGGAGCGATATCTCCGAATATATTTACTTTATCAAAAAATGTTTCTTGAAAACCCCTATTAGTTTTGAAAGACCTTTCCAACGATAACCCACACTCTAGGGTTGAGCGAAAAAAAAAATTCACCCCCACTTTACGTGTAGGGGAGGTACCGTTAAATACGCCAACTTTGCCCACTTTTTTGGGAAAAACTAAAAAAAATCTAGTTTTTTGTATGAAACCTCGGAAATATTTATGTATCTGTGGTAACACCGAGATCATGCGCATTTAAATTTAACTGCAAATTAAACTTTAGTCAACGTTTTCTCCATCATATGACCGATTTTGAGGTCGGGTAAAGTTATCTGGACTTTTAGCCAACATTGCCCACCGTGATTTTTAGCGCAACTATAGACCTTATTTGGTTGCCATAAAAACCAATGAAAGTATTTTGGCAAAGAAGGCGATCGGTTCAAAAATTTACTCGACATAATAATACATGCTCGAAATACTTTCCTATTAAAATGAGTGGGCAATGTTAGCCTGTACATTTTTTCTTCTTCATACAAACGGCGTGTAGCGATTTAAAAGTGCTAGGGTTGTCAAAATTGAGAAGATAATAAAAACTGTACATTAATTTGCACAAAGTTGGTAGGGTAGGTAAGAAACAAAAAATATTAATAAGGCGCAAAGTTGTTTATTTCAATAACGTTATATAAAAATCTAGAATCTAATAGCTTTTTTTCGCTGACTGTGCTTTTTGTTGACTGTACTTGTATTGTCAACTGAGATCTATATATGTACCAACCAAATTTCAATTGGTTACCTTAAGTTTTCTGAAGTGGCCATTACTATATTTTTTTTTAATAGACACATAATGGAGTTCAGAACTCTAGCTACTTTTTTAATTACTTGTGGTTTTGTAAAAATATTTTTTTGAATATTTATTTTGACATAACACACGTTTGAACGCATTTATAGCTTAGATGCCTTAGTCTGTCGTAAAAAAGTAAAAATGTCGAGTTGACAGCTGCCAGTTGCCAAATGTCACACACACAGCTGAACCGCGTACAAACAAAGTCGTAGTTGTAACCAATGAGGAAGCAATATTTGACAACTGGCAGCTGTCAACTCTACGTTTTTCACTTTTTTACGGAAGACTAAGGCATCTAAGCTATAAATGCGTTCAAACGTGTGGTATGTCAAAATAGTTATTCATTTTTTTTCTGAAAAACGGCCAGTAATCAAAAATTAAACTATAGTTTTCGACTCCATTATATATTAACCATAGAAAAAAAAAAGAATTCCTCATGTGGAGACGATCCCGGTTGAACCAGAATGTCACTACCAGATTGTATTGTCACTGGTAGTAGACGTAGAAGTAGTATGCTATAATCTCAGCTCAATCGGATACCAAAAAGTGGTCGAAAAATGGCTTGCAAGATTTGATCCGAACATATGTACGTACATACAAATATTGCAAGATTTGCACATTAATAAAAAAAAAAGTTTGTAAAAAAAGTGACAACCCTAAGCATTTTTTTACTGCGGGCAATGTTGACACTCATACTGGGTAATTTTGCCCATCAGCATAACTTTTGTAATATACTAGTTACAGTAACGAACCTAGCATCAAAATACTCAGCTCATGGTTTTACATTACATACAATCGATTCAACATACCTGTGTATTCGCCATGATGTACAATTCCCTTCCAAAATTTCTCAGTAATTGGCCCGCAAAAATACACTCCGTACTCGACAAGTCCCGACTGGTTACTGAATGAAGTCAGGAGTGCACGCGCTATTCTGTGTTGCCACAGGTATAGTTTACTTTCTACCAATGTCATCAATGTTGCCATAATTTTGTAACTTTTTTAGATATTAGTAGATTGCCTTAGAAATTGTGTTTTGGGCAATGTTCCCCCTGGTGGCAAAGTTGGCGTATTTAACGGTACCATAAAAAAAATTAAATTTTTAGATTTTATTGTACGACTTTGTCGGCTTTATTGTTTTATATATCCATGTCAAATTTCAGCTTTCTAGCACTAACGACCACGGAGCAAAGCCTCGGACAGACAGACAGACAGACAGACAGACGGACATGGCGAAACTATAAGGGTTCCTAGTTGACTACGGAACCCTAAAAAACTGACAAGTAGCCAATTCCACCCGCGCGCGTGTTCCCGCTCCGTGCACCCGCGTCAGCAAGCGGACGCCCTAAGAAGGTAAGGTCTTAAAGTTAATGTATCTCACCTTTCCACAAATGTTGCAGCGGTATTTAGTAACGCCGATGTGGAAGTAGTTCATATGGAGCTTAAGCGAGTGCCTGCTTTTCATCACCTTGCCGCACACAGTGCATGGTAATCTGCGAAAATAGCACATTATGGGCTACAACAGTGGAAAAAATACGTTTAACACATTTTGTTGTTACAAAAATGTGAGATCACATTTTTTTTGTAAAGATATTCGAATATAAAAACATTAAAATTAAAAATTGGGTAAATATCGTTAGTGTCATCCACGATGACTCGCAGATTTGTCAATTCTAACCCTAAATAATATGAAGATACGAGTCAAGGCACCTGTCTTCGTGAATGACACGAAATATATTCATGAATCCGATGTACACATTTTGGCGCAGCCTTGTGTGATGTGACGTCACAGGACGCGCGTTTTTTGAATGGAGCGTTTTTACTCGCTGTGCGCGCGACACTATTACTTTCGCAATTAGGAAATTTCTGGGAAATATTATTATAGGTAGGTAACTATTTTGTCATATACATATTTGAGAATTGAGTACATTGTAAACCAAGATAATAACGCTTAAACGAAGAGGGAGCGTGAATAGTTCGAAACTGAAATGGTGGATTTTACCCGAGTTAATCCCTCTAGTTTTGACTTTACGAGATTAATAGTAGACTTTTAACCAAGAGCTAAACGGCACCCATTTCAGTACCTCTAGTGTAAATAAATTCGATTTCCAAACGTGACGTACGCGTTTGCGTTTAGTCTCATTTTGTATTGAATTTCGAAAGAGCGCGCCAAGCGGGACGTTTTGGAAACTCAAAATCCTATACAAAATTACACTTAACGCAAACGCGTTCGTCACGTTATGATGTCGATCAAAGTTACACTAGGGGTACAGATTTATATATGAATTTAAGCGCTCGAATGGAGTGAGAGCACAATAGTTCGAGTGAGAAAAGTGCGTCTATATGAGAAAAGTATTTAAACATGTCGATAACGAGTAAAAACATTTTGTTAATGTAACTTACTTAGCTCTAGGCTTCCCCGAATGGAATGTGCGGAAGTGAGCCTTGAAGGTGAAAACATTCTTAAAGGTGGTGTCACACTCGACGCAGTACCGCAGCTCGGCCGGCTCGACCATGTGTTTCTTCTTATGGAAGTGAAGCGTCGAACGAGTGGTGAACGTCTTGGAGCAGTAGGGGCATTGAAGGGGTTTCGGCGCTCTGGCAGGGCGGTGAGATTCCCTGAATGAAAAAAATCTGAATTAAATGACTGTTATGTAAATCAGATACATGATTTCAATTTGATATAAATAGGATCATAATAGCAAAGAGAATTTGAAATAGAGGTGGATTGTCGAAAAAAAATTTGTAGCCACAGTAAATTTCCCGCCATCTTTAGACACAAAATTTCACTAATCAGTGCCGAAATGCAACTTACAGGCAGGGAGAACAACTAAACATAAGAAAACATCTTTGTACAAGCTGAAACTGATACGCTTAGCTCGGGCTTCTCTCGCTTGGTCAATCAATAATATGAAATTCAAGTGCAAAAAAAGTAAAGTAATATCTGCATACGTCCGGAGATTGAACCCGTTTCGTCGCTGTTACCACCTGTTTCTAAGCTGTTTCCCAACTGCGCCAATAAAGGATATATACACGTTATACGTAAGTCGGTGAAAATAGGCTACTGATTCTCGAGAAAAAATTTAAGTAAAAGAGGGCCGTGACGGAAAGTAAGGAAGTTCGTTCCAAAAGCTTGTAAAAAATATAGTAGGGAAAGGGGAAGGCTGAAGCTAGTTCAATATAAAGCTAAATGATAAATTCCTAATAATAATAAAAAAATATCTTACATGATATGAACCGCCATGGACGTCTTTTTCCTCAACCATTTATTACAGATGTCACATATGCACTGTTTGTGAACTTCGTCCCAGTGTTGAATGCAATGTTCCTTTTCCCTAAAATAAAAAGTTTTTGGCAAAAAAATCGTTTTTGGTAGAAGCTTTTATCACTGACTGTACTTTTCTTTCCACAGGCAACTAATACTCATCGCGATCATTCTCACAACTCCAAGCATAATTAGTTTGCGTTTATCACAGAGTGGCCATCTCCTGTCTCCATCATCAGATCAACTCCATGTCATCATCATATTTCATTGTCATCCGATTTACATATGTATGTGTGCAAAATTTCAGCTCAATCAGAAGTCGGGAAGTGGGTAGCTTCAAAGATTTGGACCCCTCACTAACAAACAAATATGTCAATATGGCAATTTAACTAAAAGCTTGTAAAAAATCAGCCAAGAGCATGTCGGGCCATGCTCAGTGTAGGGTTTCATAGTTACCACTTACCATTCTGTCAGAACAGGCCAAACGGGGGTATTATTAAGTATCATGAACATTACAAGCATAAGAGAGTACCTTTGCAGCGCTTTGTATGTCTTTTTACTAAGAAGATTTTTTGCAATAATTCAAAAACGCTTGGACCGATCATGTTTGCTATAGTTTTAATTGAAAGTATTTATTAAGCTTTTGTTTCACGATTTTTTCATACTTTTGAACTCATGGTTAATTAATTAATTAATTAGTGGGGGGACACATATTTTATTTCTTTTGGAGCGATTATTTCCGTGAATATTAACTTTATCAAAAAAATGTTTTTGCAGACCTATCCAATGATATCCCACACTATTGGGTCAAAGCAAAAAAAAACAAAAAAAAATTGTAACCTAAAAAATTTTTTAACACTTTATTTTACCATTCTGTCGCAATGCATGATTTATGTATCCATGCTAAATTGCTTCTAGCACTAACGATCACGGAGCAAAGCCGCGGACGGACGGACAGACGGACATGACGAAACTATAAGGGTTTCTAGGTGACTACGAAACCCTAAAAGAGTGAGATTATTTCATTTACCTATTTAAACCTCACAACTTAAAACGTAGCAACTAACGAACATACTAATATGGCAACTTAAATAAAAGCTTGTAAAAAAAACGCAGAAACCATATAATATTAATCCAATAACTTACCAAAAATACTTCTTGTCCTTCTGATACAATTCACACCCAGCTTCGATGCAATAATATTGCATGCTGTGGTATCTATTCATATGAGCGACTATGTGCTCTTTTCGCATCATTCGGGAGCAAGCACAGCAGCGCCAGACGGACTTCTGAGGTAACTGGAGCGGCGGGTAGATGAAACGTTTGTTGACTATTAGATCGGGAAGCTGAAATAGAAGCATTTACGAATGATAATGAAGGCTACTGTTTTTGTGGTCACCAGTTGGCGCCACTGTTGAGACAGGTCCAAAGTACAGCTGTTAAAGTCATTGTTATTAAGTTGTTACTTTTCGAATCATATCTTATACATACCATAACACCATACCGTAAAAAGCGGCCAAGTGCGAGTCGGACTCGCGCATGAAGGGTTCCGTACCATTTAAGACGTATTAAAAAAAAATCTACTTGCTAGATCTTGTTCAACATTTTACCACTTTGGAACTGTCTCTTGCGCAAACTATTCAGTTTAGAAAAAAATGATGTTAGGAACCTAAATATCATTTTTGAAGACCTATCCATAGATACCCCACACGTATGGGTTTGATGAAAAAAAAATTTTTTTAAACTTATTGACGTATAAAAAAAAAAACTTCTCACTAGATCTCGTTCAAACCAATTTTCGGTAGAAGTTTGCATGGTAATGTATATCATATATTTTTTTTAGATTTTTCATTCTGTTATTTTAGAAGTTACAGGGGGGGGACACACATTTTTTCACTTTGGAAGTGTCTCTCGCGCAAACTATTCAGTTTAGAAAAAAATGATATTAGAAACCTAAATATTATTTTTGAAGACCTATCCCTAGATACCCCACACGTATGGGTTTGATGAAAAAAAAATTTTTTTTTAATTTTTATGACGTATTAAAAAAAACTACTTACTAGATCTCGTTCGAACCAATTTTCGGTGGAAGTTTGCATGGCAATGTATATCATATATTTTTTTCAGATTTTTCATTCTGTTATTTTAGAAGTTACGGGGGGGGGGGGGGGGGACACACTTTTTACCACTTTGGAAGTGTCTCTCGCGCAAACTTTTCAGTTTAGCAAAAAATGATATTAGAAACCTCAATATCATTTTTAAAGACCTATCCATAGATACCCCACACGTATGGGTTTGATGAAAAAAGATTTTTTGAGTTTCAGTTCTAAGTATGGGGAACCCCCAAAATTTATTGTTTTTTTTTCTATTTTTGTGTAAACATCATAATGCGGTTCATAGAATACATCTACTTACCAAGTTTGAACAGTATAGCTTTTATAGTTTCGGAAAAAAGTGGCTGTGACAGAATCGGACAGACAGACGGACATGACGAATCTATAAGGGTTCCGTTTTTTGCCATTTGGCTACGGAACCCTAAAAAACACTTAATAAGTTGCATATCATATTGGGACCCATGGTTCAAATGTTAGAAGGGTGGGGGGCTTTTAGTACTATAGGTAAGACAGTGACTTTTATTGGTTATAGGTACTTACAGTTTTTCTATGATATCTGTATGCATGAGCGTCTAAACTTCTGGCAAACATAAGCATCATACCGCATATGGTACATTTAACAGGATACTTGTCATCAACAATTGCATCATCTTTTTCTAAAGTGCTCTTTAAATCTTGCTGACTCATTTCGATTTCTTGAAAATATTGCAAAACATGTTCAATTTTTTTATACTTTGTGAATATTTTATTATATTTCAGTTTCTTCGTCAGTTTCGATCTTTCCTTTTTCTTTATCGGTTTTTCTTTATGATCTCCTTTATTTTCCTGGATTCCAATAAGTGTGTCGTTATCATTTGAACTAATTCCTTTTTTAGTATCTACGTTGAAATCTGGATCTTCCGCTTGTTTGAGATGTTTTTTTCTTTTTGAAGCAACAGCAGCATCTTGACTACCTGCATCACTAAGATCATTTTCTACTTTTTTATTATTATCTATGTTATTTATAGTGCCTATTTCAATTTCATCAGAACATTTTTTTATAGAGTTAGTTATTCTTTTTTTCGGCGTCTTCTGTTTTCTAACAATTACTTTTTTCAGCATTGCAGGAGTTTTCATTTTAGAAGATTCTTTTCTTAAGTTTTGTGTATTTTGTTGGTTTAAATGTTTTACTTCCGAATTATTGGCAGCTTTTCGTAAACTTTTTCGAGGACGCATTTTGGTTTCTGTAATTTCTTCAGATGAATTTAAATTTCTATCATCAGATTCTAAATACTGATCAACGTCAGCATCACTATCATCATCGGGATGTTCAATTTTAATATCATTATTACATTTTACATCTCCATAAATATCATTAAGAACAACTTTATCAGTATTTTCATTTTCTATACTGCTTTTTGTACCTTTAGTTTTGTATTTTGTGGGTACAATCACTTTATGATGTTCTGGTGTTTCATAAGAAATTGGTAGTTCAGTAGGTGTGCTTTCTTCAAAAATAGCATCATATTCAAAATGTTGGTGGACAGAAAGAGATGACAATGTAGGTTTTGCTGGCTGAAATAAAATAAAAAACTAAAATTATAGAGTTTACGCTTTATGCAACAAGACCAAATTTGACTGCCATGATCTCATAAAAGCTCAATGAACAGTTTTGTGCGGAGCTCTAAAAACGCTTACAACTTGGCAGTAATATTTGATTTTTAAGATAAAGTACTTACTGAAAGTAGTAAGGAGTCTTGCAGAATCGTGTGTGCTTTCTGCACCTGTCTCTGGAACTTGCGGGTCTTGTGCAGCAGAGCCAGACACTCCCAACACAGAGTTATGCTCGCCTGATGATCCATCTGCATTAAGACATAAAAAAATGGATATTCAGAGAGTAGCTTAACTAAAAAAAGAGTTTTTGCTGTTCAAATATTTAAACATCATGTAACATGCAAAAGCCGGAAAATGAATTCAATAAACCTTGAGATACTCCAGATATGTCATTTAAACATAAGTCTTTTTGTGAGTGTCAGACGAAGGTAACACTCCAAAAACTTGGAAAAGACATAATGTGGTAATGTCAGAATATACATCAAACTTTTTAATGTAAATGTCTTATATCCGTAATCAGTGCCCCTCAGTAAATTATTTTAAAAATAGACTCGACAAACATTTTCTAAATGGACAAAACACAAGTGCAGGACATTGATGTGCACATATCAGCTATAAGCTGCCTGTGCATTCATAAATAATAATAATCTATCTATCTATATATCTAACTCAGTGTTAACTAGTTAACTCAGTGTGCCGCTTGGCAAAGGCCTCCTCCAGCTCTTCCCATTGGGGTCTGTTGTGGGCCACTCTTCTCCAGTTCGGACCTGCTGTGAGTTTGAGTTCATACTCCCTCTTTTTATGTTGAGGTACCCAGTGTGGGTAAAGGCCTCCACCAGCCCTTTCCATTGTGTCTTATCCGTTGCTTTGCGGAGTCCATGCATGTCCAGCCACTTTGGTAATATTATCAACCCACCTTTGCTTTGGGTGGTGGGCTCACTTATCTTCATGTGGGGGCCAATGTAAAATTTTCTCACTACATCTTTTGTCAGCTGTGCTTACTATATGAGCCATCCATCTTCTTTTCAGCCTACATGTGAGTTCAGCTGCATCTGTTATGTTTGTTATTTGTCTAAAATATCAGTTTCTTTTTCTGTAATGTTTTTTTTAATATTAAGCATATTTCTCTCTGTTGCTCTCTGGAAAACATTTATCTTTTGTATGTCTTTGGTAAGTGTCCAAGTTTAGCATCCATACAGTAGTGTTGGGAGTACTATTGCGTCCATGGCTTTCCTTTTTAAGTGTTTAAAGTCTATGCAGTCTTAACTAGATCCAACTATAGAAAAAAATATTTAAAAAAGTCTGTTTAAGGTTTAGGGTGTAAATAAACAAATAATTTATTGAAAAAATCATTGTACAGTGGTAGCTCTTAAAGGCTAAGGATTGTTATTAGAGAAAAGATTACAAGCTGTGAGTTCGTGTGTTTCAGGCAGAATGCCTTAGACAGGTAGGATGAATCTAAAGAAAGAAACCAGACTACAAATGCGACTAAATTTTACTAACACCTTGTTAAGATTCCTTTTTTAAGACAACACGGAATTGGTTTGAATCTCTTATGGCTATGTAAATATACCCGACTTACTTCCAGTGATTGGTCTTCTGTAAGAAGAGGTCGGAAATCGTCGGTAGTCACTGAAGACAGCCTCCTGTCTGAGCTGAGGCAGCCGCGACATATTTCCAAGTCGTCGGGCTCTAGTTTTATGTCAAGCATCAGGGCAATGTGACTTTGTTAAGTAAATAAACATTGATACTAGCTTGGGCTACAGAGCAAGCATTTTCGATCAATCAAATATAGCCCTTCTTGCTGATGCTGTCAGGCTATCATTCTGACAAGGAGTGTTCAAATTCAGTCAGATTTTTTCTTTTGTATGTCGAGTGAGTAGTAAACATAACCAATCTGACATACTCTAGTGATGCCTCATACAATGCCTCAAGGGCCTATTTTAGATATAAGCTAGTTATAGTAATCATCTGTATATATCCATTATGTATATTGTTATTGTCAATAAATAGTTACATACTCTCTAGTGATGCACATTTTATATATCTCACACACTGAAAAGTATTTCTATATCAGTTTTATAGATTACAAAAGAAAAGCTCATTAAATACGAACTGTACATTACATGTACACAATGTAATCACTACTAATTTATGAACGCATGTTGCATTTGTCAAATTGACACTATTGCCAAGATAAGAATTGATAAGATACATCAAGATGCGCTCGATTGCTTGAATACCTATTAGAAATTTAAATGATATTTTTATAAATATCTGTCAATTCTCTCTACATTTACTTAATTAAAAATTTGCGTATTCCTTATAATGTAGACAATATTTTAGAATCGTGAATCTTATAACACTTATATATTGAATGTGATCTATTTGTTATTTATTTGCTAAACAAAGGGAAGCATGTCTGACATAAAACTGGAGCCCGAAGATCTAGAAATATGCCGCGGCTGCCTCAGTTCAAACAGGAGGCTGTCTACTGTGGAAACCGCCGTGTATCTATCTCTTTTGACCAAAGACCAAATTCACGAAGTAAGTAAAGTTGTCTCTCATACTGCTCATACGTGAGAGGATGATTTAAAGCTATCCTTTACTGGGACCCGATGCTAACAGCCTGTGACTTTAAAGAAATCATAATCTGTTAGTTTACAGTTTGTGGGAGTCGTGTATTTTTCTACAATAAAGTGACGTACTACTACGTCCAGTATGTCCAGTAAGCTGGCATTAAAATAGAGGTGCAAGTGATCATTCTATGTCCAAGTTTTTACTGGAGTTTGTCAATGATACATGCTACTTTCAAAGTTCCCCTTATATGCTCGTTCCTGACTCTATCTTTGACCGTTACACTGCCAGACCACCTTAGCATTTTCATTTCTGTGACATGGAGTTATTGTTCATCAGATTTTTGGGATTTGATTTGGAAAAAAATATTTTTTTTAAATTTAAATATTTGTTACTTCAGTTGGATCTTATGGAGCACATAGCTTTGTGTTGGGAGTGTATGGCTCTGCTGCGGAAGACAAGTGGGTTCGGGGCACAGGTGCAGAAAGCACATATGATTCTGCAAGACTCCTTACAACTTTTAGTAAGTACTTCATTTATGATTTGAATAAGAAGTTGTTTATTATTTATCGTGTCAAACAAGATGTTACAATTATACATAGTCACCACCAGGGATGTCACGAATGTCCAGGATGCAAATGCCCGAATGTGAATATGAATGTTAGGGTTTATGTAGTCGTTAATATAATTCCTAATGAGATAAAAATCTACGTTTAGTACATAAAACATATGTAATCTTAGTTTGAGATGTGTCTGCTGGTCAAAATGCATTACTGGAAAACAGTTTGGCGCCCTGCCCTACTCGAGTCGATGAAACAAGGCTCAACCTGCGCACATTTGCATTCGCAAAACATTGGCTTTCTATCTCATATTATAATGCAAAGAACTTGTACTTGTACAATAGGGTTTTCTACTAGTTAAATCAGTTTCTTTTTTCGAACTGTCAAATCGATTAGCCACTATGAAACTTATATGAAACTGAACTGTGACGTCACGGTCAAGTCACCTTTTTTTTTAGTTCTATCCGATTGATTAAATAGAAATTGTGTGAAAAAATATCTGCTCACTACGTTTTTCTAATAATTACCTTGAAAATTTATTTCTGCCATCGTGTGAAATTATTTATTTTAAACACAGGGAACAACCCTATTGTTCATGCTCTATTACATACCTAGGGCAGAAAAGTAAGAAATAACCTCTGCCAGTAAACAGTCTAAGATCTTCCATAGAGTATTTAAATCTCCTAAAATGTATTAATAATTTCAGCCAACAAAACCTACCCTGTCTTCTCTTTCTGTCCATCGACACTTTGAATATGATGCTGTTTTTGAAGAAAGCACACCACCTGAATTACCAATTTTTTATGAACCAAGGTCAGCTGTAGACCATGATAAAGTTATTGTACCCACAAAATACAAAACTGAAGTAACAAAAAGTGATGTTAAAAATCTAAAAACTGTTAAAGTCATTCTGCATGATATTTTTGAAAATAATATTAAATCTGAACATGATAGTGATGATAATGAGAATTTTGAAGCTGAAGATATTTACATTTCCTCTGAAGAAATGACAAAAACCAAAACTGATACCAGAGAAATTTTACGAAAAACTGTACGACAAAATGTACAAGATCCAGGACCAAAGATAACTAAAGAAATAAATAATACTGCAATACTAAAACTGAAACAGGAATCACAAAAAATAGTTGATACCAAAAAGGTTACACCAAAAAGAAGACAAGTTAATACAGCACAAACATTTTCAGTAAAAATTGTAAAACACACAATTAAACATGGTAAAAATAAATCTGAAATAAAAGTGCTGAGATCTTCAAATATTGATAATAAAACAAAATTAGAAGTAGAAGAGGATGATATTGACTCAGACAATCAAGATGCCAGAGCTGATTTAAAACATTATGAATTTGAAACACAAGTAAAAAAAGAAAAACAGCCAGAGTTACACACAAATATCAAATTAGAAGGCCATAATACTAATAATGTACAGAAAAAAACAGGAGCAAAGAAGAAAAAACATACCTTAAAATTTAGGAAATTAAATACGAAATATAAAAAGATAGAAGAGGTTTTGCCATATTTTCAAGAAATCGAAATGAATGAGCAAGATTTAAAGAGCACCTTAGAAAAAGATGATGCAATTGTTGATAAACACAGAATCCATAAATGTAGTATATGCGGTGTGACATTTCAGCTTCTTATAAATTTGAAGGGACATGCATTACGAAATCATAAAAAAACTGTAAGTATTGACAATGACAATTATGTACATGCTATAAATGGACGGCTGGTTTATTTCTAGTTTTTTTTAAAGGGCTTCGTACTCGTACCTCATTCGGCAAAAACGGAACCGTTATAGGATCAATTTGTTGCCCGGCTGTCAAGAGCTCTTTCTCAGAACCGCGTGGAGGTATCAATCTTAAATGAATATCAAATACTCTGCCTTCAAATACCCCTTTGATCAGTGAAAAAATGAAATTTCCAAGTCAACGCAATATAAAGACGGCCGTTTCTTTTCTAACATATATAGTTGCATTTCTTGTTTCAGACGATTTTAAAACAAGATAAAATCAACCATATTTCCTTCACTATAATGTATAATAGGTCTTATAGTAGGCTATGACCAAAGTTTTCGGAACTTATGTACGAAATATCATTTGATATTTACCAGTCGCTTTTCGGTGAAGGAAAACATCGTGAGGAAACCGGACTAATCCCAACCAGGCCCAGTTTACCCTCTGGGTTGGAAGGTCAGATGGCAGTCGCTTTCGTAAAAACTAGTACCTACGCCAAATCTTGGGATTAGTTGTCAAGCGGACCCCAGGCTCCCATGAGCCGTGGCAATATGCCGGGACAACGCGAGGAAGAAGAAGAGGAGGCTATGACCAATATTAAAGCTGGACGTTTAATAAGACTTAAGAGGTTTCTAACTTTCTATCCCCTTTTAGCATCCTGAACACTTTAACAATACAAATTTCAACAACCCAGCCTTAGTCCTGCCGCAGAATTCCGTCTGGCGTTGCGATGTCTGCGCCAGAATGATGCGGAGAGAACACATAGTCGCACATATGAACGAATTCCATGTACGTCGGTTTTTGTGCAATGGGTGTGAATGGAGCAGGAAGCCTTTTTGGTAAGTTATTAGTTGTTACTCCAACATTACTGTAGACCTCTCCACAAGCACTGCATCTCCTGGGACACAACTGTGAAACTATAACTTGCCCAGCATTTATAGCTTCCTCTCGACTTGATCTACAGCAGTGACAATTGAGTTGCTGACTAGTTTAGGTTGAAATTTACTGTTGCCTACATTACTCCGAATCTGTTGCCTCCTCCCCCAAATATGCGCCGTACAGAAGACTGCCTTCTCCACCGCCGTTAAGGTCTTCACCCGTAACCCTGGGTAAGGGCTCCGTGTTATATCCCGCAGAACTGAGTCTCTTCCCGAACTTCGCCACTCCATCATCCCGGCCTACTGAGATGTGCGACGTAGACGCGCCGGGAAGAAATTACTCCAGTGGAGAACAGGGAAGGTGACTCTATCCTCCCGGGTGCCGGGTTAATGCCATCGTATGGTTCCGAGAAAAGAGGCTACTAATAGAACAGAGAAACTGTAGATGACTATTATAATATTTTATATTCCTATACAGTACTGGTTATTTTTTAACATATTCGATACCTATTTAAATCTAACACAGAAAGTTGATTGAATGAAGATAAAATCATATGGGATCAGTTGCTTAATAAATAAATTGTTAGGTTTACAACAAAACACGGTAATAAAAGGTTGTTAGAACTATCTTGAAGGTTCAGCGGATTGTCGACTCTCTATGAGCAATAGATTACAAGTCAAACAATAGATAAATGGCCACCCATGGCACGACACCTCTGGCCGACTAGCTGAAAATGGTGGAGGCCGTTTATCTTTTATTTGACTTCTAATGTTGTTCACAGATATAGTCGAAAATCCGTTGGACCTTCAAATAGTTCTATAGACTAGTTCTACCCAGGTATTTGAATTCTACCTTTGAAGTTACATGGTGGAGGTGCGAGGACGTAGAGTTTGTATGAGAATAGGGAAAATTTCGCGAAACTCTGCGTATCGGGCGCCACTACCACAATCCATCACAACCTGTGGATCTACTGCGAAACAAGAAAATAGTTTTTATTTATTTAATCTCTTTGGCAGGTAACTAAATTTCGATGTTCGTTTCCAAGTAGGCCCTTTGTAATCAAACCGCCTTGAAGCATCAATGTCATATTTTTTATCTGTCAAAAATCGTCAAAAAACCGTTTAAGGCACAGTATGTATAAGTTACTCTATGGTTTACGATAGGGGCTAGTGCTGGTCTCTGGCGGCAGAACATTGCAGTAATACTCCCTATTTTATACCTTGCGCACTTACATCAAACTGAACTATTTACAGAGAAAACCTATTCCTATTTCAGGAAAAAAGAAGATTGCCAACGACACTGGAACGAAATTCACAAACAATTAATATGTGATATATGTGAAATACGCAGGAAGTCAAAGAAAACGATGGAGTTCCATATCGAGTAAGAACAGCTATTTTACAAGCTTTTATTTCACTTGCAATATTAGTTTTCACAAGCTTTAGTATGTATGTTATTTTGTGAGTGTTGTGGGTCAAATCTTGGAAGCTATATTTGACCCACTTCCCGATTTCCGATTGAGCTGAAATTTTGCATAAAATGTAAATTGGGTGACATAGAGCTGATCTGATGATAGAGACAGAAGGTGGCCATGGGAACTCTGTGATAAAACAACACAACCCAATTGTGTTTGGGGTTGTTAGAATTGTCTCGATGAATATTAGTTGCATGTGAAAAGAAAATAGTCAGCGATAAAAGCTCGTACCAATAATGATTTTTTAGCCAAAAACTTATTTCGTAATATGGTTGTTCGGGTCAAATTTCGCAAGCTAAATTAGACCCACTTCCAATTACTTGATTGAGCTGAAACTTCACATACATATGTAATATTATGGTACCATCGAGCTGATCTGATGATGGACACAAGAGATGACCATAGAAAAATTGTGACAAAACACCGTAACATAATTCGATGATGCCGATTGAAAGAAAAGTAAGTACAGTCAGCGATAAAACCTTGTATCAAAAACGTAATTTTTGCCAAAAAAAATATTTGCAGAGAAACTCACATGCCAAACATACTGCGACAACATCAATGCCCTCACTGCCCGAACTCATATTCCGACCGCAAATCCCTATTAGAGCACGATAGACAAACCCATCAGACGCCTGAGCCGGTCGAGCGGCGATACTGCGCCGTGTGTGACGTCACCTTTAGGAGGATTGAGGGTTTCCAGGCTCATTTCCGTAATTGTCATTCCGGGATACCTAAAAAGCGGTAAGTGATATGTTATGTCAACTAGAATAATCACAGGAATCATGCCATAGAGAATTACGAACTAATAGAGTGCTCACTCCATACATCTTCTACTTAATTTTGCCCTTAACTAATTGTAAATCTATGCTAAATAAAACAAACTGTAATTCTGTATAATATTCTTTATTTAAGCAAGTACATAACATAAAATGAAATTGTAACATTAGTTAAACATTTACACGCACACACACACGCACACGCGCGCACAGACACACAAACACGCGCGCCCACACACACACACACACACGCGCACACACACACACACACACACACACACACACACACACACACACACACACACACACACACACACGCGCACACGCACACACAGCCATGCACACAAATACACAATCTCACAATCACTATCACGCACACACAGACGCACCCAACTACAGGTTCCTATTTAGCCGTAAGGCTATTATTACTACAACTGCTCTATCGTCGTAATGAGTAATAAGTACTTCTAGTTTTTAAGTTATAGATAAGTAATTAAATAGTTACAACTGTTACAAACAACCACTGTTTATTATGGAGTAGCGGGACTTCCTGACACAGGTATCTCTTACCTACTAGGAAGACCCAACCTTGTTTGTCATATGTGTACCCAACATTTATGAAATAAATAATTTTCATTTCATTTCATCAGTTTTGATACCAAAATGATTATTATATACGCAGTCGACATCTAGCATCGAGTAGCGAAACTCTCAGTACTGCTACTCGACAATAGATATCGCGGCAAACAAAAACAAAAAACCGGAACCCTATTTTCAACTCCTGCACTTACTATGGTTATATATTACCTGAAAATCGTTGAGCATTAGACTTTTTATTTGCCGCGACATCTATTGTCGAGTAGCAGTACTGAGAGTTCCGCTACTTGATGCTAGATGTCGATTGCGGATATAATAATCATTTTGGTACCAAAACTGATGTATGGAGTGAGCACTCTATTACTTCTTATTTCTCTATGCTGATGCTCAGAAATTGTTTGTGTCTGTATTGTTGTTACTATCTAGTAAAATATGACATTGATGCATCGAGGCGGTTTGTTTATAAAGGGCTTCCCGAGAAACGCGAAAATCGACATTTAGTTATCTGCCTCTTCATCGCTCAAATATGCAAGAGTGATAGAGAGGTTAGATAACGAAATTTCGATTTTCTTGTTTCACAGTAGACCCTCAGATTGTGATGGATTGTGGTAGTGGCGCCCCCTACGCAGAGTTTCGAGTAATTCCCTATTGAAAGCCAAAACAACGCTTCTAAGCTGGGGTTGCCCCCTACACTTCACGTTGGCTTTATTTCGCATAGTAAGGTCTGCCATCTAGTGGCTTAAAACTAAAAATGGAAAATTGACTGCTTTGCGCCAATGAATGAAAGCTTCTGTGCTGCCGTCTACAGTTCATCAATATTTTTATTGACATGACAATCACAACTTTTTAAATAGCGGTATTTTGTATATTTAGGTTATAGTTACAGTCGGACCCGGGTACGTCCTTAAACTACGTCCACAAGAGAGGTATGGGCATTGTGAATGTCATCTCGCTTTGTATGGTAGGGCACAGCACAGCGGATGTCATTCCAGATTTAGAGCAGAGCCCAACTGGGGAAGTACCTCCACCTTACAGAAAATCGCAGCCAAATAAGTCAAATAACACTAGACCCTACTCATAGTGTTGTTCCTGCCGGTGAGTAAGGTTGCCAGTGCTCAACGAGGGGTGGGAGGGGGTTAGGGTCGGCAACGCGCATGTAACTCCTCTGGAGTTGCAGGCGTACATAGGCTACGTATACTGCTTACCATCAGGCGGGCCGTATGCTTGTTTGCCACCGATATAGTATGAAAAAAAAAGTTATATTCAAAGCTCCGAGCTGGGTTTTGCGTACTCGAGTTCTGAAAATTACCTCATAATTCGATTTTTATCAATTTTTACTAACTTGCAATGTACCTATGTACTGGTAAAATTTGAACCACTTCCCGGTTTGCGACGAAGCTGAAAATTTGCATACATATGTAAGTGGGGTGACAATGCAAATATTATGGTACCATCGCGCTGATCTGATGATGGAGGCAGGAAGTGGCCATAGGAACTCTGTGATAAAACAACGTACCTAACCTAATTGTGTTTGGGGTTTTTAGAATTGTCTCGATGAGTATTAGTTGCCTGTGGAAAAAAAGTACAGTCAGCGCTAAAAGCTTGTACCAAAAATGAAATTTTTGCCAAAAACTTATTAAAATGACTATTCTGAACTATTTTAAATTAATGTATTCATCAATATACTTTTCGCAGGTTCCCGTGTCCACAATGCGACAAGGTTCTGACCAAGAAAATCTATCTTAAGCGTCATACAGACATCATCCACGCAGGCATAAGCGAATTCCGCTGTCATATCTGTGGCAAGGTAAGCATACCTCGTTTAAAACCAAAATATAAATAAATAATAATAAATAAATATTACAGGACATTATTACACAAATTGACTAACAATAAGTCCCACAGTAAGCTCAATAAGGCTTGTGTTGAGGGTGTTCATGTGTTGCTGATCTTTTACGACTTATAAATAGTGATGTGCTACAACCGGTGCTAACCAAAAATAAACTATTGGAAGTTACTTATATAGGCATGTAACACAATTTTGAGGCATGTAGAAAGTTTGTATCCAGGTCTAAACACAATATTTCTAATATTTAGCGATTTTATTGTAAGATTAAGTACCAGTCAAATCGAAGCTCATAATGCAATTTTTAAATGTTTGAGTGGATTAGTAGTGAGTAGATTTTATTTATTGTTTACTTCATATCATGTAGTGAGTAGATTTCATTATTTGTTTATTTTGGATCTAAAATTAATTTAATATTTATCGGTTATTCACAAACCGAAATCAAAAATCAGCACTATTTGTTTTAAGCTGGTCACATTATTTCTACGGAATAAAAGAACAGACTATATAGACAACGATATATATAATATATAACTATTGATAAATACTTAAATTCATAGAAAACACCCATGACTCAGGAACAAATATCCATGCTCATCACACGAATAAATGCCCTTACCAGGATTTGAACCCGGGGCCATCAGCTTCATAGGCAGGGTCACTACCCACTACAAGGCCGCCAGTACCCAGCGCTGGAATGGCTCGGACCGGGTTGTTACCAAAAGTTGACATTTAACAATAGGGAGTATTACTGCAATGTTTTGCCGCCAGAGTGCAGCACTAGCCCTTATACATACTGTAACTTATACATACTGCGCTGCGCCTTAAACTGTTTTTTGATAAGTTTTCACAGATAATAAAATATGACATTGATGTATCAAGGCTTTGTTTACAAAGGGCCTACCGGGAAACGCGAAAGTCGAAATTGGGTAACTGCCTCTTCATCGCTCGAATATGCAAGAGTGATAGAGAGGTTAGATAACGGAAATTCGATATTCTTGTTTGGCGGTTGTCTTTCGGATTGTGGTAGTGGTGCCCCCTACGCAGAGTTTCGCGTAATATTCCCTATTTACCACACCACAAAACACACGGCGCCATACAGCGCTATCTACTTCTTTTTAATCTCTGTGCCTTTTTATAAGATTTTATTTAACTTGCTCATTTAGGATGTATGTTAACAGTACATAAGGTGCTACTTTACCGCCCTAGTGCGGTAACTCGCACTATACGTGCGTATGTCGAAAATTTAAAGGGCCATATGTACTGTAAATTGTTGTATAATACACATGCGAAAAGGTAATTCACATATCGTGTCGATTTAAAAATTTCCTACTATTCACACTTGTATCATAAATATCATAATGTATTGTGTGGGTCAAATCTTGGAAGCTAAATTTGACCCACTTCCCGGTTTTCGATTGAGCTGAAATTTTGCAAACATATGTCGACTAACAGATGACATATTAGACATGCCCTTAGACATGCCGCTGGAGACACGTGTCATGGATCAATTATCCCTGGCTTAAGGTAGTGTGTAGGTACATATTTTTGGTTGTTTTTAAGCTTTAATATTAACCTATGTTTATCTATTTCAGTACTTGTGCAAGAAAATGGCGCTGCAACGACATTTGGATATGCACAATAATATAAAACGTCCAAGGAATCACGCGTGCAACGTATGCGGGCACACGTTTATGGTAAGAAAGATATCATATTTATGATCCAACAATTGTGTGGTACGTTTCTTTGCCTTATGTTTGGTTACGTACTGTATACCTACTTAATTTATTTACTGACACTCGGGCAATTAGGACAAATCAATTGACGTAAGAATCATCAAAATCGGCCCACACGTTTGGTCACAGAAGAAATAATAGTACTAGGTATCGTATAGAAATGACACTTCCTACAAAACCAGAGCTTGACAGCGGTTCAGGGACGAATCATGCTGTCCCTTTCTAATGTATAGCACTATCCCTTTCGGCTATTTAGGGTTGTCAAAATTTAAGTCATTATCTTATCTGTAGTCGTGCATGCATAGGGACGTCAAGTTTGGTGCCACAGAGGAACAAGCATATATAGACTGATAAACACATTGCCCTCCTTTGCGTTGCGCTGTCGGGTAAGGCATATTAATAAAATTAACTTGCAAAATTACTCTTTTCAGACCAACAGTAGCCTACAGTTCCACATGAACACGCACACAGGCGAACGGCCGTACAAATGTACAGAATGCCAGGCCGCGTTCACGCAGCCGTACACGCTGCGCATGCATCTGGCCAAGCACCATAATGTGGACGCCAGCGTTGGGACTGATGGGACGATTGTGTTGGCAGTGAAGTAGTAGGCTAAAACTGTGTAGATTACAAAATTAGTGAACAAATAAAAATAAAGTTTTTAAGTTACTAAGTTGTTTTATTGCCGAGGCATACACGGAAAACCAACCGAATAAAGGGCGTAAGCTAACGAGCGAGTGAAGCGAAATTCTCATTCAACTTTGAATACACTGCTGGCTAGGGGCACGGGGCACGTCCCGGCATTTCGACGTTTGTAAACAGGGGGCCTACCGTGAAAATCGAATTTCGCAAATGGGGTTGGCCGGTCGAAGTATTAAACAGATGGCGCCATCATAGCTTGCCCTGTCAATCCCTAGAATTGTGTCAAATTCTTGTTTTTTTTTTCGAATTTTGTGACCTGGATTCCAGTACTTTAAGCCAAATCTCATAGAACTAAACTAGAGACAGGGGCAAGCTATGATGGCGCTATCTATGCAAACCTTTGACAGTTGCCAACCCCATTGCGGGAATCTTTCTCTCTTACTCTCATTAAGACAAGTACCTGAGCGACCGAGCTTTGCTCGGGTATAACTATTTATTGTAATATGGTGGTGTATAGGTGATAATCTACATAAACTTAAAAAGTAAAATGTGAACTGACAAATATTATTAAGTATTTACAATCGATTTCTGTGTAGATCCGGTGTTTGATTTCAGTGATCCTAAAAACTGATATGATCACATGAAGGCTTTCCTTACTTTTTTTTATTTAGGTCCTTTTTCAGAAAGAAAGGTCAAATATTAAAATATAGTAAAAAAATTGGGCCAATGAGTAATATTTTTTTTATTTCGTTCATTTAGATTTGATTTGGATTGATTTTTTTGATATTTCATAGTATTTCCCTCGCGTTGGTTTTTCACCACAAATTTTGTGTTTCACTCGGAGGCAAAGTTTGTCTCCTCTCTTGCCTTAAAACCCTCGCAAGGATCAGTTTTGGAATCTGTCGCTTGCTCGGGTATCAATATTAGCACGAGCGGTTGGTTAAACTACGACTTTGCCTCCTTGTAAAACAAATAACTATTTCCGTCTCACAAGGAAGGGTACCCAACTGTCCGACTCCGATTTGATTCATTTTGATATATATTATAGAGTAGTCTAAAATAACGGACACGTATTTTTTTTTAGCTGCCCAAACTCAACCTATTGGGAGAAATTGTCCTCCAAAGTACTAAAAAGTTACTAAATCTTCTAACTCCTATAGAAAGTGATGCTCAAGCAACTTGCTAGTTAATGGCTGGTTTGAGTATATGTTTGAAAGCAGCAAAAAATAATGAGCACGTGTTTTGTTATATCTGCTTAAACTCATTTTTTCGACATTCGAAGTTTTATAATATCTTATCACTATAGTTACACGTAAAGACGGGTGTTTTTTTAGGAAAACTTGAGTTTAAGCAGATATAACAAAACACGTGTACATTATTTTTTCCTGCTCTCAAACATATACTCAAACCAGCCATTAACTAGCAAGTTGCTTAAGCATCACTTTTTATAGGAGTTAGAAGATTTAGTAAGTTTTTAGTACTTTGGAGGACAATTTCTCCCAATAGGTTGAGTTTGGGCAGCTAAAAAAATACATGTCCGTTATTTTAGACTACCTACTCTATAACATATATCAAAATGAATCAAATCGGAGTCGGACAGTTGGGTACCCTTCCTTGTCAGTTATTTCTGTGATCGTCCCGTCCCCTTTCACACTGGCGTCAACGTTGTGCTGTTTCATGAAATACGCGCGAGGCAGTGCGGCATCGAGAAAGCTGTTTCGCAGTGCAGACATTTATTGTACCTACGGACGCTCTTGTTTGATACACTTGGGTAATATTAAGTAAACAACAAGTTAGAAAATATGCATTTATTAACACACTTATTACAGTTATCACTTCCCTTTTATCAATATAATTAAACCTTGTAAATCATCCTTATCCTACCATAACTGCGGATTTACATTCGGGGCTCGTGGTTCGGCTCGCGGCTTGTCTCGAGTCTGCTACAGCTCGTAAGCTCCTCGAGCAAATGTATACAAACTCGTCTCGGCCACAGCTCGTAAGCTCGTCAAGCTAATCTATTTTAAACACAAGCGGCACTGTATAAAGCCGAACGCGAATGTAAACAGCAAGCGCACGTCCCCCGATTTGTTAGATGAGTTTCCCAAACGCAGTTATTCCTTGCAGCTAATTTTCTTTTCGCCGTTATTCATTGTCGCAAATTTTCCCACTTTTTAAATTTCCCTGTCTTACTATTTCTCGGTAGCGACTTTCATGATCGCATTTGTTCACAAACGCATTTTTTCACTTTCGTTTTATTACTCTGTAGTATATTTTTTGCTCGCAATATTTCCCTACAGCAATTTTAGTCGGCAATAAATGTTTTTAATAACGAATTTATCGTCAGTAATTTATTTTTCCGTACCAGTTATTTCAATGATCGTCCCGTCCGACTTCACCCTCGCGTCAACGCGATGCTGCTTGAGCAAATGCGTGCGAAGGCAGTGAGGCTGCGAGAAAGCTGTTTCGCAGTGTGGACATTGATACGGACGCTCGCCCGTGTGTGTGTACATATGGAAACGTAGAATTCTATTGTTCTGAAAAAGAAAACTAGCTTAGAATGGTACACAGTATGTAACTGTACCCCTAGTGTAACTTTGATCGACATCATAACGTGACGAACGCGTTTGCGTTAAGTCTCATTTTGTATAGGATTTTGAGGTTCCAAAACGTCCCGCTTGGCGCGCTCTTTCGAAATCCAATACAAAATGAGACTAAACGCAAACGCGTACGTCACGTTTGGAAATCGAATTAATTTACACTAGGGGTACTGAACGTAAAGCAATCATTTAAACTCGTTAATGTTTAGCATTATGAACAACTTTTATTATGGGAATAACCCTGAAATGTTGAAAAAAAAAAGCCGTTTTTATACATTTTGCTGGTCTAATGTTGAAATTTCCTATTGGCGTGTCAATTTTTTTTCGCGATTTTGGAATTTGACTAAAAGTTGCTCATAATGACCTAAACCTTAACGGGTTTGAGTAATCGCTTGACGTTCAGATACATACTGTATATGTCTTGGCCTCATAGAATTAGATCATAGTGTTGTGTTCCTGCCGGTGAGTAAGGTTGCCAGAGCTCAACGAGGGGTGGGAAGGGGTTAGGGTCGGCAACGCGCATGTAACTCATCTGGAGTTGCAGGCGTACATAGGCTACGGATACTGCTTACCATCAGGCGGGCCGTATGCTTGTTTGCCACCGACGTAGAATATTTTTTTTTTGCATGAAATGCCATTTTAGAATTGATCAAAGTATTAGAATTAGATCATTGCATGAAATTCCAAGAATAGATCAAGGTCTTATGTTAGGTTCAAAAAACGAAATGAAAAAGTCAACTTTTTCATGATGTGGCCAATCAATCATTTAATGGAACGATTAGCACATCATGCAATTAACAGTTCTATGATCTGCCCATGAATAAATCGTTACTTTACCACTGATTCGCACTAAACGCTACGCAACCAGCTTTATCATGCGAACGGCTAAGGAGTGGAATTCACTTCCTGGAAATCTATTCCCAGTCCACTATAATTTGGATCTTTTTAAATCGAGAGTGAATAGACATCTTTTAGGTAAGCATGTTCCATCCTAGACTGCATCGGCACTTTCCATCAGGTGAGATTGTGGTCAAATGCTTACCTTTTCGTAATAAAAAAAAATCTACATAGGTATGTCATGGACGAATAAAACACGAAGACTGGCGTTGTATAAATCGAGTTTTGCCAACATTTACCGCCATTTATTTAACGAAAGTTGAATCGTTTTGACCACTATAACTTTTAGTCGAAATGAAATGTCAATTATAAAGAGTTTTGACAAATTCCGCCTGTTACTTGATATTAAACGATATAGCAGTTGGGGCCGACTCTAGTTTGTCCCTGAATTGAAAAAAAAAAAGGTTGCGTGACATGCGTGAAAAAAAAAATCCGCCTTGATATTCAGTTTATCTTGTAATTAGTATGTTAAAACAAAAATTAGTTATCAATCAATGTGTATAATGGGTGAACGCTAGCTGATTCGGAGACTAACTGATATCCGAGACACGGAAACGATGCCGCGATGCGCTCTGAATACATCATAGGGATAGAGATATATGTATAGATATAGATAAAGCAGTGTTTGTAACTGAACAAAATTGGGCATTAAAACACGAGTGTGGGTTATTGAAACGAACGAAGTGAGTTTCATAATAGGATCACACGAGCATTTATTATGTAGCAGTCACATAAATCTACTATTATTATTAAATCTTGTGTAGTGTGGTTTTCTCTAATACTTACCACAAACAAGCGTCCGCAGATGTTGCATTTTTTGGTCTTTGGAGGTTTTACATTGTTGTGCATATCCAAATGATATTTTAGCGCTTGCGCCTTCGACAAATACTGAAATAATAATAATTAATATTATTAATATTATCTTGTTTTTATTTCCCAGGTTCAGGTTCAAGCTAACATAATTTTAAATAATAAAAACCCCAACGCAATGATACGGATAAACCGATTTTGACAAAACTTGTCTGGAACTACCGCCAGAAAACCACCTGCTTTCAAATTAAAAAGAAAAACGGATCCAAATTGGTTCACTCGTTTCAGAGCTACAGACAGACAAACACAAATAGCGGTCAAACTTTTGGGGGTAAAAAATTGTCGGGCCGAAACCGGATTTTTTTGTCGTAATTCGATTTTGCTCTAGTTTCGGCCGAAACATGACTTACGCTGAAACCGAAACTTCAGTCGGAAACTAAAATACAGTTTCGTCGAGATCGAGAGATTCGGCAGTTTTCGGCAACTAATACTCATACATCGGGACAATTCTAACAACCCCTAACATAATTAGTTTGCGTTATGTTAACACAGAGTTCCCATGTCAAGCTCCTGTCTCCATTATCAGATCAGCTCCAACTCCACGTCATCATAATATTGCATTGTCATCCGATTTACATATTTTGGGCCCGGGTATGTCCTTAAACTATATCCAAAAGAGAGGTATGGGCATTGTGAATGTCATCTTGCTTTGTGTGGTAGGGCACAACACAGCAGATATCATTAGAGGGGATCTACCTCCACCTTACACAAAACCGCAGCCAAATAACACTAGACCCTACTCATAGAATTATGTTCATGCCGGTGAGTAAGGTTGTCCGAGCTCAACGAGATTGCGGAGTGCTCAGAGGTCAGCAATGCGCATGTAACTCCTCTGGAGTTGCAGGCGTACTTAGGCTACGGAGACTGCTTTAACATCAGGCGGGCCGTATGCTTGTCGCCGACGTAGTATAAAAAATGTAGGTATGACAAATTTCAGCTCTATCAACAATCGGTTAGTGGGTCAAATTTGGCTTCCAAGATTTAACCCACACTAACAGGGTGAGTTAAATAAAAGCATACCTAAAAACTTGTCATAAAGCCTATATGGCCTCACCTTCATGATTTTTGATGATGTAATCATTTTTCCGTAGGTGTCGCTTTAAGGTGCGACCAGACCGCAGCTTAAAAAACGGTCACGATACGGAATCGCAGTGACGCGTCGTATGTGTACCGTTTTTGACGCATGCTCCCCACACCGCTGCTTAAAAAACGGTGACGGTACGGAATCGCAGTGACGTGCTTCACGCGAATCTTTTTTGTTCGCAAAACAGTTGCGTCTTTTACGTCACCGGTGTGGTGTCTGCCATAAGATCTCCGTGTAATATTTTTTGCGATTTTTACGCAGATTTTAAGCAGCGGTGTGGGGAGCATGCGTCAAAAACGGTACGCATACGACGCGTCACTGCGATTCCGTATCGTGACCGTTTTTTAAGCTGCGGTTTGGTCGCACCTTTACGCCACCCCAAAGGCGTGTATACATAAGGGAAGGAATGGAAAAAATTGCAAGGTTCTGGTAGGCTTCCGTAGCTCAATTGGTTAATAGCAAACGTACGGATTGCGGAGGTTGCGGGTTCAAGTCCTGCCGGAAGCGTGAATTTTTCAATTTTTTCCTTTCACACATTCACTGCCGGGAACCCACCTGGTGGGCGCTCGTGAACTTTGTTCAGATGCCGGACAACCCGCTGGCCAGATAGACCACCGGTTTCTGGGGTAGTGCGCCGTTTTTTGTCTGGCAATGAATGTGTTAATATATAATTGTCGACCGGTTTGGCCTAGTGGGTAGTGACCCTGCCTACGAAGCTGATGGTCCCGGGTTCAAATCCTGGTAAGGGCATGTATTCGTGTGATGAGCATGGATATTTGTTCCTGAGTCATGGGTGTTTTCTATGTATTTAAGTATTTATAAATATTTATATATTATATATATCTTTGTCTAAGTACCCTCAACACAAGCCTTATTGAGCTTACTGTGGGACTTAGTCAATTTGTGTAATAATGTCCTATAATATTTATTTATTTATTTATAATTTGGCCTCACCTTTCCGCAGATGTGACAGCAGTAGTCGGTCTTGCCTTTATGTAAGAGGCTTACATGGTTTTGGTAGGTATTTTTGTTGGCCATCACTTTCCCGCAATATTCGCACGGATACCTGACACAACAATAAGTAGTTATTTGTTTTACAAGCGGGCAAAGTTCATGTTTAACCGGTCGTGCTAATATTGATACCTGAGCAAGCGAAAGATTCCAAAATTGAACCACGAGCATAGCGAGTGGTTCGAGAAATGGAATCTTGAGCGTTGCGAGGGTTTCAAGGCACGAGGCATTGCCTCCGAGTGAAACACAAAATTTTTCACCACACCAACGCGAAGAAACTATTAACTATAAAATACCAAAATAATCAACTTAAATCAAATCCAAATGAATGTAATAATAAAATTATCATTCAAAATCATCATTTAAAAGTCAATTATACTAGCTAACATAAGGAAACAACTCAAATTTTGTATCTAATTACTTTGTCCACATGTGGATAAAATATAACTTTCTCATTACTTTTTGAACAATCAAGAGGGCCTTTACCAGTTGGTGTGGTGAAAAATAATAAGTATAGTTTGTGCCATCCACGATGACGCGCAGATTTGTCAAATCTAACCTTTAATTATATGACAATAAGAGTTAAGGTACGCGTCGTCGTGAATGACACGCTCTATAGATTGTTAACTAAGGAATGAAAAGCACTTTCAGTCGAGGTGGTTTGGCGCCCGAGCGCAGTGAGAGCGTACATAGTCCGAGACTGAAATGGTGCCTTTCACCCGCGTTAACTCTACTTTTCAAAGTAAAATACACTCACGAAACAATCCTGCCACGTTTCCCTCGCACTTCGTGTTCGATAATTATTTGAAAACGGAAATCTGCCGTTGGGCACTGTATCAATGGGGCGATATTCCTTTCGGCTTTTCTCGGCTCCGTTCGGCTCAGCATTGCTCCGAGCGATTATTAGGGTTGGCACAACTTGACGTCCCTATACGCACGACTACAGATAAGATAATGACTTGACGTTTGACAACCCTAAATGGCCGAAAGGGATAGTGCCATACATATAGGAAGGGACAGTATAATTCGTCCCTGAATCGCTGTCAAACTTCGGTTTTGTAGGAAGTGTCATTTCTGTGCGGTAGTACAGTCACGTCTGAAAACATCGACACGATCGAAGTGCCAAAAATATGTATACACGACCTTATGGGCCATATATTAGGGTAGTGTATACATATTTATGGCACTTTGTCCGTATCGATATTTTCAGACGTGACCGTACTATTATTTATTCTGTGACTGAATACTTACTTAGGTTTAGGCACGCCCGAATGTCTTTCAGCGAAGTGCTTGTTAAAAATGACAACCCTCTTAAATGTTATATCACACTCGACACAGTACCGCTGCTCTACTGGCTCCTGAAACCAGACAATTGTCTCTTTCTAACACAATCAAATGTCAAAATAACAGATAGGGACAAACGATTATCAACAGCTGTCGTCGTGGGCTAAAGACGATTTACGAATATTTTATACAATATTTTAATTTTTTAATAAGTAGATTTAAAAGGAACTTCCTCCCGCGCACGCTCCGGTTGTGGAATGAGCTACCTGCCGAGGTTTTCCCGAGGGTCTACAGTATGAGGTTCTTCAAAAAAGGAGTGTACAGATTTTTAAAGGGTCGGCAACGCGCATGTAACACCTCTGGAGTTGCAGGCGTCCATAGGCTACGGTGACTGCTTACCATCAGGTGGGCCGTATGCTTGCTTGCCACCGTCGTGGTATAAAAAAAAAGGAAAGTAAATATTTTCCCGACAAACACTGTCTATAGAAATACAGTTTTTAAAAAGTATATGTGATAGGCCACTTCTTTTTTACATAACTTATCTAAGGACATTATGTACGTTCATGAATAATGCCAATAGTATTTATAAACTGCATAAAATAGTACATTACGATACAAGTGCGAAAAATAGGAAATTCGAAACGAGTGGCGATAAATTAAAACACGACCGAAGGGAGTGTTTTAAATCGACACGAGTTGCGAATTACCTATTCGCACATGTATCGTACAACGTTTTACAGTACATATGGCCCTTTAAATGTTCGACACAGTAACGTAATATGCTACTTCTCGCACTAGTGCTATAAAGTAGCCCCATATGTACTGTAATAATTATTAAGCATATAGAAACGAATCTCATTGTAATATAAATATAAGAGAGTAGAGACTGCACGATCCCACAGTCAAACCGTGTAAACTGTTTTGTGGGACTCCGTACCTGTTTGAGATGTATGATTTTATGTTAATAATAAATAAATAAATAAAAAAATTAAAAAAATAACAAACTCGCCTGCATAAATCGTGCCGAGCGAGATAGCTCCAGGGGGACCCCATTCTTTAGGGTGACTATCTTCTTGAGCTTACCGTGGGACTATGTCAGTCTGTGTAAGAATGTCCTATTGGGACCGTGCGAAGTGCATGGTGGGGGTAATTAAAGCGATCCCAGCGCATAAGGTGGTAAAAATTTGAACTAACTGCGGATAGCGTCTTTAACATTTCGTACAATTATATGGCTCGAAATGAAACTTTGATTTACGATTACACCTGAAATATTCATTTAAATTGTATGGTGTAAGGGACCATAATAAGCTGTATGAAATGCTTAATATAACTAACATATTTATTTTGATAATTGTTAATAATGTATCCATATAAATAGCTTTGCAAATGCCACATATTACGTGAACTTTTTCTAGACGTTACGAATATGTATAGTAAGTTATCCTTAAAAAATAGACATTTAACATCGCGGACTTTTTTGTAGACCTATATATATTGACTGAGAAACAACCCCACCATACATTGTGTTGTTATAGCTCAAACGGATTAGGCAGCGTTTTCGATTAAAGCTCCTAGCTTTCCGACAACATCGTTATATTTCAAACAATTTACACAATACCATAACAAGTTATATACTTAAGCCTTCCTCAAGAATCACTCTATTGATAGATGAAAGTCGTATGAAAATCCGTTCAGTAGTTTTTAGTTTTGGAGTAGTTTTATAAGATGTAGTGAATTGACGTTTCCCCTAGACTTGCGGACACTAGGTTGCGTGACAGTCGTGCATGCTCCCAATAATATTTATATTTATTTTTTATTTCTATCAAGTGACAATTGAATGAATGTTGCCACAAGTAAATAAAATATGTTATCGTTTTTAGGGTTCCGTACCCAAAGGGTCAAACGGAACCCTATTACTGAGACTTCGCTGTCCGTCCGTCCGTCTGTCACCAGGCTGTATCTCATGAACCGTGATAGCTAGACAGTTGAAATTTTCACAGATGATGTATTTCTGTTGCCGCTATAACAACAAATACTAGAAACAGAATAAAATAAATATTTAAGGGGGGCTCCCATACAACAAACATATTTTTTTTTGCCGTTTTTATAAATAATGGTACGGAACCCTTCCTGCGCGAGTCCGACTCGCACTTGCCCGGTTTTTAGGGTTCCGTAGCCAAATGGCATAAAACGGAACCCTTATAGTTTCGCCATGTCCGTCTGTCTGTCTGTCTGTCTGTCTGTCTGTCTGTCTGTCTGTCTGTCTGTCCGAGGCTTTGCTCCGTGGTCGTTAGTGCTAGAAAGCTAAAATTTGGCATGGATATATAAATCAATAAAGCCGACAAAGTCGTACAATAAAATCTAAAAATTTAATTTTTTTTAGGGTACCTCCCCTACACGTAAAGTGGGGGTGAATTTTTTTTTTCGCTTCAACCCTAGAGCCTGGGGTATCGTTGGAAAGGTCTTTCAAAACTAATAGGGGTTTTTAAGAAACATTTTTTTGATAAAGTGAATATATTCGGAGATAATCGCTCCGAAAGAAAAAAAAATGTGTCCCCCCCCCCTCTAACTTTTGAACCATAGGTCCAAAAAATATGAAAAAAATCGTGGAAGTAGAGCTTAAGAAAGACATTAAATGAAAACTATAGCGGACATGATCAGTTTAGCTGTTTTTGAGTTATCGCAAAAAGTTTTCCCTTCATAGTAAAAAGACTTGCTTTAATTAGGTACTGATTATGCAAAGCCTATTTGTTTAACTCGGGTGAAAGGTACCGTTTCATCCCTTGGTTAACAAATTACTATACTTTAAGCTCCAGTTTAGCTTATTGTGACGGAAGAGTAACTACGGAACCCTACACTGAGCGTGGCCCGACATGCTCTTGGCCGGTTATTTATTAATAGTAGGCACCTTGATGGAGCCATAACACGAAAAATTGATTGATTGATATAATTCTTATAGATTTTTCTATAATTAGCTCAATTAAGAATATTAACTAGCAAAAAATCAAAGTTACAAACAAATAAAAATATGTTAGATAAATTAATCCTTATTTAATTTCATGCAAAACACTTAACTACCCCACTTTATTTTTCCCGATGGCAACATTTAGAATGGGACGTACGTCTCCCTCAAGTCTCTCGCTCGGCACGATTTCTTCCTCCCGTATTAAGCTAAATTAAACTTTAGTGGAATAGAAATAGAGAACACTTTAATTATAGACTTTAGAGACAGTCGCCATCAGGTATATCAGAGTGGCCGATGTGTTCAAAAATATCTGAACACGCACTAGTGCCTTGATAATAGAGGCGTTATCAGATATTTGCGGACACCTTGGCCGCTCTGATATATCTGAAGGCGACTGTACATTTCTACAAAATTCCTTGCCTCAAACTTGTCGTGTATGAACAATATGTGGTTCCGCAAAGCATCGTGCGAGGAATATATCTTTAAGCACTGCTTGCATTGTGGAATGGCGTTTTTGACTCGTTTGGTGTGGGATTCTCTGAAAAAAAAAGGTATATAGTGTAACGGATTGAGTTAAGAGCTCATCAACGTGCTCACTAGCGCCACTGCTAAATAATTATGATTATTTAAATTTAACGATCGATATTTAAAAAAAGCGGCCAAGTGCGAGTCGGACTCGCGCATGAAGCGTTCCGTACCATTTATGACGTATTAAAAAAAATCTACTTACTAGATCTCGTTCAACATTTTACCACTTAGGACACACATTTTACCACTTTGGAAGTGTCTCTCGCGCAAACTATTCAGTTTAGAAAAAAATGATATTAGAAACCTCAATATCATTTTTGAAGACCTATCCGTAGATACCCCACACGTATGGGTTTGATGAAAAAAAAAAATTTTTTTTATTTTATGATTATGACTTATTAAATAAAACCGGCCAAGAGCATGTCAGGCCACGCTCAGTGTAGGGTTCCGTAGTTACTCTTCCGTCACAATAAGCTAAACTGGAGCTTAAAGTATAGTAAATTGTTAACCAAGGGATGAAACGGTACCTTTCACCTGAGTTAAACAAATAGGCAAATTTGCATAATCAGTACCTAATTAAAATAAGTCTTTTTACTATGAAGGGAAAACTTTTTGCGATAACTCAAAAACAGCTAAACTGATCATGTCCGCTATAGTTTTCGTTTAATGTCTTTCTTAAGCTCTACTTCCACGATTTTTTTCATATTTTTTGGACCTATGGTTCAAAAGTTAGAGGGGGGGGGGGACACATATTTTTTTTCTTTCGGAGCGATTATCTCCGAATATATTCACTTTATCAAAAAATGTTTCTTGAAAACCCCTATTAGTTTTGAAAGACCTTTCCAACGATACCCCACACTCTAGGGTTGAAGCGAAAAAAAAATTTCACCCCCCCTTTAAGTGTAGGGGAGGTACCCTAAAAAAAATTTAATTTTTAGATTTTATTGTACGATTTTGTCGGCTTTATTGATTCATATATCCATGCCAAATTTCAGCTTTCTAGCACTAACGACCACGGAGCAAAGCCTCGGACAGACAGACAGACAGACAGACAGACAGACAGACAGACAGACAGACAGACAGACAGACGGACATGGCGAAACTATAAGGGTTCCGTTTTATGCCATTTGGCTACGGAACCCTAAAAAACTACTTACTAGATCTCGTTCAAACCAATTTTCGGTGGAAGTTTGCATGGTAATGTATATGATATATTTTTTTTAGATTTTTCATTCTGTTATTTTAGAAGTTACGGGGGGGGGGGGGGGGGGGGGCCACACATTTTTTCACTTTGGAAGTGTCTCTCGCGCAAACTATTCAGTTTAGAAAAAAATTATATTAGAAACCTAAATATCATTTTTGAAGACCTATCTCTAGATACCCCACACGTATGGGTTTGATGAAAAAAATTTTTTTTTTTAATTTTTATGACGTATTAAAAAAAACTACTTACTAGATCTCGTTCGAACCAATTTTCGGTGGAAGTTTGCATGGCAATGTATATCATATATTTTTTTTTAGATTTTTCATTCTGTTATTTTAGAAGTTACGGGGGGGGGGGGGACACACTTTTTACCACTTTGGAGGTGTCTCTCGCGCAAACTATTCAGTTTAGAAAAAAAAGATATTAGAAACCTCAATATCATTTTTAAAGACCTATCCATAGATACCCCACACGTATGGGTTTGATGAAAAAAGATTTTTTGAGTTTCAGTTCTAAGTATGGGGAACCCCCAACATTTATTGTTTTTTTTTCTATTTTTGTGTAAACATCATAATGCGGTTCATAGTATACATCTACTTACCAAGTTTGAACAGTATAGCTTTTATAGTTTCGGAAAAAAGTGGCTGTGACAGAATCGGACAGACAGACGGACATGACGAATCTATAAGGGTTCCGTTTTTTGCCATTTGGCTACGGAACCCTAAAAAGGGGGCCGCTACGTACTGTATTTTATATTTAAGTACCTTTTGAATGCATCATAGTAGTTTTTACGTTGCTGGATTCTGCAATCTAGGCGTCAACAGTTAAAACGGCCGTTTTTGTTTTAAGTTCATAGATCGATGAATCCAGCAACATAGAAACTAGTTTGATGTCATGCAAAAGGTACTTAAATACAAAATACAGTACGTAGTGGCTCCCTTTTTAGGGTTCCGTAGCCAAATGGCATAAAACGGAACCCTTATAGTTTCGCCATGTCCGTCTGTCTGTCTGTCTGTCTGTCTGTCCGAGGCTTTGCTCTGTGGTCGTTGGTGCTAGAAAGCTGAAATTTGGCATGGATATATAAATCAATAAAGCCGACAAAGTCGTACAATAAAATCTAAAAATTTAATTTTTTTTAGGGTACTTCCCCTACACGTAAAGTGGGGGTGAATTTTTTTTTTCGCTTCAACCCTGGAGTGTGGGGTATCGTTGGAAAGGTCGTACAAAACTAATAGGGGTTTTCAAGAAACATTTTTTGATAAAGTGAATATATTCGGAGATAATCGCTCCGAAAGAAAAAAAAAATGTGTCCCCCCCCCCCCCTCTAACTTTTGAACCATGGGTCCAAAAAATATGAAAAAAATCGTGGAAGTAGAGCTTAAGAAAGACATTAAATGAAAACTATAGCGGACATGATCAGTTGAGCTGTTTTTGAGTTATCGCAAAAAGTTTTCCCTTCATAGTAAAAAGACTTACTTTAATTAGGTACTGATTATGCAAATTTGCCTATTTGTTTAACTCGGGTGAAAGGTACCGTTTCATCCCTTGGTTAACAATTTACTATACTTTAAGCTCCAGTTTAGCTTATTGTGACGGAAGAGTAACTACGGAACCCTACACTGAGCGTGGCCCGACATGCTCTTGGCCGGTTATTTAAATATCTATCGTCAAATTTAAACTATCTCAATTATTTTCCAGTGGCGCTAGTGAGCACGTTGATGGGCTCTTAAGTCGAGGACTATAACTTCCCTACATATGTTCAAAAACGATAAGCTGATAGTGTGTATAAAAAAACCTATCTGTGTTTACATTAAAGTATAGATAACCGATAGTTCACACACGATCACATAAATACTTACTGAATAGTATACTTACTGCATATGCTTCACCAGGCTATTTTTGTTCTTTCTGTGTTTTTCACAGTAGTCACATGTGACCTGCTTATGAATTGTTTCCCAGTGCTGGTCAAAATCTTCCCTTTCCCTAAAATATATTCACTTATTACAAAAATATATATTATAACAGCGCCATCTGGAGTGATTAAAACGTGTCTTCTTTTTTTAATCAACACTCTTTTTCGTCCCGTCCTTTTGGCCACATTTTAACTACATCATCTGATCAGCTCAGTTTTATCACATTATTGCACTATAAATAAATGTAGCCACTTAATGCCATCTTTCGACACATTATTAATAGTATATTGTGCAACGAGGGGGGTACGTGAAATTTTGGATACGAGGGTGGTAATTCCCGACAGCCAGAGTCTGGAGGGAATTAAATACCCGAGTTTGCAATATTCTTACCCCCCCCGGAGTTACACACAATGTTTTTCATCACACTTGGGAAGAAACAACTAAATTTTAGGCAAAATTATTCTTAAATACGGTGACATATCAAACATTCGTCCGCCATTTTGTAATTTCTTGGCAGGTGAGGCATCGAAGGCACAGCCCTATTCGGCATTCAGCCACAAAGAAAATTATGTAAAAAAAATTGAAACGGCTGTTAAATTAATCAAATTCATTAATAAGTAACATAATAATAATAAAAAGCTATAACTCCCTAGGGAGTTATAATAACTCCCTAGGGAGTCATACGTAGCTTTTTCACAATCCTTAACTCCCACGGGAACAAAATAGTCCTGTATCCTTCAGCACACCTGCATGAAATAAGATCTTTTTCGAACAAGTGTGATGTAAAACTTATTATTTCACTGATATGTGTTAAATTTGTTAAATATCAAAAAGTGGCGCCGTCTAATTGATTAAAGGCCAAAGGTATGGCGGCATATTTTTGATATTTAACAAATTAAAAAAAATAAGGATTAAAGTCAAATGGCGTTCTAAAAGTTTTAATCATGTGTCGAAAGATGGAAGTAAATTTTGGCTACAAAGTTTTCTTTGAGAATCCACCACAATTTCAAATTCTCTTTGCTATATTTAACCTAAAACAATACTCAAGCTATGGTCTGAGAACAATGGAACTTACAAACATGAAAAGTTGTCTCCTAACACAGACCTGAAGACCTCAGTAAGTAAGTAATAGTACATTACGATACAAGTGCGAAAAATAGGAAATTCGAAACGAGTGGCGATAAATTAAAACACGACCGAAGGGAGTGTTTTAAATCGACACGAGTTGCGAATTACCTATTCGCACATGTATCGTACAACGTTTTACAGTACATATGGCCCTTTAAATGTTCGACACAGTAACGTAATATGCTAATATTCGCACTAGTGCGGTAAAGTAGCACCATATGTACTGTAAATATTCTTTGTGCACCATAGCTTTGTGTACTTAGCTTGATTAGTTAAGTTTTAAATTAAAATTTGAACCGCCATTTGAGTCGCTTAACCTCAAACTCTGATAAATCTATCAGATTTTGCGATTTTGGTATTAAGGTGGTTCGACTAGGTTACCCAAAGCTTAAACCTCACTAGATGGCGCCACAATTGCACATTTTGAGTTTTAATTTTTTTGTGGAGTAGTCTTGGTATTTCTATACTGTAAATTATGTTTAGCGCACTCTTTAAATAAATATTGAACTATTACAACAAACATTGAACACTTCATTGTACAAAAACTACCCCTTAATGTCGACAGAATGTTTCTTGACTCTATTTCTAAGTATCACTCACACATTCAAACAGTCTTACTGGGATCCTTGTAGTAGACAATTTGGCACAGCGTGAGTAGGCTTCAATAGCGTTGCGGTATGTACGTGGAAATACATGCAAGAGGATGTGGGTTCGAGACTCATTATTTTTTTTTTTGTTATCAGTATTATCAAGTACCTATTATTAATAAATTATTTTATGAGAAATATGAGCGTTTTCCATAAAAATATTAAAAATCTGATTCTCACACATCATGATATTTTTGGGTTCTTCCAACTCAGAATCACTAGCATAATCAATCCTCGTGCTAAAAAAACCCGAAAATTTGTATTGAAATTTTAGTTTTACATTGAAATTTCTTTCACACTAAAATGTGACGTAATAGTATGGATATTTTAGGATATCTTTTTTTAATGCTAGGGTGGAGAAGATTCTAAGAAGAATGAACCTAAGAAAGTCCAAATTTGTAAGTCAGATTTTCCGGTATTTTTTTCAAAAAAAAAAAAACGCTGTTTTGTTCTAAAATTAAAGCAATCCCTTACTGCCCAGCCTTTAAAAAAGTAGGTACTATTTTACAGTAGAATTAAAACATTTTTTTACGATATATTAAATTAAATTACAGTGAATTACAAAATTGCATGGCCTTCTATTTATAACCATTATAAAAAGAAATGAGATATTTACCATGTTTGTTTATATTATTGATTTCCCGATATTTTGACACAACTAGAAGTTTCACACAATGCCTAGAGATAGAAAATTATTTATTTATTTTATTTATTGTCAATTTCATTCAACGGATCACATCATATCCAATTTATGTGTTTATGTATTGCATTGTTTTCTACCTAGTTGGTTATTAAATTCTGTTCCTGCAATAATCTTTATCTACATAAAATATACCAACGAAAGTTTAATAAAGTATACACCGTGTTTTTATTGAATTGCGTTAACTCCGGGGTTTCGGTAAGTACGTTTAAGGAAACTAAATGGCATAGTTAATTTTCAAAAAAAAAATTTTTTTTGTTTTTTTTTTTACTTTTTTTTTTTTATAAAAAGTAACTAAATGTTGCATATAGCGTTGTTGTAACACGGGCATTACATTTAACTCAACCAAACAATTGAAAACTGTGACATATCAATGTCATTTCTAACATCGATCGTCCGAGATAGTACGTACGTTTAGTAGCAAATGTATGAACTCGCACTAAACACTAACTAATAAGTAAACAGGTCCTAAAGCAAGTGTACACGCTCGTAAGGGCCTTATAATATAAAAATTTATGATTGATTATCTCCGAAATGGAGTTAGTTAGAATATCGGTATCTTTGAGAAAGTTACTTAATTTAAGCTCAGGAATGCACCCTCGAAATTAACGCAAATCAAAAAAAACACGGTGTATATTAAAATGAAGTACACAAAATCAGGAATTACATATGACAATATCATTCAAAATCGTCTCCTCTGGCTTTGACACAGGCCCTCAAACGACGAGGCCAGTCATCAATAGCGGCACGCACGATTGTCATGTCTAATTCCGTCACTGTCTTAACTATGGCCCGCTTGAGGGAGTTAAGATTTGTGTGGGGTTTAGCACAGGCTTTTTCCTCAATAACCTGCTATATGGCATAATCCAGGGGGTTAAGGTCCGGGCTGGAGGACGGCCAGTCTTCGTGGGCAATAAAGTCAATTTTGTTCCTTCGAAACCAGGCTTGAGTTGTTTTTGCCTTAGGTGCAGGAGCTAAGTCCTGTTCAAAGATCCATGGCTGGTTTTGAAATAGGGTGTGGCTTAAGGGCTTCACTATTTTCACACCTTTTTCACAGAAATGAATCTGTGTTAGCCCTGAGTATGACACACCCAAAATCATGTTTGGCGGGTGCTCACATTTGTGCAACGCAATAGGGTTGTTTCCATCTACAAATCTTAGGGCATAATTGTATCCCAAAAAATTGTTTTGGATTATAAAAACATGTTAAACTACTTTTAGGGGACCTTTAATGACCATATTTTTGTAAATATTGAATTTAAAATATCTTTTGGCACACGTCACGTGACCAAACTCGAAACGTCATTGAAGATTCTGATGACGTCACAACTCTCGGATTGACACTGTTGACAGTTAGGCGATAAACAACAAATGACAAATATCAGTTGACAGTTCGTATCTTCTACGTGTGTATGTAGTTATGTGTCAAACCATAAACTGTGACGTCACACAATTTTCAAAGAGCGTTTTGGGCGTGAAAGCATCTGTCAAAATATATTTTGTTAATTTAACATATTTAAAGCCGTTTTTAGTATAAAAGCTGAATTTTAAGGCAACTTTTAGTTAATATAGAAAGTAATACAAGCGTTTCAAAAAATTGGAATACGATTCTCTTTTAGGCCCCAATTCATTATAGATACGACGAGATAAGCGTTATGTGTGATATATAATTATAGCTCACAAATCCACCACATTATGTCATTTTTTATTTTTTCGGTAGCATTTGTTTTAACGGAAATAAAGAGGTTGCAAATCGAGTAACAGAACTTCAGAACAGATATCATTTGATATTTACCAGTCGCTTTTCGGTGAAGGAAAACATCGTGAGGAAACTGGACTAATCCCAACAAGGCTTAGTTTTACCCTCTGGGTTGGAAGGTCAGATGGCAGTGGCTTTCGTAAAAACTAGTGCCTACGCCAAATCTTGGGATTAGTTATCAAAGCGGACCCCAAGCTCCATTGAGCCGTGGCAATATGCTGGGACAACGCTAGGAAGAAAGAAAGAAATCGAGTAACAGAACTTAGTAAACAACTAGGTATAATAGTTATGATGTAAATGTCCATAACATGTTGGAGTCATATATGTATTAGCCAACTAATTATTCAAGATCAATACACTTAGCTCCCTTAGGTATTCGCCTAAGTACAATCTCGGGCAAAATTGAGTTTTATAAAAGTGAACTAGTTTCTAGGTCATATTTTCTATGAATTGGTCATTTTTGTAGACTCCAATAAAATTACAGTTACACTTTTCCTGGTTTGTCGCGGACCAGAATATCGATGATTTTTGTAACTTGATTTAGACGTTGCTATCATTTTCAATCCAAAAACAAATAAAATCACAATTCAGAACATGCGGCAGCGTTGTTTTCTATCAAGTACCTCAAGCACCAGGGCGGCTACCGGGAAAATCGAAATTCGTCAATTTCGGGCATTTTTCTCTGTCACTCTAATTACGTCTTAGTGAGAGTAAAAGAGAAAGATCCCCGCAATTTGCGAATTTAGTTTTTCGCGGTAGGCCCCCAGGTCCTGTCAAGTTTCAGCAGAGTTGCCAGGTGAGCGGAAGAGAATTATCGTACTTGAGTGTCAATATTATTGTACCGTTGAAAAAAATATCGTACGCCAATCAAAAAGGCAGCCCCTAAAAATGTCTAGCAAAATAAGCTTAAATTTCCAATTAATAATAAAAAAAGACAATTTTCGTCTAAATTGCGCAAAAAATCTGTTTATGTTTGTGTATTTTTGGGATAGACTCAAACGGTATACAGGAAATTGTGACATTTTAAACTTTAAACTTACACCAAGGAGCCGAACACCCAAAAGATACTAATCTTAGCCTATTTCTGAGAGAAAGTGTCATATTTTGCTTCAAATTACTAGACTTTTAAGGTGGCATCATCCAAGGGCTGAAATTATAGTACTTTAGTGTACGATAATGCTCTTCAAATTATCTTACATGTACGACAATTATCGTACGCCTGGTCACACTGAGTGTCAGTGTCGACAGAGTCAGCTAAAAACGCGTCAAACATCGCAACGTCGCGCCGATGGCCGTGCGAGGCATGGAGTGGCAACGCCGCAATGTATTTGTACACGACATTTGTCACACACACATGAGTAAAATTTATAAAAATATAACGGTGATTATTGCATGATTTCTGTATGAAACAAAGTTTTTCTATTAATTTAGCGCAAATGAATATTCGAAAGTAGATAGATGCGCAACTATTTATATAATAATATTGTGTAATTAATTAATTAATAGCGATTGTTTTTTGTATGAAAATCGAACCACCTTAAGAAAAGGTAATAATGTACATATTTCCTAAGAGGTGCGAATGGATTTATCCGAGTTTGAAGTTAAGCGATATATTTTCTACCTCCATCGCACGCGTATAAATATATTGCTGTCCGGCTCTCACAGTGGTATTGACCGCCAGCCAGCGCCAGGCGGGTCAAGGTATGAAATTCTTCGATATCGGCTTATCAGTTACCCGCGATTGTCAGCTTTGGCGAATACCTGACAGGCCGATATCGTCCGGCGAACTGGTGGGCCCCTAACAGTTGACTTACCAAAAAGGCCTCTCACACCATTCGCATCCGTCTCCATTGCAGAAATACTGAGACTTATGGTACTCGTTCATATGAGCGACTATGTGTTCCCTTCGCATCATTCTAGCACAAACGTAGCATCGCCAGAGGGACTCAGGATAAACCGCTGGTGGATTCCACCAACTTCCTTTTTTGTATTGGCCAGGATACTAGAAAGTAATTTAGGGTACTAATTAATTTAATCAGTTGTTATTTTGCAGAGTTCGTAAGTAGACAGTCGGTCATAGCACTTGGGCAGGAAAATGAGATAATAAATGTTTGGCAAAATGTTCATTTATGGTACAAGCTTTTATTGCTGACTGTACTTTCCACAGTTCTAAAAACCCCAAACACAATTAGGTTGCGTTGTTTTATCACAGAGTTCCTATTGCCACATACTGTCTCCATCATCAGATCAGCTGCTGTATGCAAATTTTCAGCTTCATCGGAAACCGGGAAGTACATCAAATTTAACTTGCAAGATTTGACCCGTACAAACACATAGTTACATTGAAAATTTGTGAAAACTTTAAGTGGGTAGAAACACTTGTAGATCGCAAGCCAGGCGCAAATTACGTCGGTCATCGCATCTCGGGCGATAACTATACGGGTGGTTATTATAATTAACCCTCGTGGACGTCAGCTACTTTATTTTACGTCTTTGGGTGGTTGCCGTTCCGAAACCCACCAACGGAGCGGCAGCTGACGTAATGAAGGGCGATGTGTTTTCGCGATGGAACTTTGTTTCTGGGCCGTGGTCTCTCATTTGACACTAACGCGGGGTAGAATTTTCTACCCGTGGCCGTCTACTTATTTTAGATAATTTACGCCTATACTCATCCACGTAACGAGTATTCACCGTGCAGTGTTAGATCAAATATAACTCAACATATATTGGCACTTTTTAGGTTGCTGTTGTAACAAGTTCTTGTAGCTACTATTTCAAGATTAGTATAATTTGGTGTCCTGAATTTTATTTATGTCCAGGCCGAATTCGCTGCAGACAGACGGACACACTGGCGAAACGACTACTGAGCCCTAGCTTATAAAAAGTACTCTTATATCGCACATACTTACTTTGCTTTTATGATACGCCAACCCGTGTCGTGTCATAGCTCTCCTATTTCCAAACATCAGTCCACATATGATACATTTATGAGGTTTTTTTGCTTTAACGATTGCATCATCTTTATCTAAAGCGCTCCTTATTTCTTGCTCACTCAATTTGATTTCTGTAAAATATGAGGAAGCTTCAGCAATATTTTTATAATGTGTAATTGTTTTCCTGAACTTACGATGTTTCTCTGTTTTGTCATCTTCTACGCTGACATTAGGATCTGTATCAGATTGTTCCTTTGTTTTCTTTATGCCCATTATTTTGAATTCTTCACTATCATCTGTAGCATAATCTTTATCGTCCTCTAAATTAAAATCTGGGTCTAACTCTAAAATCTTTTGCTTTTTTGTGTTTGGTTCGTCTTCATTATGATCTGATTTATAGATATTTTTATCATCAGTTACTTTTTTTTCGTAACGTTTCTTTTTAATTGTTACCTCTTTTAGAGTAACCTTTTGATCACTTATGTGCTTTTTTAACTCCATTTCCAGTTTCAACATTGCAGGAGTTTTAATCAATGGAACTTCTATTTTATTTGTGTTTACGTTTTGATTAGTGACTTTTTTTGTAATTGTTCCATCATTTTGTTTAACTATTGATAAACTATTCTTAGCAGCTTTTGGAACACTTTTTAAAGTATCATCTTTGGTATCTGACATATCGTCAGATGAACTATAACTTACATCATCAGCTTCAAAATTCTCATTCTCTTCACCATCATCACTGTCATTAGTGGGACGTTCAGTATTAGCATCTTTATCAATTTTCACATTTTTTAAAAGATCATTTATAACATCTTTAAAACTTTTTACATTTTCTACATTGCTTGTTGTAACTGTAGTTTTGTACTTTGTCGGTACGATAACTTTCATTTTATCATCCTTTATGGTTGGTTTTTGTTTATCGACAACTAATGGTTCTTCAGATGGTTTGCCATCAAAAACAGCATCATATTCAAATTTGTAATGGACCATAAGTGAAGAAAAAGTAGGTTTTGATGGCTGAAAGTTATTAAAATAGATTATTAGCTGCAAAAGGCCAACAGAAGTTATAGGAGTATTTTAAAATGTTGTGTAGCAAACAAGGTCACAGCTTACGTAATGGTAAATTCATGGTAAAATAAAATTATGCTCACTGGGCATTCTAGGGGTGTGATATGCTATGCTTTTTATGCCTTTAACGGTTAAAGTTCAATCCCCCAGCAATTATCATATAGTTGTTGCAATGACAACCTTGAGTTAATCATTTAAATTTCAAATTTAACTGATTGATATGGGCCTCTGCGAGCTACCTGCCAGTGAAGGGCTAAATACTTGTACGCTCCTTTATACCCCTATATACCACAACCCTCATATCACACTTCAAGCAAACTTCAGCAGTCTGAGAATATGTCATGTTTTACACAAAAATATTTTGTCAAAAAAAAATACTAACTTTGGTACACATATTTTACTTAATTTCATAAATCTTAAACAATATATTGAATTATATTTCAAAATATTATCTTTCGGCTTTGATACATAAATAGTATGGTCAGATTTTTGAAAAAATCCATGTTGACTGACAATCATATTTCTTTTTGGCAACCGGGGTTATTTACCTAATTTGACCCTGCTGAATCCGAATTTGCCGGTTGCCCGACCGAAATCTTGACCGAAAGTGAGATATTCAAGTTTCGGATTCAGCAGTGCATTTTTGCAGTGTGGAAGTACTTACTGGAATTTGTAAAGATTCATGCAAAATTGTGTGTGCCTTTTGAACTTGGGCCTGAAACCTGCGGGTCTTGTTTAGCAGAGCCACACACTCCCAACACAGAGCTATCTGCGGTATGGTTAATGCCTGAAAATAAATTCAAGTATAAAAACCCCATAAGAAATATTAGTTCCATCTAGTGACTTAAAACATTGTAGAACCATTTCATGTAAGACTGTGGCCGATGATTGGTCAGGTTGACTGGTAGAGTATGCCTTATAGCATTAAGTCCGCCTTTCTTTTGTGCAATAAAGATTACATAAATAACCTACCTGGAATGATTAATAACCTATTTTAAGACTATTTATTGGCTAAGCTTTAATATTACTTACTGTCTAGTTATCAAGAGTAAAAAAACTTACTTCCAGTTTTTGGTCTTCCGTCAGTAGAGAAAAGTACAGGTCACCAGGAGCTACAGCAGCTAGCTTCCTGTCCGAGCTGAGACAGCCACGACAGATTTGAATCCCTTCGCACTCTATTTTAATGTCACCCATCATGCTAATGTGACTTTACTTTGTTTTGCAAACTAACATTGATTCCAAATAACTACTTGGAATCAACCTATATTTTTACACTCACGACACAAGTGCGGGAAGAGAAAATTTATTATTAAGTTAACATTGTAAAACTTGCCCTATTTTAGAATTCTTAAATGAATTGAGAGATACTTGAAAATATAATATTCAAGTTTATATTTCGCCGGGACTAGCCATGGACTAGACAGGAACAGCAGCCATCGCCATCAGATGTCAAATGTGTATCAAATGCGTTCAAAAATCACACGAGTGTTTTATGATTGTATACATATATAAACTAATAACTTGTTGCTAATGGTCATTATCGAATATTTTATTTCATCAATTTTTTTAAAAATGGATTTATATTAGATTTTCTTTTGTTGAAAACTCGGATTATAAATTAGTTTGATAAAATGTTATACCTTTAATATATACATACTTTACTCTTTGCCTTTAATTCAATTTTATCAGAGAAAATCTCATTTAATCTGAACGCTCCTCAAATGACAGCGGCTTTGACAAAACAAATGATGTTCGTATGGAACTAGTGATTATATGCTTTTTGCTTATTTGATTAAACGAGCTCGTTTCAGATAATAATTTAAAGAATTTAGGCATTTAATTTAAATATTCTTCATCATATTAAAATAAATTAAACATATAGTACTTGTTTATTCTAGGTTCATTGATAACTATTACATTGTAACGCACAAACGCAGCAGATTCGATCACAATGGGTCTGTTATCAGACCCAGAGTATCGGTCCGTAAAATGGGTGCGGGTGTTGAAAAAGATCCACGGGCCTCTGTGTTTCGTGCTGTACGTGGGAGCGCTCGCCTGGTTCGTGCTGCTAGGCAACAAGGAGTTCAACAACGAGACGTATTTTTCGGAAAACGCGCTACTGCCGGGCCTCGTGACTACGGAGTTTAACGGTGAACATACCGCTAAACAGTTCTTTGATGAGCTCACGAACGAGATTCGGGTAAGCATAGTGACCTGTATAAAATTGCCTTTATAACCAATATTGTTATTTAAAATAACTCTATATCAACTATTATCATCTAAATTATTTAATTTATGGGTCCCCTAGCCCCATATGGTGGGAAAATTTGTTGCTTATGGATCTGGAGGTCCTGGTGGCTCAGATGGCAGAGCACTGGAGTATCGATTCATAGGTTGTGAGTTCAAGTCTCACCCAAGGCAGTAGTTTTTCCACTTTTAAATTTATTCTAAGCTTATTATCATCTATACTATATCAATGATTATCATAATATTTTTTTCTGTTAATTGAATATCTACTTGTGTTTTTTATCACTGGTAGAAAATAGGATAAAATAAATATATAATATTATGCAAAAATCTTACACAAATCAAGCTAGTCCCACAGTAAGCTTAATAAGGCTATGTTATGGGTACTAGAAGATGATATATATACATAATATACTTGAAAGTACTTAAATACATATAAAACATCCATGACTAAGGAACAAATATTTGTGAAAAACACAGAAATAAATGCCCTTATTATCAATTGTCATTATCCATACAGACAAAGTTGCCGGCAGAAGCTAATTTGATATATGGCCAGTGCCAACATATAAAGTAAGTAAATATTCTCGGATCCCTTTGTTTGACATAATTATTAAAAGTCGTAATGTAACGATAGTCATATTATCATTAGTCATAACTCTGAAACCGTTAACTTTTCAGGAATTTCCTTAGGTTATCCTATAGATAGATTAGGTTAGGTTAAGTTTGTTTTATGGCAATCCTGGAAAGTTACGCGTTTCTGAGAAAAACCAAATTATGACTAATGAAAATGTGGGCAAACAATACATTATGGCTTAAAACTTTATGGGAAACAATAGAGACCCAAATATTCTTTATTGCACCAACAAATTATACATTTTACATACATGTAAAACTACAAATGAATTTTAAAGGAAAATAGAAGCAGGTAACAACAGGCAATATTAACTTGGGTTTTGAATTTTATCTTTTCACAAAATACATGTTCTAAATTATATATATATCATTTGCCGCTTTTGTCTAAGCTTTCTTTCTATATTTATTTTTCTAAATATTCTTAAATTTATTGAACGTTGTTCTTGACAGTACAAGTTGGAGGATGCGGAGCAGATGCCGGTGGCATGGCTGGTGGCCAAGATGTCCCAGCTACACCTTGAAGTGTACACACACAACTTTACTCTCGACTACCCACTTGGCAAAGGGCAGGTCAGTACAAAACTATACTGTATTCGTGTCATCCATGATGACGCACAGATTTGTCAAATCTAACCTTAAATAACATGACATTATGAGTCCAGGCACATTTCTTTGTGAATGACACGATCTGTATGAGTGTATGTGAACAGTACCAATAAAGGGGTATTGGATAGGATATTTCATAGAATTGTTTTTACAAACCCTATCTGGTATAATCTGAAGGATGTGAGTTGACCCTGACATAGCAATAGATTTTTAGCAGAGGACAGGTCTGTATAGCCTTTATTAGGTTATTTCTGACTGGTTTGGTTAGGTTAAGCATGGTTTGTGGGAAATGTATATTAAAGCCAGGGAGGCATTTTCACAAGTAAATATCCAAAGAGGCACATTGAATGTTAATTTGCAGAAAATGCCCATGATAAGTAATAGGGAGCAGGGGGACAGGTATAGTTCTGCCGTTCTCGAGAATGTTATCCGTTTTGTATGGGGTATGTTCTCACTCGAGAATATTCCCCATAGTATACGGAGAACGTTCTCGAGAGCGGCACGACTCTCGGGACAGTATTCCTAATACTAAAGGTTAAGCCAACAATTTGAACAATTTATAAAATGTTGTTAATACAACCCACAAAAATCTTGTAACTAAGGTTAAGAGTACTTTGTTTTCCTGTTTTGATTAATCGCGAGCGCAGACTTCTGACCGAAGGGTGTGATATTTTGGCGGTTTCGTGGGAATCTGCCGAATCCCGCACCGTAACAGGTGGCACAACAGAAAACTGCGTCGTCAAAATGATTTTTATTAATTTTATTATTGTATGTATGTTAGTTTGTAAGGTATGTCTATGGGCTTTAGTTGCCTGAAAATAAGTGATATATAATTTAATTTTATCCACAGGTATACCATGGCACAAACGTCTATGGAATCCTGCGCGCACCGCGAACAGCGTCCCTCGAAGCATTGGTGCTTACAGCGCCGCACCGGGCGCCTGGCACGCATCAGAAGGACACCGCTGCTGGCATCGCGCTTATGCTAGCCTTTGCGCAGTTCGCGAGATGTGAGTACTAATAGAATATAGAAAAGAAAGAACATATTTCACACCGGGTCACCGACTTTTGTTATATAAAGCACAGGTTCTACCTCATATGGAGTACTGTTCTCATCTTTGCTCTGGCGCTCCACAATACCAGCTCCTTCCTCTTGACTCCATCCAACGGCGAGCAGTTCGTATTGTCGGCGATCCCGAACTTACTGGCGGCTTAGAACCTTTTAGCCTTTGAAGAGACGTTGGCTCTGTTTGCATGTTCTACCGCATGTACAATCAGGAATGCTTTGAAGAACTTTTTGAATTGGTGACATCGTCACGTTTTTATCATGGCACACCGAGAATAAGCAGGCATATAGCTCGTTTCTTTCTAGAATGTGCAGAATGTGGAATGAGTTGCCGCCTGAGTTTCCTTTCCTTTGTGGTGTGGTGATCGCATTATGTGCCCAAAGAATCGGAGAGCCCTCTTCTGGCAGATTGTTGAGAGTTTTTTGGTGATTTTTAGTTCCCTCAGAATGTACTCATTTGTTCTCATTGTGGTCCATGGGATTCTTAGCTTTTTTTAGTTTACAACTACTTTGTCGGAAATCCCTTGTCTCTTTAGTAATGTACTACTTTGGTTTCAGCACAAAAATACTGGGCTAAGGATATAATTTTCCTAGTAACGGAGCATGAGCAACTAGGCATGCAGGCGTGGCTAGAAGCCTACCACGGTATCCAACGCGACTCGGAAACCTTCTACACCAGTCTTGGCGGCTTCTGGTCGCCTGGTATGCCGAGTCTGGACCTGGGGGCTTTGGGCATGGGCTTTGAGCATAAGAAATGCTTGAATCCTGGCAAGTTGAAGGGCAGGTCTGGGTCTATTCAGGCGGCTATCAATTTGGAGATACATACTCCTAAAATAAGTAAGTATATTTCAACGGTTTTCTTGTTTAAGGATTGTGTTTTTTATGAGTTTATATTTTATTTAGCATTTTAACAGCACTTTGCTGCAAAGACCGGAATTTATATGTAATACCTAATTAAAGTGATGACGGTGACATTTGCTTCTAGCAAAAAAATACGAAATAACTGATTTTTTTTTAGCTAAATGTAAACGATAAACTATTAATATATTTCTTTATGTTTTCCTTGTTTGTCCCTAGTTACTGTATACTGTTAATAATTTAGCACTAACAGTTATATTCAAATATCGTATTTGTCAGTCTGGTATTTTGTGGGTTAGTCAATACATATGTGATGTTTCAGAATACATCGAAGTGAAGGTCGAAGGTCTGAACGGGCAGCTGCCTAACCTGGACCTCAGTAATCTGGTCCACAAGCTCTGTGTTAAGTCTGGCATACACCACTCATACAAGAACAGGTAACTGATATTTAACCCTAGAGTAATCGCGCCATCCAGCGGTATTTTACCGCCCATACTTTACCTGATTTTTTGTTTAAAATAATGAATAAATAAGTTTGTTATCATTTTTATAGGATAAAATAAATGAATAACTATTAGAAAAGGTGACATTAATAGTTTTACACTTAGTAGTACAAAAAAAGCCATGAAAAAATGTACCGTATGCCAGGGGCGCCAAAATGCTCTTAGCGCAAGCAGTCAAGCACTCTAAGGTTAACGAAAGGATTTCAGATCAGCAGATCCTATCGAGTTTTCTTTTTCGTATAGTATTATATATACATATTATTAAAAATAAATACTTGAAATTAATGTGCATTCGGTAAACAGAGATACCAGATCATGCAGGACCACTTTTTGTCGTGGACAGTCTTTAAGAGTATCAAAACTATTTTGAACATGATCGTTGGAACCGTCTTTGTGTTTTTAAAAAATATTTTCCCTTTTCCTGATTGTTGTAAAAGGACGTAGTGCTGCGAAAGAACTCTCTTTTTTTATACTATGCCGGTGGCAAAAAAGCATACGGTCCGCCTGATGGTAAGCAGTCTCCGTAGAGATGTACGCCTGCAACTCCAGAGGAGTGGAGAGAGAAGGCGGAGGTACTTCCCCAGTTGGGCTCTGCTCTAGATCTGGAATGACATCCGCTGTGCTGTGCCCTACCACACAAAGCGAGATGACATTCACAATGCCCATACCTCTCTTTTGGACGTAGTTTAAGGACGTACCCGGGTCTTTTGCTTGTTTTGTTCATAGTGTCGTACAAAACAACACCTTTTTGAGTCCGCCTATTGTGACTTTCGAGCAACACCGGGATAAGAGACGGCATTAGTACTATTTCCCCTCTACTGAAGTAACCTCAACTGTACCTATGGCTTGTGTGTCCGTACACAAAAAGAGATCGAGGTGTGCGAGATTTGTCTTCGACGTGTGTCATTTTCTATGTGTTTCTGTCGTCATTACAGTTTGGATTTTGTATGTAGTGAGTTCTGTGCGACTGTGCACGTTTCCCACCGAAAAAATGGCAGAATAATTTGTACGGTAAGATATCGCTTGGGCTCCTCCCTTCCGACGTGTTGGAAACCGGTGTTGCTTGAAGATAGTGACCGACGGGCCCTTCTATATTGTGCAGTGATCATGGCTCGTCATGTTCGCCGGTTGTTTTTAGGGTTCCGTAGCCAAATGGCAAAAAACGGAACCCTTATAGATTCGTCATGTCCGTCTGTCTGTCTGATTATGTCACAGCCACTTTTTTCCGAAACTATAAGAGCTATACTGTTCAAACTTAGTAAGTGGATGTATCCTATGAACCATTAAGCATTAAGATTTTCACACAAAAATAGAAAAAAAACAATAAATTTTGGGGGTTCCCCATACTTAGAACTGAAACTCAAAAAAACTTTTTTCATCAAACCCATACGTGTGGGGTATCTATGGATAGGTCTTCAAAAATGATATTGAGGTTTCTAATATCATTTTTTTCTAAAATGAATAGTTTGCGCGAGAGACACTTCCAAAGTGGTAAAATGTGTGTCCAAAGTGGTAAAATGTTGAACGAGATCTAGTAAGTAGATTTTTTTTTAATTCGTCATAAATGGTACGGAACCCTTCATGCGCGAGTCCGACTCGCACTTGGCCGCTTTTTTTTATGATATATGATTCACACGAGCATTTTAATCGCCTGATGGTAAGCGATTACCGTCGCCCATGGACACTCGCAACAAAGGGGTAAGATAAGATAAGGTAAGGTAGGGATAAGAGTACGCTCTTTTCTTGAATGATTGAAGGTCGTGCCGGTCCGGAAATACTGCAGGCGGCAGTTGGATCGTTGTGTAATCTAACAAAAATTAAAACTTTGTCTTGATAGGATAACGACTTTAATATTTACACCCTAGTGGTAAGGTAATAAGGTTTGTTTTGCTTCAGCTACTCGTGGATACGCAATCGTAATACGGTAGATGAGTGGACCAACGGAGTTTACACCCTGCTGGGGCAAGTCGTCACGCAAATTGCTGGGGTGAGTACCTATACTAAAAACAGAATAGATAAACCGATTACAAACGTTTTTCGGTGCGTGATAAAAATTTTTTGTCAAATTTTGATGATGCAAAAAATAATGAGCACGTGTTTTGTTATATCTGCTTAAACTCATTTTTTCCTAAAAAAATCGACATTCGAAGTATTATAATATCTTATCGCTAAAAGTTACACATAAAGACGGGTGTTTTTTTAGGAAAACTTGAGTTTAAGCAGATATAACAAAACACGTGTAAATTATTTTTTCCTGTTCTCAAACATGTACTTAAACAAGCCATTACCTAGCAAGTTGCTCGAGCATCACTTTCTATAGGAGTTAGAAGATTTAGTAACTTTTTAGTACTTTGGAGGACAATTTCTCCCAATAGGTTGAGTTTGGGCAGCTAAAAAAAAATACGTGTCCGTTATTTTAGACTACTCTATAACATATATAAATATAAATCAAATCGGAACCGGACAGTTGGGTACCTTTCCTTGTCAGATGAGTGACTGAAGGACATGGGATCTTTGCAATAAAACGACGCAATAACGTTGAGTCTGGATTTGTTACAATCGTCTCGATGATTATAGATGACTTTTGAAAGAAAAGTACAGTTGGCGATAAAAGATTGTATTAAGGAACCTTTAAATACTTAAATTCCTTTGCTTTTCAGGTACCAAATGGCAACCACGGCCTGTTCCACCGTTTCGGTATCGAAGCCGTCACATTAGAAGGCCGAGACGCGTCCGACCCAGCCGGCACGCCTCCTAAAGTCAATGCTCTAACCTCTGCCAACTTCTACCGCCTTGGTATGGCGCTGGAGAGCATATTGAGATCGCTAAACAATTTGTTAGAGAGGTTCCATCAGAGTTACTTCTTCTACATGATGGCGGCTACTAACAGATTCGTTTCTATCGGTAAGTGTTAACTATTGTCACAAATTTCTAACTACATACTTTTGATAAGGGCCTCTAAATCATTGCCGAAGATTATTTTGCAACCAATTTTTCGCATTTCATTTTGCCGAATGATCAAGTAGCTACTCAACATAATAATTCGTATTATTTCCCAACCTAACAGTTAACAACTGTATGTTTGGACAACAATTTGAAAATACACTTAAAACGCAATGTTTAAGGTAGCAGAAACTTTGTAAGTGTAATACGAAATATAAAAAATTGATTTTTGTAATCTAACATCGTTCGACGCAATAAAGTCGGTTCTGGCTGCGCTGTTACGTCGCAGTTCACCTAACACGCTCCTCCTCGCTTCGCTCGTCGTCGCACCTATCTTGTTTCTTTCGATTTACAAGAGTTTTATCATATTAAATTATTTAACCGAATGAATGATTTGGCCAAATAAATGTATTCCAAATGTTGTATGTCATTCATAATAATAATCTACTTAACAATAATTCTACGAGTACCAAGTAAAACTTTGTCATAATGAAAGTTTTGCCGAATGTTGGTTTCCATAGTGAATCGTCTGCGAAAAGTTGGTTGGCAAGTGAAATTCGGTCAATAAGACTTGACTTGACTTGACTTGGTCGAAAAGACAGAACACCCCCCCGTATGCGAGTTTCGAGATTTGATCAGACGACTGAATCGAATGCCGATAGTCCGCATTGTAAGTAGAATGAGAGTTCGCGAGCCGTGTAAATTATCCCCAAATTACATGTATTTGTGAGGTTCCTTAGTTCCCGTAGTTCCCTAACGGATGAATCGATTTTATTTCAGTTTTTTGATTTCCAAATTCTCGTCTGTCGAAATGGTTCTTAGCTCGGTAATACTACTTATTCTGTGGTGAGGTGTTTGTTGGAAATAGAAGCAGTCCTATTCAAGATATTCAGCCGTGATTGGAACTGGTCAGGTGTTTTTTTTATAGAGTCAATTGATAGTTTCAATCAGTAGACATAGACTATATTTTCAAAAGAATAATGTTACGGCCGACAAACACAGCCATGACAGTTTTATTGTTTACCTATTTTCAGGTCAATACATGCCTTCTCTCTGTCTCCTATGCGTCGCCATGCTCATCCGTGCCCTATCTCTCTGGGTGACCACACAACAAGACAACGAAGAAGAAAAGCCCCCCAAACCCAAACGCAAAACATCAGGCGCCGATCTACCAGGAGACTATAAACCTGAGGTACCAGGAGATTATAAACCCGAGGAGATAAAATCTGAAGGAAGCACACTTAGACACAGGAGAGTCACAGAATCTGATGACAATGAGTGCAAAGAATCAAGGGAGCTTAAAGAAAAGTTCAGAACAGAATTAGGGAAAGAAAAAAGCAAGAAGAGCGGGGGAAAGAGACGGAAAGAGAAGGAGGAGTCTAGCATGAGTATTGTCAATATTGGGGCGAACTATCTGTTGGTGCATTTGTTGGGTTATGCTGTTATGAATTCGCCTATACTTTTAAGTCAGATTGGTGAGTTTACGTACCGATTATATTGTGTTAATTTTATTTTAAACAGAGATTCATTGGTTTAATGTTAATAATGTATTGTTAAATGAGATAAATATTAAATATATTATGTTTGTGAAAAGAACCGTAAGGCATGTGCAAATAAGTTTCACTGTGAGGAACTAGAATTAGTTGATAGTACAATTTTTCTTGGTATAGCTTTAGATTCTAAACTCTAGTGGCACCCCCATATATTGCTAATATCTCGAATAGACTGAGTTCTGCGGCTTTTGCAATGAGCAATATCCGTCAGTTAACAGACGTGAGAACAGCTCGATTAGTTTACTTTAGTTACTTTCATATCATTATGGCTTATGGTATTATATTCGACGTGTCTCAGAAGAAAAAAGGAACTATACCTTACTATTTCCCAATAATTAAAAAATCGACAGAATTTAGAAATCAACACTGCACACCAAAGAATGATATGTTTTTTCGATCCTAAGTATAATGACACCCAAAGCGACAAAACAATGAATAACTTCAAAATAATCCATCAAAACGTAAGTTGCATAAGAAACAAAGTACTATTACTACACACCATTGCTAATAAAGAAGAACCACAAGTCATGGTATTTACTGAGACCTGGCTTACACCACACGAAGTAAAAAATATTAGAATTGAAGGATATATACATGGTTCTCATTATACGCGACCAAAACGAATACACGGTGGTGTGTCAATCTTTGTTCGAGACTCACTGAAATTTAAAGTCTGCAGCAGATTACAAAGTTTGTCGAAGGAATTTCACTGCGAATTAGCTGCAATTGAAACAACTATCGATAATATAAAGACTGTAATTGTAGCTATATACCGCAGTAATAACGGTGATTTCAATATATTCATTGAAACTCTAAAGCAAATGCTCGATCTATTCTCAAGTAAAGAGTATAAAAATGTGAATATCATACTCACTGGTGATTGGAACGTAGATTTCTTAGTAAAAACAAATCGGAAAATGGAGTTAGTAGATGTAATGACACCAGTTAATCTAAGAAATGTGGTAAATTTTCCTACAAGGATCGAAGGACAAAGCAAGACATCGCTGGATTTCGTAGTAACAAATATACCGGAAGATATTATAACCGTAGAGTCGTTAGTTGCAGGAGTATCTGACCATGATGCTCAAAGAGTTAACATTGTAAATAAATATGTAGAAAAACAAAAATCCAAATATATTAAAAGAAGACAATATACTGAGACTAATATGGAAAATCTTAACAAAGCTATGTTATCATATGACTGGAAAACGTTAATAAGCTCTAGTAATGAAACGCCATTTCAATTATTTTTTAATAGATACATTATGAACATGGATCTTCATGTACCCAACAAGATGAAAAAAATGAAGCAAAACATCAATGAACTAGTATGGATAGACAACCATGTAATAAAACTCCAGGAGGACCTCAATGACCTCTATCAATTCAAACGCCAATATCCTGCATTACAACTCGAAGAATTAATAAGTAAAAAAACAAAGAGCAGAAGTTTTGGAGGATCATAATACTTTAAAATCAGTTCAATCCAACGAAGTGCCAGATTATATTAACTCATATTTCACCCAAATCGGTAACGATATATTAAATACTCGATCCACAAACACGCATAAAGTTTTGTGTAATATGAGTAAACCACAAACAAATATAAAATTATGCAATTTCCGACCAACAAGCCCAAAGCTGTTAAAAGAAATTATGAAGAATAAAATATCCAAGTCCAAGACAAAAGATATATATGATATAACTGGTGAACTTCTGAATTATCTTACTCAATCTGACGAATTAGTTAATTTAATGTCCTACGTGATTAACACAATCTACGTGTCAGGCGACTATCCTAAAGAACTAAAAAAAACACGTGTGTATCCACTGTTTAAAGGTAAAGGTGACAAATCATCGGTAACAAACTATAGACCAATCACAATTGTCCCCACAATATCAAAAGTGGTAGAATCATTAATATCTCACACTATAATGAACCACATGGAGACAAATAACCTTTTGAGTGACTCTCAGTATGCATATAGAAAAGGAAGATCAACTACCTCAGCAGCATTGCAGCTTACAAATGAAATCATACAAACACTAGACAAGAGACAAAAAGTAGCCGCAATATTTTTAGATCTGTCGAAGGCCTTCGACAGTATTGATCATCAATTGTTATTACTAAAAATAAAAATGTATGGCATTAATGGATCTGAGTTGCAAGTTTTAGAGTCATTCTTAAATAACAGAGAACAGACAGTGGAAATTGAAATAGAGGGAAAGAAAATAAAATCAAAACCAAGAACGGTTCCAAATGTAGGAGTACCTCAAGGGTCAGCGCTAGGCAACACTCTATTTTTGCTGTTCATTAATGATCTTGCAGAACTAGACATAGATGGTAAATTTATAATATATGCAGATGACACTACTATAGTCGTGAAAGGCAATCCCAATCAAATAATTATAGAAAAAATAAAATTAATAATGGAAACTGTGCATACGTGGTTTAACGATAATGGCCTTACTTTAAACTCAGACAAGACCCATGTTATGTTCTTTAACGGAAAGACTGCTATCAGTGATGAAGTAAAAATAGATTTATCAAATGGTTCCTGCTTAAAAAGTTCTAATATGGTTAAAATGTTAGGCTTTACCATTGATCCCGCTCTGACATGGAAAACTCATATAGACCATGTATGTGCTAAAATGGCAACTGGCGTTTACGCCCTTAAACAACTACGTACAATTATTTCACGTGAGTGTCTAATTCAATCATATTATGCTTATGTACACTCCATTATGTCATATGGTATAATACTGTGGGGAAACTCATCAGACCATGAGAGAGTACTGAAAATGCAAAAGCAGGCTATAAGAGTGATCATGAATGCCGGATACAAAGACACATGCCGAGAATTTTTCAAAACCCTGAAAATCATGACGTCAGTGGCTCAATACATATTTGAAACTATTATGTTTGTTCGGGAGAATATACACATGTTTCGAAAGAAAGGAGCATCTGAGCGCCCGAATCGTTACCCAAACGACCTCTGTTTAAGCCCCCACAAACTCGCTATGTCAAAAAAAATGCCAGGAGTTATTGGTCGTAAACTGTATAACAAATTACCCCAACATCTCAAAAAAGAACCAAGACTGACAGTGTTTCGTGCTAAAGTGAAAAACCTATTATTAAACAAGACTGTGTATAACATTAATGAATTTAATGAAGTGTAAATGTTACAAATTATGACATGCATGCACTTTAGTTTAAAAATGCCTGACTAGTCGCACTTGTTAGTAGTATAGATATTATGTACATGATGTATATTTTAAATGTACCTATTACCATGTGTGATGAATAAACTATTATCTATCTATCTATCTATCTATCTATTGTATTGTGGGGCGGTACTTCAGAGATAAATACCATTTATCTTCTGATTAATTTATTGACATTATGATGTATAAACTCTAAGAAAAGATCGTGTGTTTGACAGCTGAATATGGGGCTGTAGTGACTGAATTATCAAACGTAAACTGTTGGGACCAGAATTACATCATAATGTCCAGAGGCGTATAACGCCATATACAGTCGACGTCAAAAATCTATTTACATTTTTCGCCTTATTACAAAGAAGTGAGGTAAAAAAGTGTAAATACATATGTATTTCTTTGACTTTGACTGTACATTAGCTGCTGGATTCGAAGCATGAATTGATCCTAGAATTTACACATGTAATATAATCTGGGATTCTCGCTTTTTATTATGCAATTTTACAGAATTGTTTCTAAATATAATTTTCTAAGATTTAAAATATTTTCAGGTGCGGCATACGACTACCCATCAGAATTCTCCGTGTACTACGGCCTCATCGCCATATCTGTCCTTCTCACTCTAATCTCCCCCTTCTTCCCCCGTCTCCTCCGCAAGGGTCACATCACCCACGAGGAGTTGTCTTTAGTTAACATCTTGTTACTAGTAGAGTTGGCGACAGTTTGCTTGTCTGTGGGCATGCATAACTACCCGCTAGGGTTGGCCATGGCTGTGTTATACACTCCTGTGGCCTTGGTGATTGGGGTGGTCACGAATGGCGGCGGAAAGAAGAGGTGAGTCCTGATTTAGTCAATATCTTATTACTAGTGGAGTTGGCGATAGTGTGCTTGTCTGTGGGCATGAATAACTACCCGCTAGAGTTGGCCATGATATATATGGCTGTTTTGTACATTCCTGTGGCCTTGGTGATTGGGGTGGTGACGAATGGCGGCGGAAACAAGAGGTGAGTACTGATCTAGTAAACATATTGTTATTAGTGGAGTTGGCGACAGTGTGCTTGTCTGTGGGCATGCATAACTACCCGCTAGGGTTGGCCATGGCTGTGTTATACACTCCTGTGGCCTTGGTGATTGGGGTGGTGACGAATGGCGGCGGAAAGAAGAGGTGAGTCCTGATTTAGGCAATATCTTATTACTAGTGGAGCTGGCGACAGTGTGCTTGTCTGTGGGCATGAATAACTACCCGCTAGAGTTGGGCCTTGATATATATGGCTGTCTTGTACATTCCTGTGGCCTTGGTGATTGGGGTGGTGACGAATGGCGGCGGAAAGAAGAGGTGAGTCCTGATTTAGTCAATGTCTTATTACTAGTGGAGCTGGCAACAGTGTGCTTGTCTATGGGCATGAATAACTACCCGCTAGAGTTGGCCATGATATATATGGCTGTCTTGTACATTCCTGTGGCCTTGGTGATTGTGGTGGTGACGAATGGCGGCGGAAACAAGAGGTGAGTGCTGATCTAGTCAACATATTGTTATTAGTGGAGTTGGCGACAATGTGTTTGTTTGTGGGCATGCATAACTATATTTAATTTTTTAGCATTAAAAAGAAGGTAGGCGATTTTGCCGTGTCATTTGATTGAAAAACACTTTTGAAAAATAAGTCACGGTAAATATGTACGAATTATAAATCATATACGATTATTTTCTTTATTTTGATTTCATAATAAGTAATAGTTACTGATTTTTAAAAAGCGTCTTTCAATAAAGATATATGTCAAGATTGTTTACCTTATTTGTTAAGTGATTTTTTTTTTACCTTTTGAACGCTTTCTGTCTCGCACCAAAATGTGGCATACACGCCAACATGTCAACTATTGAGAAACGAATTTAAACCTTATCTGTCAACAGTAAAACTTTGACAGCGTCTGCTATGACCCCTTTAGTGGTCGTTGGCGTGGTAGGCACGATAGCACACGACCACTTTAGTGGCTCTTGGCGTTCAAAGGGTTAACCACGACGCCAAAAGAGAGGTGTTATATGTTTGACGCCAATATCTGTCTGTAGCATCGTAGCTCTCTAACGGATGGTCCGATAACGATGCGGTTTTAGAGTAGAGAGCGTTTATTCGTGGCAAAATAAAAAAGAAAACAACAAGTAAGCTAACATAAAAGCCACGAAATGCCTGTCAAAGCAATTTACGTGAAAGCATAGATAAATAAGTAAGCAGTAAGTACAAAAACGCTTATTATTTTTGCTGTCGACATCTAGCATCGAGAAGCGGAATTATCAGTACTGTTACTTGACAATAGATGTTGCGACGAACGGAGTCTAATGCTCAACAATTTTCAGCTAATATTGTAACCGGATTAACTGGAACTCTATTTTCAACTCCTTCTGCTTGTAATATAAGTTGTAAATTGTTGAGCAGTAGGTACAATATTTGGTCAGTCGCGACACTCAAGACATCTAGTGTCAAGTAGCGGTACTGTGAATTCCGCTACTCGATGCTAGATGTAGACTACGAAAATAATAAGTGTTTTGGTAATAAAACTGATGTATGGAGTAGGGATGAAAATTCCGGAGACAATCAAATGTTTTTTTCGGGAATTTTACCAAATTTCGTTTTTTTTTTCTGTTTTATTCAGAAAAATTAAAAACGTCATACACAATGCCACTGATGAGTGATGACAGTGTCAAATATATAACACGTAAATTAGACGTGTACCTTAACCTTCCTGTTTAAATTCCCAATTAAGTTCATATGTAAAAATACAGAAGTTTAAAAAGAAACTTGTTTTTTTCGACTTTGTTCGTTTTTTCGGAAGTATTGTAACTGAAATTTTCATAGATTTTTTCGAAACTTGAAAAAAAAACGAGTCGTTTGGAAATTTTCCCGTATTTTTCAGGGTTTTTTCAACGCTAGTATGGAGTGAGCACCAGACCTCGGACAGAGTGAGCCATTTTTACGTCATTAATGTCAAGTGTAGATGTTAATATAGATATGCCTCAAGATGAAATATTAAAAAGAATTCATGAATAATAATTAAACAAAAATGACAGTGCATTATGTACAAAACGAGTAAGTATTATTTATTTATTCAAATTTTTCTTTGTTATTGGTTATTGTAATAAAGAACTATAATTTTTTCTAGATTTTCAATTTTCAACGCACTTCTTCTTGAGTTTAATATCCACTTATAGATGGAAAAAGACCTTTCTACTTCCACTGAAGTGAGCGGAGTGAAGTTGTACATTAAAATACCGTCCACATCTGTTCCTTCCGAAATTTTTTCAGCATAGTCCCTAAACAGATCTAAGTCTGGGTTTCTAGCTATGACGTCTTCTAATTTCTGACTGACAGAAGCAGACGAAGACCAGCTTATAAAATAATATGCTTATCATTTAAAGAGGCTTGCTATACAATTAATTTGTTTTGCTAGTTATGTAAAGATCTAAATAGAATAATTTAATTCGTTATTCAATTACATCACATCTGCCATTGAATGACTACGTAGGTATGTCCATATTATGCAAACTCTTAAAACAGCTCACCCTGTCCGAGGTCTGGTGAGCACTCTATGTTACTCTTTTCTCTATGGTAAAAGTGAGTTTCCTTGCGGTGGTTCCTTGCCATGTTTGATAGAAATCGTTCCAGAAGTTGGAAGAGTATCAGCTCTTCAAAAATGATGTGATTAAAATGACTATTGATGCTTTCAGTGGCATCGCCTTGTTCCTGAAACGGATCTTCTGTCTGCTTCTGCACCCGCTCTCCGCAGTGACGCTGTCCATGATCTTGTACAGCAGCACATTGTTCCCAGAGGTATTTTTTTTTGTTAATTAGGATTCCGTAGTCAACTAGGAACCCTTATAGTTTCGCCATGTCCGTCCGTCTGTCCGCCCGCGGCTTTGCTCCGTGATAGCTACAATTTGACATGGACACATAAATCATGCATGGCGACAGAACGTTAAAGAAAAAAATACAAAAAAAATAGAGTACCTGTTTTATAAATTGTTTTTTTTTTCTTTTTGCTTTAATCCTATGGTGTGGGCACAGAATAAATAAAAGTATTACTGTACAGAAATGACACTTCCTACAAATCCGAAGTTTGACAGCGATTCAGGGACGAATTGTGCTATCCCTTTCTAATGTATGGCACTATCCCTTTCGCCTATTTAGGGTTGTCAAAATTCAAGTCATTATCTTATCTGTGGTCGTGCATAGTGTCGTGTATAGGGACGTCAAGTTGTGCAAACCCTAATAATTGTTCGGAGCAATGCTGAGCCGAACGGAGCCGGGAAAAGCCGAAAGGAGGAGTGTCGCCCCACTGGTGTGGGGTATCGTTGGGTAGCTCTTTCAAAACGAATAAGGATTTCCAACAAACATTTTTTTGATAAAGTTAATATAAATTATCTATTAAGCTTAATTAATACTCCAACTCTGCTGCCAGTACATTGAATAATATAGGATATTGTTTAGGAGCCGTGGCTAGGCGCGGCGGGCCGCGGCCGCGACGCCGCCATGCAAGCGGTCATGTTCTCCGTCGCTGATTCCCTGGTGAGTTTACTGTCTGATATGTTCCTTTTCATCACAATTGCTCGAAAACGACCTTATTTCATGCAGGGGTACTGAAGAACAAAGGCCTATTTTGTTCCCGCGGGAATTATGGATTGTAAAAAAAAGCTATAACTCCCTAGGGTTTATAGCTTTTTTTAAAATTATGTCTTTTTCATACAAAACAAGTAGCATAAATGAGTTTAACTATTAAAATACTGACGTTTATAATTTAATATTTTTGTTTATGTTTGAAATAATTCGATTAATTTAACAGCCGTTTAAAATATTCTTACATAATTATTAATCGTGGCTGATTGCCGGATAGGTCTGTGCCCTCGATGCTTACCTGTCAAGAAATTTCAAAATGGCGGACGAATGTTTGATATGTCACCGTATTTAAGAATTATTTCGTTTAAATTTTAGTTTTTTCTTCGCAAGTGTGATGAAAAACATTGTGTGTAACTCCGGGGGTAAAAATATTGCAAACCCGACTCTAATACAATCCAGCCTGCGGCTAAATACCTCGTTTGCAAAATTTAATTTACCCCCCCCCCCCCCCCCTCTCTATGTACTATTGTTGCAGATCTACGGAAACTGGTTGTTCAACGTAGCGTCAGCGACCATCTTGCCCATCTGGATTATATTCTGGCAGATAGTGTGCAACACAGTTGACGCACCGGCTTAAACAACATTATTAGTATTTAAAGTGAGGACGTTAAGCACGAATTATTTCGTATATTGACCCGCCTAGAAATAATTTAAGCTTAACCCTTTGAACACTATGTCATAGACAAACATCACTCAAACGCCAAGATACGCGGCGCAAGCGAGCTAATGTACCTAAACCTGACTCGAAAGTGTGAAGCTTACTTTGACAGCGTCCGCCATAACACCTATAGTTGTTCTTGGCGCTGTGGGCACGACTAGTAACAACGACTTTAGCTGTTCTTGGCGTTCCAAAGGTTAACAGCATCGTTCGCAGACGTTTCTGCTTGATGCAAATTTAATTGACGCGCCTGTTATATTTGTCTCCTTCGCACAGTGTCACTGACCGCCGATATCTTGCGCCGGTATAGACGGACAGGTCAATGTACGAAAATCTTCGTGTTTAGCGTCATATCTGTGCATCATGACAGTATTATTATGCGATATACCTGTATTTGTGCTGCATACACCCGAATTCATGATCAAAATAGTCATTCCAAAGACTTAATAAATAAGTTTTGTGAAATTTGCAGTTTTTAGATGTCCTTAGTATAATCACCTAACACTTAACTAGCAGAGTCGTAGAGAGAACTAACGAAATGAAATGAAAGAGAAGTGGATACCTAAATTAAGGTGCAATCACACTGGGTCATTTGCCGCATGAAAGCATTGCCATGCTTTGGTTTGACTCCTGCATTAGGCAAGTGTAATTGCACCCTTACCTATCTCCAACTCGTCTAGTATAAAACGTAAGTATCAACGGATATACTTAAACTGTAATGGGTAATTCCACGAGATTGTAACGTTAGTTACCAATTCTTTCGTGTGTTGTTACATTAACAAACAATCACTCGCTTGATGCAGAGATCGATATTCGTATTGGCAAAGCAACGACTATGTTCGGGAGGCTACGTTCAAGGGTGTAGTGTAACAAACACCTCACTGTTAGAACCAAGATGATAGTATACCAGACTTGCGTTCTAAGTATACTCTTGTACGGAGCAGAAACCTGGACGACGTATGCAAAACAGGAGCGACGGCTCAACACTTCACATGCGCTGTCTACGCATCATTTTAGGCATAACTTGGCAGGACAAAGTGACAAATCAAAGGGTTCTTGAAAAAGCGCAGCTGCCCAGTCTTGCCGATCTTCTCAAACAGTGAGGCTTGCGGTGGCTGGGGCATGTGCACCGGATGGAACCCTCTAGAATACCTCAACGTGTCTTGCTTGGTGCAGTTGCGTATGCTAAAAGGAACGTTGGAAGACCGATGCTGCGCTTTAAAGACTGTGTTAAGCGAGACATGTCAGCATTTGAAATCGACCACCATGCCTGGGAAACTTTAGCTGAAGACCGTGACGAATGGCGCAAGCGTGCTGTGGAGGGGAGAAGGCTATGCGACCAAGCCTGGTTTAATGCATTAGATAGCAGGTGTCGCAGAAAGCAAATTGGGACTGGAACCTCAGGTGGCATGAGCTTTCTCTGTCAAAAATGTGGGAGGTCGTGCCGCTCACGCATCGGCCTCCACAGTCACGAAACCCGTTGTCTAAACAGCAATGCTTAAATCGTCTGCAATAGACGCAAAGGCCTGTGATGTTACATTAATTAAGCAAATCTAAGTGTCTGTATGTCTGGCGTAGCCCTACAGGTAGATATCTGGATACTTAAATTTGCTTAATTAATGTAAGAACACACGAAAGAATTTTTAACTGACGTTACAGTCTCGTGGAATTACCGTAATTACAAAATCAATCATGTAATAAAAAAAAACAACCACAACAAGACATTGAAGTCTTAAAAATCAGGTCGACGACGAGTATGTTTCGTTTCATTTATTTTCATTAAACAATCTAAGATTATGTGCTTCTTAAATAACGCCTGGATCTCAACTATAGACAATCCTTTAGTTTCTGGCAAGAAGTGTATGAACACACCTGAAGCTAGGCAGATGGCTGCAAAAATGTAGAAGACTCCCGCCCAACGTTGGATTGCTGTTTGACCTTATTGCCTGGACATTAAGGTAAATAAAAATGTTAAGACGTAATCAACGAGTATAAGCATTTAATAAAAAACAATCATGCATAAATACTACTACGTTTCTTGCTAAACAGCGCCTGTATCTCATCGACGGGCAATCCTTTAGTTTCTGGCAAACAAAAGTGTGAAAAAACAGCTGAAGCCAAGCAGATAGCAGCGAAAATGTAGAAGACTGGCCCCAGCCCAATGGTGGACACGAGCGGTTGGAACACGAAAAGAATGACGAAGGTGCAGAGCCATATCCATTCCGTTACCAGCATGTTGGCGAAGCTTTTTATCTGGAAGAATGAGAAAATATTGTAAACACCCCACCATAATGGAGGTCGTAATAATTATGCGAAATATCCCGAATAAAAGAGAAATAGCTTCACAAAACTTTAAGCTATAATTTTATGGTCTTAGGCCAACTATATAACTACACCAAGTGGTGCTTTCTGAGAGAAAATGCATGAGTTAGAGATCGACTATGGTCGATGATTTGTGTATTTTTTTGTTTCGCGAACGCGCGATTGAATCGCGATATGACCAGACTGCAACTGCCATTGAGCTGCAAAAAGTCGCTGTGTGCGCAATCCATTACAAAAAAAAATACAAATCACTATTAGATGTCCCAGGACCGGGATCCTAGGATCTCATTATCAAATCCTGATTTAATGACAAAGGGATTTCCCAATGCAGTCTAACAGTTTGTGAATAGAGGAACACACATATAAAACAAATTTCCCAATGAATTGAGAGATTTTACAAATTTGGTCACCGTCTTTTCAGTCTGAATACTTGGTAGAAAATATATACCTCAGGAAGAAACAGCTCAGGGCCAGTCACGTAAGGGATAGTCCCTGCTCCTATAGTATACACCACGCAGAACAGGTACATGAACACAGCAGTCGCGCTATGAGGAGCCCAGCGTAGATGGATCTGCGAGCCGAGTAGCATGCAGCATACCGACGTGGCGAGGGAGGAGTACACCATTAAGGGCTGGAAAAAGATGGAAAGATGAAGGAAGGTCACTCATACGGCTTACGTTCAGTACTAATACAAGCATAGGAGTTGACTGATAGGCAGGGGTAGGGTCGTTTAAGACGAAATCGAGAGTTCATGATCATGGCAAGCCGATTTAGCACGCACACTTACTCAGCTGGCTACCGTTAATCGTTAATTCGTAACTAAAAATGCATTTTGACGACCGGTTTGGCCTAGTGGGTAGTGACCCTGCCTACGAAGCTGATGGTCCCGGGTTCAAATCCTGGTAAGGGCATTTATTCGTGTGATGAGCATTGATATTTGTTCCTGAGTCATGGGTGTTTTCTATGTATTTAAGTATTTATACATATTTATATATTATATATATCGTTGTCTAAGTACCCTCAATACAAGCCTTATTGAGCTTACTGTGGGACTTAGTCAATTTGTGTAATAATGTCCTATAATATTTATTTATTTATTTATTGTTGCGATACTTGCGATAGTGATCTACTTATAAGAATCGTTAGTTTAGGTGATGATGGGGTGTTGTGATGGACGGGCAAATACGGAACCCTACACTGAGCGTGGCCCGGCAGCGACACGCTGTTGGCCGGGTTTTTGTTTCCAACCTGTTAACTTCCAGAATCCAAACTAACAATTCTTATAAGTAGATTCGCAAGTATCGCAACAGCAGCAACAAACAAAGGCCATCCAAAGGGCGTGCCTCGAGTTATTATTATGTGCGTGTGGCGAGTAAACACGAAATCCCAGTTTTGACTTAACGAACTTACTTCTGTGTAACACAATTGACTAGGTAATTTTTCAGGCAATGCTGCTGACAGCATAGCTGTGATGTAGTTAGCATTGGTTGTTTAAAGGCCTGAGCCTTTAAACAACCAATGCTGTGGTCCCAACGTACGCAGAGATCATACAGATGTAAAAGTTTTCAAAAAGTTGGAAAAAGAACATTATGGGAATAGAAACCATGTTGAAAAGTAATTTTTGGTAACTTTCCGGCACTTCAGGACATAAACATTATGTACCTACCTTTCTCCCAACAATGTCGGTAAGGTAAGCAGTGACGAGGCCAACTATGAAAGTGACCGTGGCGAACAGAATGCTGGAGATGGTGGGCGACATGCTGGGAATGGCCTCGGTGAACAGTGGCTCTGCGTACACTTGCACCACGATTAGGCCTTGGAATATTGACAATGTCATGAGGACCACGGCGGTGGCGAGTGCGCGACGGGTCGAGTAGGAATTTCCTGGAAAAGATGGCCCATCTTAAACCGTTGTAAACAACACATCAATTATTATCTTGATTCTTTATAATATAAATTATAAATTATTATTATTATGTATTAATTATGTAAATTGGACGAAATTTGTTGCGGATTCTGTTTTGTATCTATGCTTTTGACGAAGCCTGCGCTGTGGATGATATCTCTGCTAATCTAAAAATAAGAGATTGACATCGACTGATTCTTTATTAAAGTCTATTACCTCGGTCGAGAATATGTAAAGTGTTTGCAAGATTTTCGTAAAAAAAAATTTTAACACGTCAGGGTTTCTCAGAAATACAGAGTAGGTAAGTAACTTACTTATAAATTCAAACAACGATAAATTATTCTTGTCCGAAATGGGTTTCAGTTTGCCTTCCTCTTCTGGCATGCCTGTAAAAACCATTAAAAATGTATGACTCGTATTAAAGTTTATAGTTGTAATGATAAGCATACAATTTCAGGAGACTCACAAGCAACATTGAATCGTTAAGTCTAAGGAGAGACTTTGCCTCCTTGTGTGTTCTACCGCTTGTACAATACAATGGGCTGTGCTCTCAAGAATTGTTTAACATTATGCCAACGGCCGCCGTTTATCTTCACGTCCTATAACCTAAATAGTCGCGCACTGTGCGGTTTAAGAGGCATTTCCTCCCGCGAACGCTCTAGCGGTGTAATGGGCATGAGGTTTTTTCGAGGGGCTACAGTATGAGGTTCTTCATAAAAGGAGTGTACAGGTTTTAAAGGATCGGCAAGGCGTATGTAACACCTCCGTAGTTGCAGGCGTCCATAGGCTACTGTGACTGTTAACCATTCACGGGCCGTATGCTTGTTTGCCATCGACGTGGTATTAAAAAAAACTCTATGTCAGCCTCAATTAGGTTTAATAAGTAATGTTATGTTACCTAGGTCGTCCATCTCAGGGTTTAGTCCGCGTCGAATGGTCTCGACCTCATATAGTACCTCCTTTGAATCGGGCTTCACATTTCTGAAGAAAGCTAAAGACTCTTTTGCTTCCTGCAAAATAGAAAAATGCAAACCGGTAATAAACTTAGCACCCTTTAAGATTTGAATAACCAGCACAAATGGAAGTTGCATACCTGTTCTCTCCCCTTTATCATGAGGAACAACGGCGATTCTCTCATCAGACTTAGTAGGAAGACCCCAAGCACCGAAATTCCAAGACAAGCGTAGACATTCTTGAAGTAGTCCAAAAATCCACCAACTATGTACGAGATGATGGTTCCTATTGCGTAAAACACTACGGCTCCTGAGGTCATCTGGCCTCTTATGGATTCTTGGCAGAAGTCGCTGATATAGACGGGGGTGACGAAGGAGGCGCCGCAGCCGATGCCTGACACGAACATGGCTGTGAGCACCACTTCCACCCGGTTTGAGGTTATTATCATTGACCAGCAGATCTGTAGAACAAGTTATATATCACTTAAAGTACTTTGTAGTTATTTTCGTGGGACAGGATACGGTCTACATGATTTCAATCAAACAGCAAATTATTATGGGACCACAATATTTCAGCGGCCGATGCAACGTCCTTTCTTCATCATAAATATATCTACAGACCTACACAAATTATTCAAATGGCCTAATAGAGTAGACGCGAAATAATGATATCGTGTCATCACGGTTTGGCTAAAACATGCTGCGCTTGAACGTCGAAAGAGTAGACGAATAGGTATAAATCGGAGACAGTATGCATGGACCTTCACGAGCTTGTGAAGGGAACTATATTTTGACATAAAGTCAGTCGCATCCACCTCACAAGAGACTTTGATCACATGGGTACTGATACCACCTCGGAATCCGGAGAAACTGGTGTCGCGCAACGGTATCTGCGGATTCTAAGGAACCTCTGGTGGAAAATGTGCGTGATCTTAATGCATAATTCAGAGTAAACCATACGTGCTTGCATAATATGGTGGGTACACAAAAGTTTGCTAAGCGCACGCCCTTACATCAATCAGTCGGGCGTAGTTCGGCATTCAAAGCGCACTGTGCGTGTTTCTATAAAGTCTATCGAAGCGATTTAGAGCGTTTTCACATTGTCCGATTCGATATCGGATATAGAATCTTACATCCGCGTAAAGCCGCGGGGGCGCCGTCTGTAGCGGTCATGCAAACTACAACAAACATGCTTTACCTACGTGTGTAGGCACGAATTAAATATCCGATATCGGATGCCGATGTGAAAACGCCTTTATTAATGTGGCAGGTGCAGCAGCTAACGCTATGATGTTAATACTGTTAACATTATTATGTAGGTCCTTTATCTCTTTCTCTACTCATTATTGTCTTAGTCTCATCCTGGTGATAATTATCCCTGCCACATATATTTAATTGACTCTAGGTAAATACTCACAACGTGCATCAAGGAAAACATGACCAAGCAACATTTCCGTCCTTTGACATCCGAAAGATACCCAGCGACTGGCGTAGCGATCATGGCTCCAATGGAGGACAGACTGCCGAAGAGCGCCTGCTCGGTCTCCGTCATGGGGCGGTGCAGCGGTGTGTTCTCGGAGCGGAACAGCAGAAGGGTTGATGAGGGCCAGGTGAACGTCACGCCCAAGGTCAGGCAGGAGTAGCTCACTGGAAGATAGACCAACATTAACCCCTCGAGTGCAATGTCGAAATCTCTAGGGGATATTGACGTTCATACATTTCAAAATAACACAACTTCTATCCAATAGATAGCGCTGAATATTGGAGGAACGCGTCTTTGTATAGACATTGTCAGCTTTGTTTTATTCGTCCAAGGTATGCGATAGTTTTCATCAAAGCGTTGTCGTCTAAATAGGAGACGCTTTCTTCTTCATATATATAGGTACGTGTTACACCAGCCACTGAAAGTGGGGTGAGTACACGTTGTATACAGCAATTTTTGCTATGAGACCAACCCCGAAATCGCGATAAAAAATTGACCTTTCTATACAAAGATATCAACATCCGCCAACCAAAATGTTTGGGAGAGGCAATTTTTTTTCGCTATTTCGGGGTTGGTCTCATAGTAAAAGTTGCTCAGTATGCCCCATACAACGTCTACCCACCATACTTTTGGTGGCTACACGATGGCCCAGCGTAGGCCAGTCCTAGGGACGCAGCTATGCGGTGAAATGAGATAGCAATATCACTTGCTCCCCCTAAAGCATAAATGCGTCCCTAGGACTGGCCTACGCTGGGCCATCATGTAGAGGAGCCATAACACGTAGATTTTCGCACATCGACCCACCTGTTGATATCTCTATCGCCCTCGCATTATTATATTGCTGTCAAGCTCGCACAGTGACTGACATCCGGCATCATGGGCGGGACGGCAATATAAATTATGCGAGTGCAGTAGAGATGTCAGCAGGCGAGTCAATGTACGAAAATATATATGAAAAGCGTCTCTGCTTTAGAGTGTGTTACTTACCCACGACAGTACAAAGTAATTGCCAAAAGAAAGACATTGTTTATATTATTCTATACTTATACAAGTCTCAAATCTACGCTACATTCATTCACTTTATCCTACCCCATCGTGTGCACTACTGATAATATTGATGAGAATATTCAGACACGCTAATTATCTACTTATAACATTATCACGGCCCACGGTAAGCTAAAGCAAATACTAGGGTAGCATCATTGAGGAATTACCACACACAACGTGATCTGTGAAGGCACGGTAGTGCAGCTGTCGAGTAGCTACATGATATTGACGATGTACTTACAGCCGGTCTAGCTAAGGTGACAATCGCTTCGACATAGAAACGCTTTGTCTCTATCACTCTTCCATGTGCGACAGTGACAGTTGCGTTTTAATCGCTACGGTAAACTTAAAATTGCCCCAGACCAGGGTGCCTGTTTTTTTTATTTTTAAGACAAAATATTAAAAGCGGAAAGCAGCTAAAAGAGTAGCTAATAGTAATAAAAATGCAAGTTTAAAATCGTCTGTTTGCGTGAGTGACCCTTCCGTTATACCGTTTAGGTCAGGATTTTAGTTAGTCGGGTAAATATAATATAAGTCACGTTAAAAGGGAAGAATAGCATTTTGAATCTAACGAAATAATGGTAATTTTTCAATGAAATTCCATTTCGCGAGAAATAGGTTTTTAACTAAATCTTAACTAATCACTTTGATTTTGATGTCGATCGCTTCAGCATAATAAATTCTAGGTTTATAGGTTTCGCTTATTTGGAAATAAAAAAAAAATTGACATTTTTTCTCCCACTTTGCCTATGCGATTAATATTTATAGCTGCCTATTCCAAGACATTTAAGTTTGCCCAAACAAAATGGTCCTGGATTAATTTTTTACAAGTAGAAAGGTCTACGAACGATGCTATTAAGCTTAGAAAAAATTTTAAATTGGAAAAATTACTGCCTTGTTTGAGACTTGAACTCACAGAACTTGGATTGTTTTATACAGTACTGTTTTATGATCTCAGGATTTTCAAGTGCGATTTTGTATTACTAAAACACCTATTCTCTGAGTAACATTAAACATTTATTCAGCAAATAGGCCACACGGGCACTTTTACATGACAAATTTTTATAAGCAATAAAAATAACAAACAGAAGTATAATCTTCAATGATACTAACGAAATTCATGTTTAAATACGTCGCGTCTCGGTTTGCTTAGCTAACAGCACGGGAGTGTGTCAGCCAAGTTGTCAAAGCAAAAAAGGCGACGCACCGGCAGTGGAGTAGGTATATTACACTACACGATCCATCTTGAACCATGACTCCTCCTCCTCATAATTTAATATCTATCTTACCTACGTCCTTGCTATGCAGCCACTTACCAAATCCCGACCAAGAGCATGTCGGGCCATGCTCCGTTTTCCCGTCCTTCACAAAAGGCTTCCTTGAACGGGAGCTATTAAGTATCATGTACAAGCAAAAGAACACCATTTCATACCTCTTTTACTAAGATGAGAAGACTTTACGATAGCTCAAAAACAGCTTAACTGATAGATAACCTTCGCTGTTGCATGTTTTACCTATTTGTTTTTTTATTTTGTTTTATGTTCATGTTTTTTTCTTTATTATTAATCTTTCGGAGCGATTATTTTCAAACATATTTACTGTATTAAAATTATTGTTGATGATACCTAATTGGTTTTAAAAGACCTATCCAACGATACTCACACAGGGTTAAGGCGCAAAAAAATTCATCCCCACTCACGCGAAATTGCAGCTTTCTAGCACTAACGATCACAGAGTAAAGCCGCGGACGGACAGACAGACGGAGATTGCGGAACTATAAGTGTTCCTAGTTGACTACGGAACCCTAAAAACACCTGTACTAACCATGGATACAATAAATAAATAAATGATAAATACCACGATTCAAGATATTTTAGGCAACGTTTGGAAATCACAATTTTTACCCTCTCATCCCCTTGGTCATTCATAAAAATGTTTGTCTACTTCCAGATGACATAGAAAGTTGAAATGTGGCACTATTGAGTAGCATATAACATATTAAGCAATTGAAGAACGTTATACACGAAAGGAGCTTTGACATAAGTAAATAAGCGGCTTCGAAAGAACTCGATTTCCAGATAAGAGTAGATAGCTAGCGAAAATGTTTACGAACTTGGCATTCTTTCACATTTATGTTTTTGATGGGATTTATGTTACATCAGCTTATGCCTTAATTCAAGTTGCCATAAACAAAGTCTAAATAAAGATGAATAACACCGAGATAGTAGTCTTTGTCTGTCACAGTCCTAATAGTTATTTGTTTTATTAGGGGCAAAGTTCGTGTCTAACCACTCGTGCTAATATTAATACAGTAACAGTCTCTTGACGTGAAATATGTATTTCATACAATTTTTTATTTTTTTTATTCTTTGACATTTGGAGAACCTTTACACCTCCAAATCTTATTATTGTGTATTATTATTTTTCTCAGACCGTGGGGACCTTATACATCTCCAAACTTAATGTATTAACCGTGGAGACTATACGTCTCTGTCATATTGTATAATATACTTGACTTGGTACATACTAGTTATGTACAGAATGTAGCATTAGTTTATGAGACTGCTAGTTTAACAGTCCAGACGCGGTTTTTTTATTTAGTATAAATTTTATTTTGACACTTGGAGAGACTTTACACCTCCAAATTTTATTAGTATTAGTACTCTGACATTGGGGACCTTTTACATCTCCAGATTTAATGTGTTTTTAACCATAGAGACTATACATCTCTATTGTATTGTATTAATTATTTATTTTAAGATTATTATAATGTAATGTTTACCCAGGTATTGGCTGTTGTATTTATAAATGTTGTTATGTATTTTTCATGTCACTATATGATGTTACTATAAATGTTGTATTGACTTGTAAAAGAGCCCTTGAGGCCTACTTGCAGAATAAATTTTTGCATTTTGAATTTTGAATACGCGGCGAATTGAAAGACCCAAAATTTGAATAACGAGCCTAGTGAGTTCTAAATAAATAAAAGTGGAATCTTGAGCATTGCAAGAGAAAACTTTGCTAACAAGTAAAACAAAAAAAAATTCACCACACCAACGGGGAAAAGACAAACATACACGCTATTAAATATTTATAATTCAATATCATCACTCAAAAGTCAATTGTACCTGTCAACATGAGCAATCAATTAAAAATTTCCTTTTTTGTTATTTTATACTACGTGGCAAACAAGCATACGGCCCGCCTGATGGCAAGCAGTCTCCGTAGCCTATGTACGCCTGCAACTCCAGAGGAGTTACATGCGCGTTGCCGATCCCCCGGTCCCCTCGTTTAGCTCTGGTAACCTTACCTTCTCACCGGCAGGAACACAACACTATGAGTAGGGTTTAGTGTTATTTGGCTGCGGTTTTCTGTAAGATGGAGGTACTTCCCCAGTTGGGCTCTGCTCTAGATCTGGAATGACATCCGCTGTGCTGTGCCCTACCACACAAAGCGAGATGACATTACTTTGAAATTACTTTTCCACTCTTTTGGATAAAATGCAACTTTAACATCAGTTTTTGAAGAATAAAGAGAGCTTTTAATAGTGTGGTGAAAATATTATTTTTACATTTCGGTAATTTGCATAATGAAAACTGTCAAAATTCCTAAAGGAGGAGGTTCTCCATTCGGTTGTATGTTTGTTATTTCCCTCTTAAGAGGCTGTCAATACCTAAAGCGCGCACTGTCTATTTGTATCGGAGTAAATGAGATAGCACTGTCGCATGTTACTGGGCCTGGGCAAGGGAATAATAAGAAAAATATTTAAATAAAAAAAGTGGATTATTAGTGTAATATTTTACTCAATAGCGGTTTAGATATAAATGTTTTGAAATTGTGATTTTAATTGCAGACCCATAAGTCAAAACAATAATAAAGACATAAAACCGCTTAATTGTGATTTTAAGACCAATCTTTGCAATTATTTTCTATCGAGCCGATTTCGTTCAATCATGTATCGAGTACAACCACGGTCTTTGAAATATAATTAATATGAACATATATTTTTCTTACTTGACTAAAACAAATAGTCTTTCTTAAAAAACTGTTTAAGTAACATCAATTTCAAGGACATTGGGTGTTGACAGTCTCTTAAGTGAGCAATATACTGGCCTTTCTGGCCTTAGCGTCTATTTCAGAATTTTCAGACGATCTATGGTGCAATGTCCGAAAAACATCTTTTTCGGTGACTGAAAAGACCGATGCGAGAGCGGCATACTTTGCCACAGAGCCGGCAAGGGAAGTTCGCGACGGATTGTGACGTTTCGGAGAGTGAAATGGTACCTGTCACCCGAGTTAAACACTACTTTTCATTTCGAATACGAAGAAAGTTAACTACATGCGCATTTAAAAAACATGGTTAAGTAGGTATAAACTTCAGTAGTATTTCATTCAGATTCAGAGCATGAGAAATGAAATAGGAGTTTATGTGACTGCTACATTACTTTATGAGGGCAGTAACTACATATGTCAGTGTCAAGGGCCCTATTTTTAATATATAATCAACAGTGATCGGAACTATGGGAGTAAAACTTTAACAAAACTTATCAAGCGGACGTAAAAAGAGTGCTTATAGCCTTAAACATATTCGAATATCTATGAATGTAAATATTTTTATGGCTGTAAGTACTATACTATTCCTATCCCTATGGACATGAATATTTTTAGGGCTGTATGCACTATTTTATGTCCGCTTAATAAGTTTTGTTAAAGTTCTACTCCCATAGTTCCGATCACTGATAATCAACCCACCTATCGTGTTCTTGGCATGGAACATAAATATACTCGTAGATGTGTAATAAAAACAAATTCCACAATTTTAAATCTCGACTTTTTTCATTCAACATATTTTTTTATCTTACGGCCCGATTCGAAGAATGATTAAGACCCGTTTAAGATCTTGGAAAGATCTTTAAAATATCGATAACTAAACGACATTTCAAAATTGACGTTTATTTCGATTCTGCTGTGATCTCAATACGATCTATCTACGATATTTCTAACGTCAAAGTGACATTGGTTGCTCGAATCGAGCTGCTTCCGTCATTATACGACATACAAACGATGTCTAAATGAGAACGTATCTAAGCCAGCTGGGCTAAGATGGTCGGCTTTTTATCATTTGTCACCATGCCTGTCACGTTCATAAAATATGTAAGTGCGAAAGTGACGGACATAGTGACAAGTGATAAAAATGGAACCATGATACCGCCGCAGAACTTATCGTTATCGTATCGCATTCTTCGAATCGGGCTGTTAAACCGTTTTATAAAATGCTTAAACATTACAGTGCAAGTTTAACCAGATATCACCTTAGTAAGCTTTAAAATTCAAAGATGCAATTCTATTCATAATATTGTGTTCGAAATAAAACATCCGCTTCCGATAGAGCAGCGTTACTAAGGCGATAAGAAGGCAAACTGCAGCAGCACGACGGTGTAGGGCACGAGGCCGCTGAGCAGCCGAAGCGGGAACGCTGCGTCGACATCGAACACGCCGAACGCCGACATCTTGCGCAGCGACGTGCGGTTCAGCCGCAACACGTTCTTGCAAGTCTTGCGCATGCCTGGAAAATCAACGGAAAAAAAGAACTGTAGTATTTTTCTAAATTCTACTTTTTTATTCCGCACACGGCGAGAAGTTGATAACTCGCGAGCTATAATAGAATAAATTTTGAACCTTATATGATAGGTACTGTTTTAAGTTTAAATTTCTTCAATTTTATATCTCGAGTTATCTTAACAACTTCTTCCGTTTTCGAATTAACTTCTTAAGTTTTTAGCTTAATTATGTTTACCAATTAAATTCTAGATTAGTTTGCTCTTATTGAATAAAATATGAAAGGCAATTTGGTTCTAAATTACAAAGGTTTTTGGCAAATATAACATTTTTGGTACAAGCTTTTATCGATGATGGTACTTTTCTTACTACAAGCAACTTATACTCATCGAGACAATTCTAATAACCCCGGACACAATAAGTAATATTTGTTTGCGTTGTTTTATCACAGAGTTCCTACTGTGGCCACCTTCTATCTCCATCATCAGATCAGCTTGATGGTACCATAATATTGCATGGTCACTCGACTACTCGACATATGTAGGTATGCAAATTTTCAGTTCCATCGGAAACCAGGAAGTGGGTCAAATTTAACTTGCAAGATTTGTCCCATACAAGCATAGTTATATACATACATAAGTACGAGTACCATGAGCTGTTAAAGTGCATGGCGACTTTATTAATAAATTCATTCATAATTTCTTCATGCAGCTCACTGTACATTGCAAGTTAAATAAAAGCTTGTAAAAAGTGGATGAAAACTTTCATACCCGCTCAGGACTTACCTGTACTGTGCTGTACAGTACTGCTTAAAATCTGAGCACATGAACTTTCAGCAAGTTTTATATTTCTATAAAAAATTTCACAGGCAATGCTCACGGTGAGTAGCAATATAAAGTTCTTGACATTCCAAACTACAAAGAAACTTCGAGTCAAAACTGTTTGAAACTGTAAAACGAAAATGAATATTAGGTAGATTATTTTAACCCTTTTCCAGGTATAGTACGATTTATCGACCACATACGCGCCATTAGAATTTCAATTTTAGCATTCTGATTTAAGGTTCAAATTAGATTACACTTTCAGGAAATGTTATTTGTCTTCAAATGAATCATCAAACCTGGATTTATTTAATATATTCCATATTTGGATTTTTTGGGGAAACCTTGTAGATTGGTGCGGCCTAGAAAAGGGTTGACCTGTCGATTTTGTCAAAGTCGATTAACTTAATCAAATACTTACAATGGGTTCTTCAGAACTTGCGTTTTCAAACTCGATCATATATTGCAAATTCAATAAAATATGCATAAAAGTTTGGAACCCAAATAAAGTAATCTGCCGAAATTATTAAATTTATCAGAATATATGCTATATCTTCATTTACACATACGGTACTAATTCAAACACAGAATTCCTTTAAATAATTCCATTTCCCTTTTTGACATTGAAAAAATATTTGCAGTACGTTGTTTTGTTACATGGTCTAATTTTGTTAATTATACGCATATATTCTCTTATTAATTTAATGGCATAAATACTTGAACTTACCGAAAACTGATACACTTTGTTACTTAAACGAAATGCTCTAATTATATCAGTATATGCATTGAACATATCGCTTTCTGAGACCTCAAAATTTACTATATTTTCTTTAGGTTTAATATGTGTTTCCTTACTTTTTTCCAATTTATGAATCCAAGCAATCAACTCGTTTTTTATCATTACAACAGATCGAATAACATGAACTACTTGTATATCATAAATCATCAATGGTATTACCAAACAAAAATGTACTAGCAAATCAAGAATACCAAAATCAATACAAGCCGAAAGCCAGTGAAAAACGTAGATAATAAGAACCAACGATATACTAAGCCAATTTTGGATCTTATGTTTGCAAAGAAATTCTTGTTTGTCAATTCTTATTACGTCGAGCACATGTTGCAATTTGATAATAAGTTCAACGACAGAGCTTCTATGGAATGAATTAACGATATAGATAATAACTGATGTAAAAGAAAAATATGTAAAATCAAAATAAAGCAAAAAATCAACAACACCAGTACTAACACTCTTAGTAATTTCATTATAAAATATAAAACGAAAGACGTGGCTCAACGTGAGAATAAGACAACCAATTATGGACTTTATGTAAAAAGACGCATGGTTGTCGGGAGTGATGAAATTGTTAATGATGCTGAACCTAGGCATTAAAAAGCAAGACTGTACAAAGTTTAGAGGAAATAACATAGCTTGGAAATCTTGATCAAGTATATTGTTTATCAGGTACTCAGTTTGGAACCTTCTGTTTAATTCCATTTTGTTCTTGACGATTTGATCAAAAGTCGTGTTTTTCGTGTAATCTCTTTGAAACTTTTAATATAACTTATGAAAAGCTGGGGCAAGGCAAAGTGATGTTTAAGGCGATAATCATATTAAAAGGAAACCCCATCAAAATAATGAGCCCTTTTTAATTATTAATGAATTAGTATTGTCTGTCAATAACTAATGATGTACGAAAATTGATTGCAATATTTATTTTTACAAAGAGAGACATTTGGTTTTCTATCAATATTTTATTTATTTATGGATTTATGGTTTGTTGTCAGGTTCTTCTTTAAATATCAATGTCAATATTGGTACATTTAATTTATTATACAAAACGTACTTTTTTGTTGGATTATTGTTATCAATATATATGGAAGTATTCAGTATTCAATACTCTCAGTCTAGTCTCTCTGTGTCTGTGTTTCTGGTTGCAATATATTCCTGAACTCAAGCCCCGGGCCTTATTTATGTGGATGGTAACTAAACATTATTCCTGATCTTTTTTTTTGAGTGACCTGAATGATATTAAGACTTGGTTGAGTCAATATTAAAGCCATAGGCTCATTATTTGAATTGGCTTGTAGGTAAACTACACGACATGATAATTGTATGTCAGCCGCCGTGAAGCAATTACATTAATTTTTATCAATAACCTAATTTGGTAAATGCAGACTTTTGTGATATTTATTGACAAAACAAAGTATGTAAAACATAATAAAAACACCTAAATTAAAAACCTATCAATACATAATTTGGCATGCGTCGAAGTCACTCAGTAGGGGGCCCATAAAGCTGGCCGCGTTGCCCCGCTAGATGGCAATGCTGATCCGCTGAGCAAAATATTGGCCAGCCCTCTGGTCACCAGAAGCCTCTATAAGGCGCTTTGAGGCTGCTCATAAAGGTGACGCGCGCTGGGCCCCCACGGTCCCAGGGTTTCCAAACCCTAATTCCGCAAATATGTAGACATATTTGCGGAATGACATATTTGCAACGTTTGAGGCTTTCGGTTCGGCCGAGGATGCGGCCGCACCAGCGCCAACTTTGTTGCCTGGAATATGGAACGGCGCCAGGGTATCCACGCAGGTGTATCCCAGACAAGTGGCCGACCCATACTCCAAGGCACCAGCATACATACTAACTATTTTTGCTATTTGGTATACCTACCAAAAATTAATGATTTTTAATCCAAATAACTTACAGGTTTCTAACTACTACTAGACCTAGAGATATTTTGGAACATACTGTGAGAATATACGAAATATAACAACTTTCTGTATTTTTTTTGCATATTAATTCCTTTATTTCTCTTCTTAGGATGAGGTTGTTTTACAATATGAATATAACTGTAAAATATAAAAACACATTGAAAAACGATTCAAAACACATTGTTAATAAACCTAACCTAGGGTGCCACCAGCAGCGGGGCAGGGCTCAAGCTGCCGGTGGTCAGGGCCGCAAAGAGAGGAACCGCCGGACTATCCGCACCGTGTCCAAGACCACAAGGCCTTCTGCATATGACTCTTGATCCAGCCACACAATGAGAGTCTCTCTAGGTGTTGATCGAGACTCTTCGCTATGAGACCGTTCGTTGACACGACTTTCGGAACAATGATCGTCGAGTCAACATCCCACATGGCGGTTATCTCGTGAGCCAAGTCTAGGTACTTGCTGAACTTGTCATCTCAGCTTTCACGAGATTATTATTATAATTATAATCGTAAATCACCTTAAACCTTATTTATGTATTTTAACTTAATAAACTTATAAAAAGAAAAAACCGACCTACTTAATTTAAAATGCCACCACAATCATTTACGACTTAAGTACAAATAAAATTAGCCCCAAGTTGTTATGGAGGAGCCCTATTGTGATCTTTATAGTAAGTAAAATTGTTTATTTGTATGAATCTACTTTATTATAACGTTATCTTATCATCAGCATTTAGTTCTCCGACAAGTCTGTACTTCAGTTATTACCATTCAAACTTAGGGTACTTTTCAGTCACACAGAAATTTTTGATTGCCATGCAACGAGTAGGTTTGGTAAAACACATACAGTTGCAATATTGGCAACTGGACGTGTTTACACGTTATTTATATATTTTAAGAAAGATAAACGGTTCGGCTTTTGTTTTAATTAATCAACTCTGTAAAAAGAAAACTGAGACACGTTGTATAATATTGTAAGTATCAAATAACCTTTCAACCCATACGAGTATATATGAGTAATAATTAAGGGATCTGTACCTGTAACTTTTTAATCAGTCAAAACCTTTGTGACAGAACTAATGACCTGACTAAGCAATAAAAAAATCGTATTTGATTGTATTGTATCGCTGATTCAATATTTTTTGATACGACTTTCATTAGACTTATAAGCTTATAACTATTAATTGGAATATACTGAAAACTCTATGTTATTGGCAGTATTGAACATCGTTATGATTTTTGTTTTTGATTATATTTTAGGCATAACACATTTACTGGTTGAGTGAGCGATGACACTACTAATTTAATTGCTTTTTTTTCAATAAAACTAATAACACTTCAATGTACATTAAGCCGCTGAATAAGATAACGTCACTTAGTTTATATCAACAAAATACAAATAAGGAAATAAAAAAATGTTTTCACAACAAGACGCAATTAAACTGCACAGTAATTACGCCAGAAGTAAAATAAAAATAAATAGAAGACTACAAACCGAATACTTATTAAACAATATAATTGACAAAGAGTTCCAAACTATGTTGTTGCCTTTGGGCTTAGTCCCATCTTTGTTCATAATGTCTCCGTTTAAGATCATTAATAATTTCATCACGCCCGAAACCCGAGTGTCGTCTTATGTCAAATCTTTTGTCGGTTCTTGTATTCTTGTGTTGGGTCACTTGTTTCGTTTGTATTTTTCCACTGAAGCTATTCAACGGCCTGACAGTGGTATTGCGATTTACATTGTTTATTTCGATTTTATATTCTTTTCTTTAATATCAATTATGACCCATTTTGTCAGTTCAGCACAGAGAAATAACATCGTTGAGCTTATTATTAGATTGCAACATGTGCTCAATTCTATTAAAGTTAACAAAGTAGAATTCCTTTCCAAAGAGAAGCGAAAAAATTGGCACAGTGTATTTATACTTTTTAGTTTCTACGTTTTTCAATCTAGTTGTGCTAGTCAAGATTATGGATTTCTTGAGTTTTTGCGTAATGTTATATTAGAGTTACCGATGTTGATTTTTGACATCCACATAATTACGATTACTCGTATTATTATGATGATTAGAAACGAGCTTCTTGCCTGGAATCATGTAATGGAAGAATATAAGAAAGTATACATTGCTACTGAAGATGAAATTGTAAATGTCACTGTCCCGGAAAACGATATGTTTCATGCGTATGATAATGTAATAAAATCGTTTGGTTTATGCAATAAAGTGTATCAGTTTTTGGTAAGATGAAGTCTGTATAATAATATTTTAGGAAGTCTAAATAAAATAGAAAATTACGACATTGCGAATCATATTTTTCAGGTAACTTACTATGGATTGCATACGTTCATACGTATTTTAATTACGTTGGAACTATTTCTGGACCTTGGAAAAACGAGTTCTGAAGAAAGTTACGTGAGTTTATGATTTCATGACCTTTATTCTAAATAGTTTAGTCAACTTATTGTTGAAAATATGTTTTCGTTTTTCAGTTGGCGACATTTATATTCCTCGCTTGGAATATGAAAGGATATTTGTCAATAGTATTTTTATGTATCGCCTGCGAACATTTTTATAGATCTGTGAAAATTGTTGAGAGTTCTTGTGTTCAAATTTTGAGTTACAGTCAAGCTGCAGGTTAGTATGAGAGTGATAATAGTTATTTCTTTTAAAAGTGGGCAAAGTAGTTTAACCGCTCGTGCCAATATTCATACTCGAGCAAGCGAAAGATTCCAAAATTGAACCAGGAACATAGCTAGTGGTGCGAATAGTGGAATCTTGAGCCTTGCGACGGTTTCAAAGGACGAAGGTTAAACAAATTTTGCCACCGAGTGAAGCACAAAATTTTTCATCACCAACGCGAAAAAATACTGCCTGTTAAATATCATACAAAATCAAACCAAAACAAATCCAAATGAACATTATTAAACATTTATTGTTAAAAATCATCATTTAGAAGTCAATTCTACCAGTTAACATAAGGAAACTACTCAAAATTTGCATCAGATTACTTTGCCAATCAAGAGTGACCACAGCTGGTGTGGTGAAAAATTGTGTTCTTCAATTTGTATTTTTATGTGGCTCTTCCAACTAGTTTCGGGATCAAAAGTTAATGGATACCAAATATGTATTCAGCTGAACCTAGCTTTTAACAAACTTTATAACATAACATTACTTTTGTCGGCTGTGCATTCAGCTCTGGCGGCTTTTTTAGTTATCTGCAGACATTGACATACGTCTGTCTAGGGACAGGGCTTACGGGCACTAAGCTTGGTGCTAGTTCAGCGGTGTCACCCACGAATTCGAGCCAGTCATGCAATCTAAGTCTAAGTTGCGACCAATCGCGCGCGTGATGTGAACTCATCAACCAATTGCGTGTGCGTAACACCGCTGTACTGGCCCCATTCTTATTGCCGGTAAGGCCCGTCCTTAGATATATGTCAATGTCTGCAGAGATGTACAGTCACGTCTGAAAATTCGATACAGACGAAGTGCCAAAAATATGTATACACGTTTATTGCCCATAAATTAATAAATGTGTATACATATTTTTGGCACTGTCGTCCGTGTCTATATTTTCAGTCGTGACCGTACAGTACATATTTCTCAGGCACAACCACAGGTATAGTTTTTTTAGACGTGTCCATCTGGAAAGTAACAAAATATCTTTTTAGGCATCCGCAAGACTTGTAAGAACGTGTTGCGGTTAAACCACGCGTCGCTGCGTAAGATGTCAGCGTTCGGCGTGTTTGAACTGGACGCAGCATTCCCGCTGCGGCTGCTCAGCGGACTCGTGGTCTACACAGCCGTACTGCTGCAGTTTGCTTTCTTGTCGTCTTAGAAACGCTGATCTAAGAAGTATCTGTTTTTATATGAGAATAATACTTTAGAATAGGTACAATATAAATATATTTTTTTTGTAATAATAATAATCAGACATAGAAGTTTTTGTGGCAAAATGCTTTCTTGTCGTCTTAGAAACGCTGATCTAAGAAGTATCTGTTTTTATATGAGAATAATACTTTAGAATAGGTACAATATAAATATATTTTTTTTGTAATAATAATAATCAGACATAGAAGTTTTTGTGGCAAAATAAAGTGATTGACAAAATCAAATATCGACATGTTTATTATCGATGTTACCTGAGCGTTATAGATATTTTTAACATGTTTCAGAATTGTTTTATAGCACTAAAATCTACGCTAGTTTAAGTTTGCCGTAAAATTATTTACAGTATACATATGGTGAAAATATCGTGAGGAAACCTGCACACATCTGCGAAGAAATTCAAAGGTGTATGTGAAGTCCCCAATCCGCATTGGGCTAGCGTGGGGACTATAGCCCGAGCCCTCTTGCACATGAGAGGAGGCCTGTGCCCAGCAGTGGGACGTATATAGGCTGAATTATTATTTTTATTATTATGGTGCTACTTTGCCGCACTAGTGCGAAAATTAGCACATTACGTTACTCTGTCTATGTACTGTAAAATGTTGTACAATACATGTGCGAATAGGTTATTTGCAACTCGTGTCGATTTAAAACACTTCTTTCGGTCGTATTTTAATTTATCACCACTTGTTTCGAATTTCCTATTTTTCGCACTTGTATCGTAATGTACTATTACAGTACATAATGGTGCTACTTTACCACACTAGTGCGAAAATTTGCATATTACGTTACTGTGTCAAATATTTAAAGAGCCATATGTACTGTAAAATGTTGTACGATACATGTGCGAATAGGTAATTCGCAACTCGTATCGACTTAAAACACGACCGAAGGGAGCATTTATCGCCACTCGTTTCGAATTTTCTATTTTTCGCACTTGTATCGTAATGTACTATTATACGTCATGTTCGAAACTATCTCTATTTCAAATCCTTATATCGAGGTCCTGATTTAAATACAAATTAATAATTTTGGTGAGGTGTTTTATATTTAGCATTTCATGTAAATTTTCTTGTGGGCTCAAATCAAGAAAATTCACATGAAAACCACGAGGTTGCGGAGTGTTAGGGTCGGCAACGCGCATTTAACTCCTTTAGATTAGCAGGCGTCCATAGGTTACGGAGCCTGCTTACCATAAGGCAGAACGTATGCTTGTTTGCCACCGACGTAGTATAAGTTTAGTGTAAGTGTAAGGATAGTTTTAATTTAATTTACTTGATAATAGATATCAAGTAAATTAAATTAAAACTATCCTTTAAACAAACAAATTATTAAACAAACTTTAATAATTTGTTTATTTTACATATTACATATTATTATTTTACAATCCATCGATTAACTTTTAGGTTCTTCTAGACTATGCAGAGCTCAAATAACACAAGTATACATTTTCCACTTTACGTTATTGATTGATATTAAGGTAATTGCTTCACGACAGCTGACACAATTATATCAATAATAAGATATTTTTATATAATATATTATGCATAAATAAATAAATAAATATTTGGGGACAATCTTAAACAGATCAACCTAACCCCAAACTAAGCAAAGTTTGTACTAGTCACACAAATAAATGCCCTTACCGGGATTCAAACCCGGGACCATCGGCTTTACTTTATAGATTCACTACCTTGTAGGCCAGACGTTAATATAAGTACAGTCAGCATCAAAAGTAACGGATCAAACAAGGTTTCAAAAGTATCTACCACTCTGTAACAGCTTAACAACAGTTGACGGTTCTATATGCAGAACAATTAAGACTGTAAAAGACTTTTGAAGGGAATTTTAGAGATTAATCTATATTTGGAAAAGTTATGCGGGATATCAGATACTTTTGGCGCGTTGTTTCATCCGCTACTATTGATGCTGACTGTACCAAATACAGACCTAAAAAACTTTAACAATCTTATTAATGTATATATGTAATGTATGAATTTGCAATATATGATAGAGGTTGAAAAAGCGAGCCTTGGAGAAACCTTTGTAAGTATTTTCAAAAATTCGCATGGGCGTAATTTAAATACATTAATTTCTCTGGTATTCAATTTTCTTTCAATATAATTTATTATTAACGGTCCATATTCATTAGGCCCCTAATATATGAATCCTTAAAAAGGGGTCATAATTTTAATAACAGATAAGGTTCATTGAATTCTATTTATAACATCTACGTACATTTTTCTTTTAATATGATTGACCACCAACTAAATATAATCACTTTGCCGCGTCCTTTTTTTTCGTAAGTAATATAAAAAGCTTCAAGGAGATTACACGCCCATAAAGTTATTTCAACTGAAATAATGAGTAACCAATTCATCAAAAACAAACGGGAAATCAATAATAGCTTCCGGACGGAGTACCTGATGAACAATATACTTGATCAAGATTTCCAAGCTATGTTGTTTCCTCTGAACTTTGCACAGTCTTGCCTTTTAATGCCTAGCTTTAGCATTATTAACAATTTCATCACTCCTGACCACCATATGTCTTTTTACATAAAGTCGATAATCGGTTGTACTTTTGTAACGTTGAGCCACGTTTTCCGTTTTTTATACTATTACGAAACTACTAAGACTTTTAGCACTGAACTTGTTACTTTTTTGCTTTATTTCGATTTCATTTTTTTTTCTTTAATGTCATTCATTACGTATATCGTCAATTTATTTCAGAGAAGCTATGTCGTTGATCTGATTATCAAATCGCAACATGTGCTTGACCGCATTAAAACTGACAAAAGAGATTTTTTTTATATACTCAAGATTCAAAATTGGCTGAGTGTATTGTTTGTCGTTAGCTTTTACATTTTTCATTGGTTTTCGGCTTGCTTTGATTTTAGTATTCTTAGTCTTCTGGCTGGTTTCTATTTGACAGTACCATTGATGATTTTTGATATACAAGTAGTTCATGTTACTAGATATGTTGTAATGATCAAAAATGAGTTAATCGATTGGATTCATAAAATGGAAGAATATAAGACAATACTCGATAAACCTGAAGAAGAAGTAAATTATGCTGTATCGGAAAGTGATATGTTCAATGCGTATACTGATATACTTAAAGCATTCAGTTTAAGTAACAAAGTGTATCAATTTTTGGTAAGTTTAAGTCTTTTTATGGTTCCGTACCTCAAATGGAAAAAAACCGGCCAAGAGCATGTCGGGCCACGCTCAGTGTAGGGTTCCGTAGTGACTTAGGCGTCACAATAAGCTAAACTGGAGCTTAAAGTATAGTAAATTGTTAACCAAGGGATGAAACGGTACCTTTCGCCCGAGTTAAACAAATAGGCAAATTTGCATAATCAGTACCTAATTAAAGTAAGTCTTTTTACTATGAAAGGAAAACTTTTTGCGATAACTCAAAAACAGCTAAACTGATCATGTCCGCTATAGTTTTCATTTAATGTCTTTCTTAAGCTCTACTTCCACGATTTTTTTCATATTTTTTGGACCTATGGTTCAAAAGTTAGAGGGGGGGGGACACAATTTTTTTTTCTTTCGGAGTGATTATCTCCGAATATATTCACTTTATCAAAAAATGTTTCTTGAAAACCCCTATTAGTTTTGAAAGACCTTTCCAACGATACCCCACACTCTAGGGTTGAAGCGAAAAAAAAATTTCACCCCCACTTTACGTGTAGGGGAGGTACCCTAAAAAAAATTAAATTTTTAGATTTTATTGTACGACTTTGTCGGCTTTATTGATTTATATATCCATGCCAAATTTCAGCTTTCTAGCACTAACGACCACGGAGCAAAGCCTCGGACAGACAGACAGACAGACAGACAGACAGACAGACAGACAGACAGACAGACAGACAGACAGACAGACGGACATGGCGAAACTATAAGGGTTCCGTTTTATGCCATTTGGCTACGGAACCCTAAAAACGGGATCCTTATAGGATCACATTGATGTCCTCGACTGCTGTGTTCGTCTGTCTGTAAGTCAAGAGCCTGTATCTCGGTAACGCCTGCAGGTATCGAGTTGAAATTTAAACCATATACTCAGATTTACAGCCCCTTAAAGCTTCCAAAAATCAAACTTCTAAGTTAACGTAAAAAAAGATACAGCCGTTTATGCAGAAAAAACGTATATTATGACACTCAAGGGTATCAAAATTCATATGGTACTTCCCGTTGACCTCAAACTATGAAATTTGGCAAGTCATATCTTTTTACACTACAAATACAAGAAAAAATCTCAAAACTATAAATTTGTAAAAAAAATAATAAAAAAAGGTAAAATATGGAACCCTCGGTGGACGAGTCCGACTCTGGTTTTTTTAATTGTAGTACCTATATAATGTTTATATATTGTAGTATATAGTGTCTATTAGTTCTCGATAAGTAGTAAGCCTATATTATGTGAAATTAGATTAAAATAAGAAGAAGAATAAGATCTACCGTATTTCTGCGTAAGTTATTAATTTTACGTCCTCAGAAGTATAATCATTATTTCAGATTACGTTCTTTGGGTTCCAAACGTTTATGCATATTTTAATGAATTTGCAATATATGATAGAGGTTGAAAAAGCGAGCCTTGGAGAAACCTTTGTAAGTATTTTCAAAAATTCGCATGGGCGTAAATTATTCCAAATTGAAGTTAGTCTAAGATTTGTTTTCATTTTACAGTTTGAGAACAGCTTCACCAAAAGTTCCATCGTGCTTTGGAATTTCAAGAACTTGATATATTTGATAACATTGAGCATTGCCTGTGAAAATTTCTATAGAAATATAAAACTTGCTGAAACTTGCTGTGCTCATATTTTAAGCAGTGCTGTACCAGGTATGATAGTTTTCATTCGCCTTCGTTATTGCAAAAGAGATTACCAATTTTATTCTGAAAGAGCTATTAAAAACATTGCAAGTTAATTAAAAAGTTGAATATAGAAAAATATTACAGTGTTTCGTTTGCGTGAATTTTCCAGACATGCGCAAGACTTGCAAGAACGTGTTGCGGCTAAACCGCGCGACGCTGTGCAAGATGTCGGCGTTCGGCGTGTTTGAATTCGACGCAGCGTTCCCGCTGCGGTTGCTCGGCGTGCTGGTGACCTATACCGTCGTGCTGCTGCAGTTCGCCTTCTTGTCGTCCTAAATGCGCAACTATCTCACGTTGACAACCTTGAATTTTAAAGCTAGCTAGTTTTTAATTTGTATGTGATTTTTCATCTTGGCTTGACATCACCTATTATAACCATTTTCATCCACGACGGAACGGTCACGGTATACTTATATACTTATGCTTCCTAGGTGAGATGATGTTTGTGTTTAGAAAACGGATTTTTCGAAAAAATATCTGTTATTGTTATACACAAGTAATTTGACGTGTGTTGTTGTTGACAGACTTAAAAAAATAGGAAGAGATTTGATTTTTTAATAGCATTGGTTCACACACTTCAACTTCAACTTATTCAACTTGAACACACTGCTGGCGGCACGTCCCGGCATTTCGATGTTTTTAAGCTGAACTATCAGAGAGTAGTTTGATGGACAATAACTTAAGCAAATGTGTTCTAATTTAAATGATATTAAGTAAACGTGTAGTTGAGAGCATCACATTTTGGTCATAAAATTTTGAGTAGGCTCGATCACGGGGTTATGGAGCTAGAAGAGCCTAGAAGGCCCAAAAGCTATTTGTGAGGGGTCTTGCTATTCTGGTCATTCTTTTGCAAGAAAGTATGAGTGGCCATAGTATAGATTCATTGGTAGCGGTTCCTACCCAGTTCTCAGTTCGAGGCGAACTACTAGTTATGCTTTGTGTATTGTTACCATCAGGTACGCATCCTTTGTAGTTTAATAGAAAACCGGGAAAGAGGCCAAATTAACTTTACTAGTAGTTCGTCAAGGAATAATACTGGTGCAGGTGAACCTAAAATAAACCCCAATAGGGGCATTCCAGAAAAAGTGTCGGGTATGAGACGCTATTTATTTATACTTCTGATAAAACTAAGAACCTTAAATTAGGCATGATAACGTTTGATAACTTAGTATTAAATTTAACGTTATGTTATCATATAATTATCATAACTTAGCTTATAGGCGTTCCAAAATTGAAGCGCTTACCTTGTGACAAATTGTACAAGTTGCCTTTAGTTGCACCTGCGCAAGCGAGAAGTGAACGTGCTAACGAGCTCCCGCAAAGAGAAAGAGTAAAGCTCATATTTAACAACAAGTGTGACAAAGATCAATGGAATGCGAAAATTAATAAAATAACAAATTGGGTATATAAATAAATATGGACGTATTTTTGTGCTCTTTATGTGTGAGCATAACCAATGTATAGTTATAAAATATAATTGTATGTAATATAGATTACTGCAGGTTATTGAAAAAAAATAACATACTCGTACGTGTCACGTTCCTGACAAAGTAGACCTTTTGACTATGGAAGGTAGAGGCAAGGAACAGAATCTCCTTAGGCAGAACTGTTGCAAAAGTGTCCAGCTGCCAGCAATAAATAATCGTTCCAAATTTCTCCAGAGTAGCGCTAGAGTAGCTAAGAACCTAGGCGTTATTGACGGAGTGAAGTGCGCTGTTTATGATTAGATTATTTTCTCAAGTATTCTAGGTATTGTAACGCCACCTATTTATGGTTTTTTGTTGGACACTTTTTAGTATATGGAGATTGTGTTATTTGCCTCTACCTTCCATACTTTTGACCTTTAGACCTAAACACCTAACAAATTACTGTCATAAGTGTAATGTGAAACAAAAAAAACTTCAGTAACACTGTCAACTAATTTTATTATGCTTCTAAAGCTTCCATCTTCTTCAAATTAGCCGGGTCGTCCAAGGCCTTTTCTTTCTTCGTCCGGAGGTCCAAGTGAATTTCTTCTATGCTCCTCGACTTGGTTTCCGGAATGACCAGGAGCACATAAACTGAGCTGATGATACAGATGAATCCGAAGAAGTAGAAGGCTACGTGTATGCCCACAAGGTTGGCTAGAGGCTTGAAGAACAGCATTTGGAGGAAGTCGGCTATAGATGCTGTCGCCATGGTTGTGGCCATAATTGTACCTCGATACTGAAAAATTAAGTGAAAAACTGATAAAAAAGCTGGGAGGGGTTCAATTTTCAAACTGGAAGCCATAAGACGAAAGTAGAGACCCATGGGAAATCGCCTTTTCATATAAACGCAGTCCCCATTTTTTAATATAATTGAAAATATTTTGACACAATTTGTTGTATATCGACCACAGTATATGTAGGGAACGTTTGATTTTTTTCGAATTTTTAATTATTATTAAGGAGCATTTAAATATGTATGACAACTGTTTTTCGCTCATAATTTACAAAAATCTGAAAAAGACATAGTTATTGTTAACAATACAAATTATGTAAAAACATTTTCCATAATGTCAATATCCGGAGAGGAAAATGGGGACTACGTTTGTATGGATAAGCTGCCATCCCTTTTCCTCGTAAGTGTAAATGAGAAAGGGACTTACGTAAGGAATATCATCTGATATAGACTAGTTATATTTTGGTGAACAAAACAACGAGACACTTGCAGTCATCTTGCGAAAAAATACACAGGTGTTTATGTGAAGTGTTGAATCTACTTTAGACTAGCGACAATGATTTTAGCCCGATGTTTACGTCTACTGTGATGATACAAATGTGTTGTAAGCGTGGGTGCAGCTAATAGGTTAAACCAAACCAATTTAATTGGAACTCTTATAAAGAGTTCGCTTTAGTGAATAGGTATCTACATTGTAAGTTACAAAAGAAAGACAAGCGGGCTCAGGTTGACGTGGTCTACACGGACTTCCGTAAAGCTTTTGACAAGGTCGATCATGTCTTGTTACTGCGTAAGCTAGCGTATAATGGCATTAAGGGTAACTTGCTAAGGTGGTTCGCTTCGTACCTGGATAATCGCACACAAAAAATAACCATAAACGGCTTTGAATCTCGAGCATCCCTTGTGCCATCTGGTGTAATCCAAGGATCTATACTAGGACCGTTGCTATATTCTTTGTTTATTAACGACATTAATAAATGCTTTTTGAACTGCAACTTTGCTTTGTTTGCAGACGATTTAAAAATTTACAAGGCTGTGAATGACCAAAGCGACTGCAAACTTATTCAGGATGATCTTAACCGCTTCCACGCCTACTGTCTAACCAACAAACTGTATTTAGCCTACGATAAGTGTGTACATATAACTTTTACAAAAAACAAATATAAAATATTAACAAGTTACAACATAGGAGGAGAACTTGTTCAAAGAGTAAACCATGTTAAGGATCTGGGGGTTACACTAGATGAAAAGCTTACTCTCGATCAACACGTCCATAAAATTACAACCAAAGCATATCAAATGCTGGGGTTCGTTCTTAGGGCAGCCAAACCTCTTAGAAAAAGCTCATCTTACTTGTTGTTATATAATTCCTTAGTCCGTCCCTACCTTGAATATGCATCACAAGTTTGGAACCCCCATTACACAATCTACAAAAACGCGATTGAAGCTGTTCAAAAACGATTCCTGAGAGCTCTTCATTATAGAATGGCCCATGCCCCATTGTCATACGGCAAGCTCCTTGAACGGTACAAACTTAAGAGTCTGACTAGCAGACGGACTGCCTTATTCAATATATGTAGGGGTCATTATAACTGTCCCGAACTGCTAGAACATATTGGTTTTTGTGCTCCAACCTATAGAACACGAACTGCATCCCTGTTCGCGGTGCCTGCTGCGTCGAGTAACGCCGGAGTCCGTGCCCCGCTTCGCAGAATGTGTCAAATGTACAATAACGACCTAGTCTCGGTTGACATTTTTAACAATAGTCGTGCAAATTTCAAACTTAAAGTTTTACTGTTATGAAGCATTACGTACTTCCGAAGTTCATCTTAATTTAAGTAGGAACTTTTGGCCTAATATAAACTTAGTCTTATATTTAACATTGTATATGTGTAGTCCCTCGTTTTGCTTTTTAATGTTATATATGTTTGAATCTTGTCAGCACTGTAACTACTAATATTATCGTCAGTATAATAATATTAGTTTAGTACCTATTTTACTAACATTTTATACCTCAATCCGAAGGCAATGCCACTTATAAATTATTAGTTTATAAATCCTAGTGGGAATTGTCTCAGGATGTAGGTTGCACTTATAATGTAAAAACCAATATCCTCTTTTCTGTATCATCTGCCTATGTCTGTTTTTTTCCCCAATAAAGAAAATAAAAATAAAGTAAAAGCAGTTACCTTAAATGAGAATATTTCGCTAGTGAGTATAACAGACACGGGCTGCAAGCCAGCAGCATCGCAGAAGATACACAGGCACAGCGTTAAGATCGGCAGCCAGTCGGGCGCGAAGAATCCCAACTGCTTCGCTAAGAAGTAGGTCGCGAGGCCGCACATGCTGAGACCGGATACGAGCGATGTGGAGAAGAGGAGAGGCTGAAAATAATAGTTTATGTTAGTTATTTGGTTTTTAATTAACGGTCGAAGCAAATTGAGGGATTGTCAGGAACGTAATGATGTGTGGATACCCTGGTGCCGTCCCATCTAGCCGCCACGTGTTTGATAGCCGGCGGGGCAGCGGCAGCGGTTGAAACCCTAAACCCTTACAAACATTGGACCCGGGTACGTCCTTAAACTACGTCCAAAAGAGAGGTATGGACATTATGAATGTCATCTCGCTTTGAGTGGTAGAGCACAGCACAGCGATGTCATTCCAGATCTAGAGCAGAGCCCAACTGGGGAAGTACTACCTCCACCTTACAGAAAACCGCAGCCAAATAACACTAGACCCTACTCATAGTGTTGTGTTCCTGCCGTTTGCGATAAAGACCTGGGGCCGTAGGGCCGTAGCCTCATAAACTTCTTCAGGGCCTAAAAAGACTCATCGAGACTACCGATGACCGGCTGAGTGAAGGGCTGGCTCATTCCTAGGCATGGACTTCGTCAAGGGGGCAGCTGAAAGGTTCGCTCGTATTGAATTTACACACTGTCTAAACTAATTACAGGCAGATATACCTCATGTCATTGTATGTGCAAAGTTTCATTACAATCCAACACGTAGTTTTAAAATGAGAACGAAACTGCGTTTGTATGGGAAGGGGACATTCGGCCGAGCTTGCTACGGACTCTTAAAATAAGAGCGTAGCTTTGATTTTTATTTATTTATTATATGGAAGCGGTTGTTTCTCTCTCAAGTATTAACAGGTTCATCGCTTACCTTCCTTCCAGTCTTCTCCACAATGCTTGAAGCCAGGGCCGATCCAGCAACCTGCACAGCACCCAGCATCATCGCCTGCTGGTTGGGCGTCAGCTGCAGCCCCGAGCCCTGCGAGGCCATGTTGAAGATGTCTCCCGCGAAGTTGAGCACGGGTATCGCACCGCACACCTCGCGGGATAGTGTCGCTACCATCGCTATGCGGAATGCGCGGAAGAGGATCTTGTCTGATACTGTAAAGAAAGTGAATTCCCGTTTGAGATATTAATCTTATGCTTTTTACTAGCGTCTATTTAACTTGAAATGTAACTATGTGTATAATATATTTTCGGATCGTTCGACCCTATACATCTCTATGGATAATAGATAGATAGAATACTCTTTATTGGCACACCTCAGTAAAAAGATACAAGAAAAATAAACAATTGATTAAATGTAGAGGCAGACAACAGGCGCTCTTATCGCTAAAAAGCGATCTCTTCCAGACAACTTTTGGGGAGCGGAAATAGAGAATTTAATAGAAAAAGTAGGTGTTGCTAAACCGTTATGAAGCCTACATTCCAACACACAATTACCTACAGTGAATAAACATACACATAAGGAATACAAATAGACATACATAAACATACATATAATAATAATAATAATAAATAAAATAATAATAAATATTATAGGACATTATAACACAAATTGACTAAGTCCCACAGTAAGCTCAATAAGGCTTGTGTTGAGGGTATTTAGACAACGATATATATATAATATATACATATTTATAAATACTTAAATACATAGAAAACACCCATGACTCAGGAACAAATATCCATGCTCATCACACGAATAAATGCCCTTACCAGGATTTGAACCCAGAATCATCAGCTTCGTAGGCAGGGTCACTACCCACAAGGCCAAACCGGTCGTCAAAACATATAAATATTTATAATTTGATATACTATCACATTATCCTAGTATTTTACATGTTCCAGTGAACATTTTTCCCATCATGGAACAATGCTGATCCGGACATTTGGGAGGCGTGTGCGGAGCCAGCCGAAGCCAACACGTAGACACTTTAATGACATGTAAGGGGTACGTCGAGCGGTTGCTGCTTTTTCCCCAGTCATGGGACGCACGCAGAGGCAGCACCCGCTAGGATGGAAGGACTATTGAGAGTTGATGGAATCTAAAATGATGACCGGTCGGTTTTATTATAAAACACACTTTCATAGGTTTTATAAAAAAAACAGACTACTTTTTTTCTTGATATAAAATAATTCAGCAAGCAATGTATCACTACTTTGTTTTAACTCAAAACGTCTCATTAATGACGCGACGTCACAACTGTCACAAGTGACTATGATATAGGTACGAAATACATTGCCGCTTGAAAAAAATTCAAAAATTAATTATGCTCTGGTAATTAAGACTAAATTAAAAAATAACTTTCAGAATCGTTTTATAGCACTAAAACCTACGTCTAGTTTAAGTTTGAGGTTATATCAAAAATACACACTGTATTATGTCTTCTTTGTTCATAAATATTTGATTATCAAACGAACTTCTTGAAGTGAAGTTCGATCGATATTATATGAGTCACTTCATTTGAAGATATAATTTTATATTAACCATGTAGAATATATAATGGTTAATATAAAAATATATCTGAAAAATGAAGTGACGAAATATAATTAAAGAAATACATGAATGAAGGCTACACAATTTAATTCTAGATACGACTGTATCTACAATGATAAACTATGTGAAATCTTGTAACAATACTGCCTAGATTGTCTTGAGATAATAAACAGGATGTAATAAGTTATATAACTAAGGTAAATATAGATAAAATTATGTTGTTATTGCACCACCTGCCAGGTGATCTTGTATGTTTTTATGTACATTTCAATATTTTTCAAAGTATTAAGATTGAATACCTTGATTTTACGTCACAAGTTTAGATCTAAAGATCAACACAACTAGTACGCAAATATAAAGCAAAAATAGAAATAGCAAGTAGATTTTCTAATGACTGACTAAATACAAACATTTGATTTGATATTGAATGATAAGTGTAACTATGTGTGGAAAATACAATAGGTAACAGACAATATGAATACTTATTATTAAGTTTATGTTGTTCATATTGGCACGCTTTCACAATAGATCCAGACTTATTAATTTAATCTGATTTCCTTCTATATGAAACGGAGGAACTAAGTCTACTAGACTGAGGATGCCGCAGCATTTAGAACCGCGCTGTATGCTCCAAATGTATATTTTTGTATCAGCCATCATCGGGTGACTTATTAAACAGAATTTAATAAGTTTTAAGAAGCACGAGAATTTAGCTCCAGCCATACGATCGAAGGTACGTTCTCATTTGAAATTACCTTCTCAAATGAAACTGTAGAAGAAGTAATAGGGTAGAAATTACGCGAGCAAAACTTCTACAGGGTGGACAAATAAGAATGATACAATTTGTTTTTAAATTTTAATTACATTAAGTGGAAATTTTATTAAATTTTTTTTTATAAATATATTATTCAGGGTTGGCAATTGTATACGGAAGATAATTTCTGCCAAATGTCTACCACTAGCAGCAAGCAATTTTATCTCAAATGTTTCTGTTGTTTAAAACACATTGTTTGCTCGATTAATTTTGAAAAAAAGTGACAGTGATTGGCACCCAAATTCCCCAAATTTTGCAGCTCTTGACTTATTTCTGTGGGGCTATCTAAAATTACGTGTCTATGCTAACGAGCTGATGAAATTTAAACAGTTAAAACCGACTATTCGACACAAATGTACTAAGATAATGCGAAAAATGTGCGAATAGATGCTAAAAATTGGGATGATAAGGGCTTACATTTGCCTGCTGTTAGAGGTGGACATATGTCAGACATTATGTTTCGCATGAATTTGCCAACCCTGAAGAATATATTTTTAAAACAATACTTAATAATTTTTGAACTTAATACAGTAAAAATTTAAAAACAAAATGTATACTTCTTATTTGCCCACCCTGTATCTGCTCTATTTTGCATGTACTCGTATTGCAATTACCTCGTATACCTAATATCAGACTTAGATGTTGAGAGAAGTTTAAACTCACAGACTGCTTTAAGCACGAAGTTGCTGCTCTTTTCGTCCTTGGTCTGTTCGTCTTTGATCACCTGGAGCTCCCGACGAACTTGAATGTCCTCTTCGCTTCGGCAGCGAAGCCAAGCCAGCACCCGCTTCGCTTCCTGTGGATATTAGTTATTAGTGAGTGCGTCGACTTCTGGCCGAAGGTTTCGAGCCAAACCGCAGTAGGCCTAGCATTTTTTAGGCAAGGGTCTTAGGTCTCTGGGAGAGAAATCTGTGTTAAGTTTATAAATTGTGACTGAAAATGCTTTGATCTTTTAATACAGAAACACGTTGTTAGGCTAAGGGTTTGTTTGTGTTTAGTTACGAGAAAAAGAAATACTATATACCTCCTCTTTCCCGTTTCGTACTAAGAATGATGGGGATTCAGGCATCATCATGAAGAGCACCAAATGAATTGTAGGCAGGGACAGACAGACCCACAGGATGGTGTGGTAGCTAAGGTAGTCGCCAATCACGTAAAGAAAGAGGTTCCCTGTCGTGTGGAATAAGATGACCTGCGAAAAACAACAATGTGACATAATATATACTTATTATTACTAAGAACTATGAAGACGTAATGACTCAAAAGATTGCCCAAATTTCAGAGGGCCTACTGCGAACACCGAAGTTTGCGATTTGTAGGCATTTTTCACTTTTAGAAAGTTGCCTTCAGTTCCGACTAGTGATGGTGAAATTCGAAAAAAGAAAACTTGTTCTAAAGTAACATAAGTATTCAACCAATCAGACGACCAAAGGTATGAACATTGGATTGGTTGCTTTTACAACCCCGCTTTATGCCTTTATAAGGCAGACGGGATATATTTCCCACCTGATTTTGGACTTTATTTCAAAGTGATAGGGTTCAATTTTGTATAATTTCTGACACATGCCTTAAAAAGGGTTATAGAAATATTGATACAATTCTTAAGTGTGTTTAGCAGTATATAAAATCTTCACTTGATGGTTCAAAGTTATACCATGTAGTTCGCAGTCAAGTCTGCTATTGAAAAGTATAGTGATGATGTAGACACCTGTACTAGCACATGTGTTCCAATAAATGGTCTTATCTTAGGAGGTTCACATTTCTCCTGTGAATATATTCCAAGTTAAGAGCTGTAAAAGCTTAATTTTCTGATGAAACTCACACAACGGTTCCTTGTTCATTTTTACGTATTTGGTTTAATATTTTTCAAATAGTTGTGAAATTACCAAAGTTCCTAGCACTCCTCGGATGCTATCCTCACTGATCTCCTTAGTGTAGAGTGGGCAGGTGACGTAAGCCCCTCCCATCATCACGCCAACCGCCGCCCGCGCTAAGATAAAGGCCCAAATGTTCAATGAGGACAATTTTATAATCCAACAGACCTGTAAAGAGAAAGAGATTGTTAGCAAAATACCAGCAAAACGAGAGATTGAGAGATTCTTATGGTGGTCATACACCATCCTTCCTATCGTCCAATCGGCATGACGCTGCAGGCTTGATTCAATCTGCAGCACACACGATCGGTCTCGGCAGCGACGTTCAGTTGAAGCCATGGCATCCTCGGTGACAGACGACGATGTTTTAGCCGTTTTGGGCATTTTACTTTTGAAAATGAAACAAAAAAAGAACTTCGCAGTACGGGGTTGTATTTTGTGACATTTTGTGAGAGCGCGCGCACGACATCTATCACCGACAAAAATCTGACTGACTGAACTGATGATCGCCGACCGCCAATGGTCCAATCGCCATAATCAAGCCAAAAGAAGTCTTGCACAAATTGACTAAGTCACAATAGTCCCACGGTAAGCCAGGAAGGCTTGTGTTGTGGGTTCCATGACTTAGGAAAAAATATCTGTGCTCATCACACAAATAAATGCCCTCACTGGGATTCGAACCCAGGACCATCGGCTTCATAGGCAGGGTCACTATCCACTAGACCAGATCGGTCGTCAATATTTCGACGGTTCCGCGGAAATCTGCCGAATCCTGCACCAGAACAAGTAACATCACAACAAAAAACTGCGTCACGAAAATGTATGAGAAAGCTGATTATTTTTGTTCGTTTTCGGCTTGACGCTAAAGTACTAAAAGTTGTTCAGTATGACCTATATATTTACCTCTCAGAGTATGGTTAGGGTTAGACATAACAAAAACACTCTTTACATATAATATATATATATATATAGAAAAATATCCGGACATATACATACCCGGGGGTATGTCCTTAAATTACGTCCAAAAGAGAGGTATGGGCACTGTGAATGTCGTCTCGCTTTGTATGGTACGGCAGATCTAGAGCAGAGTTCAACTGGGGAAGTACCCCCGCCTTACAAAAACCGCAGCCAAATCTAACACTAGACCCTACTCATAGTGTTGTGTTCCTGTCGGTGAGTAAGGTTGCCAGAGCTCAAGAGCTCAGAATGCTTACCATCATGCGGGCCGTAATGCTTGTTTGCCGCCGACGTAGTATAAAAAAACATAGAAAACTTCCATAACTCAGAAAAAAATAGCCGCGATAAACACAAATAAATGCTCCTAACAGGATTCGAAACTGAGACCTTCTGTTTCATAAGCAGGGTCACTACCGACTACGTAAGACGCGACCGAAGTCCTCGTATACCTATACCTACAACCCAGCCGGCCAGCTTCATTGCGCATCATGTGATCGCATTTTCAAAACCAAATTTGGCTTCGCAAGTCATATTAGAGCGTTCCATTGTGCGAGGAGGACTATATATATTAGTGGCCGTTATAATACGTTATACAAGAAGTACTTACAGCGCCCATAGCTGACATGAAAATGAGGGTCAGTTTCCTTCCAATCCGATCACACAAAAACGCCATGACGAAGTCAAACACTACACACACTAAGTATGAAACTGCTGCCATCCATGATACCTGTAATAACATATTCATTAGGAAATTAAACTTATGTAACTTTCCAATAATCAGATTTCAAAATAATAAAAAAAAACCCAACGCAATGAAACGTACCCGGGCGTTTATGATATGTTTTTGGCAAACATTTCATTTTTAGTACAAGCTTTTATCGCTGACTGTACTTTTCTTTCCATAGGTTACTAATACTCATCGAGACAATTCTAACAACCCCAAACACAATGTTAAACTCGCGTCAGGTCACGTGACCGTCAGATTGAAAATTCGTAAGACGGACACGTGACATCATGGTGACGTGAAAATTGAATGTCATCGAAGCCTGGTTACTTTAAAAATCGTATCTCATTCAAGTGTGACATTTTATTTTCTTCATAATCAAAGGGCTGTCATAACGGTTAAAGAGGTATAATCTTTGTTGTATCTTTTTGTTGTTGGGAGTCCATGATTGTAGATAGGTACTCAAATATTTCCTTACCAAAAAGTTAAATAACGGAAAAGGAGCGTGAATGTTTTACTTGATATGATGGTGAACGATTCATTAACATTTACTAATTGTGTAGGCCGTAGTCCTGCTCTCGTCTCATGAATTACTCTGTATATGTTATATATTAACACTAAAATTCGCATTTCAAAATATCTTCCATCAAACTTATTTACGTAAGTATAATAGAGAATTATCTTTTTTTATAAAACTGCTACTTAATGTCTCCAAAATATCAAAAATGGACAACGTTAATATTCAAGTTTTCACTTCTGCCGGCACTCCTGGAGTGCAACCCGTTGTTTTTGTTGCTAATCAAATCAGCTGGAACCTCAGATGGATCATCAATTAAAGTCCGTGACCGAACCAACCTCGGTGTCGGTGAGTGGGACTTCTGTGGGCGAGTCTTTTGACTGCAGCAGCAGGGTCATCGGCGACATCCAGCCGATGGCGGCACCGTACACGAACACGGGCAGGTTTACTGTTAAAAACAAAAAAATATATGGAATAAGTTTTTGGCAAAAATTTCATTTTTGGTACAAGCTCTTATCGCTGACTGTACTTTTTTTCCACAGGCAACTAATACTCATCGAGACAATTCTAAAAACCCCAAACACAATTAGGTTGCGTTGTTTTATCAGCGAGTTCCTATGGCTACCGCCTGTCTCCATCATCAGATCAGCTTGATGGTACCATAATATTGCATTGTTACCCCACTTACATATGTATGCAAATTTTCAGCTTCATCGGAAATCGGGAAGTGGGTCAAATTTAACTTGCAAGATTTGTCCCATACATACTAACAGGGCAAGTTAAAAGCTTGTAAAAATCTTACACAAGTCAACTCAGTTCCACAGCTCAACAAACCTTGTGTTGTGAGTACCAGACGAATAATGTAGTACTTAAATAGATACATTAAAAACATCAATTTAGGAACAAATATCTGTGCCCTTATCAGGATTGTTTAAATATGTTGAAACGAACGTCAAGATTAGTTCATGTGTTCCGATTGTAAGAGGTCTTCTTTTTATAAAATCTCTCCTTTTCCTCGTTAGCACGGAATAAAATGCAATTCCATTTAAAGGTGAAAACCTTCATTAACTTGAAATACTCAACTTAAACTTTGAAGGCAATCCATTGCAATTTTTACCTGCAGTCCATAACAGTAAAAGTGAAATTAATAGTATTAAAAAAAAGTGTTGTTTTGTTGTCGTTGCGAGTACTTATGGAGTGTGGAATTAATTACCTACACCTTCCATAGTTGCTAGTATTTGTGTTATAACGTATTTGACTTTTTCGAACTGCCAAAACGATTTGCTACTATGGAATTTATATGAAACACTAGCAAATGACGTCACGGTCAAACTGCCTTCTTTTTATAGTTATATGCGAAGTATACAATAAAAATAGTGTCTTAAATTAACTGCTGTCTACGTTTCTCTATTAATATTGTGGTGCTTTATTTTGTCATGAAACCTGGTGGTGAAATTGACTTTTCAATTATGATTTTGAATGATACGTTTGGATTTTATTTGGTTTGATTTTTAGGTATTTTGTAGTTAGTATTTTCCTAGCATTGGTGTAGTGAAAATTTTTGTGTGTTACTCGGAGGCAAAGTTTGTTTAACACTCGTGCCTTGAAACTCTCGCAACGCAATTCCACTTCTCGAACCACTCGCTTTGCAATCTTTCGTTTGCTCGGGTATCAATTTTAGCACACGCGCGGTTAAACAACAACTTTGCCCCCTTGTAAAATAAATAACTATTAATTTTTCAAAATGCTGGAGCCATGGAGCCATTAGATGAAATTATTTAGAGGCACTGAGTTTGTATTCTTTTGTATTGGCATGCGCATGTGACAACAATAATTTGTAGGCGGTTCAATAAAAACAATGTTTTTAACTGTTGAATTAGTATCAATAAAAACAGAAGATGTTTTTATTGACAGCAAATGTAAGTGGGTATCTTTAAGTGATGGCAATGGATTTTAATGAACGCGTATATTTGATTTAAAGCTTGACGAGATTCTATTTGGCCTTCGCGAGTTGCGTATTTTCGGTGTTACTAATTATTACTGACAAGGAGTCCTCAATAAATAATGTCACCAATGTAAACAATTGTTATTTTCACCACACCAACTGGTAAAGGCCCTCTTGATTGTTCAAAAACTAATGAGAAAGTTGCATTTTATCCACATATGTGGCAATGTAATAAGATGCAAATTTTGAGTTATTTTCTTAAAAAAATTGTGCTGGCAGAATTGACTTTTAAAGGATGATTTTAAATTATATTTTTTTATGTTCATTTGAATTTGATTTGGTTTGATTTTTTTTTTGGTATTTCATACTTAATATTTTCCTCGCATTGTGTGGTGAAAAACTTTGTGGTTCACTCGGAGACGAAGTTTGTTTAAACCTCGTGCCTTGAAACCCTCGCAATGCTCAAGAAACCACTTCTCAAACCACTTGCTATGCTTGTGGTTCAATTTTAGAATCTATTGCTTGCTCGGGTATCAATACGCACGAGCGGTTAAACAATAACGTTGCCCCCTTGTAAAACAAAATATTTTGAATTCAGTCATCTTCCTCGCGTTGTCCTGGAATTTTGCCACGGCTCATGGGAGCCTGGGGTCCGCTTGGCAACTAATACCAAGAAATGGCGTAAACCCAGAGGTAAAACTAGGCCTTATTGGGATTAGTCCGGTTTCCTCACGATGTTTTCCTTCACCGAAAAGCGACTGGTAAATATCAAATGATATTTCGTAATTAAAATCCGAAATACTCACTGGTACAGTCAGCGTCAAATACTTTGTAGCAGTCAAAGTGGCCAAATAGTTCGGTACACCATACTAAATATATGGTGTACCGAACTATATGGCTACTTTGGTTGCTACAAAGTATTTGACGCTGACTGTACGAGCCAGGGTTTGAGCCTGCGATCTCCGGATTGCATGTCACACGCTCTTGCCGCTAGGCTATCAGCGTTTGAATAATTTGAATTGAATGAAATAATTATTTAAGTACATTAAAAAATACACAATGTTTTTAAATTGTTCGTTGACATTACCGGTGCTGATATTTTTATTTGACTATACGCATATTATTGCCATATATATGCTGTTTATATGTAGCGACATTATCTCAGGGCCAAATAGAATCTTGTGGGGCTTTACAATCAGCCACTATTGATTTAATTGTGATAATGTGTAGTCTGGCAAACATAACTTGTCAATCAGTAAGAGCCAGGAAAATTATACTTATTCCTCTTTTGGGTGTTAGGACCTACTAGCGTAAGACAAAGACAGTATGATTCTCTCTGTCTATGTTTGAAATGAGACAGTGCTGGACCAAACTATATATATGTGTATATATATATATGTACACGGTGTGTTGGGGTATGGCTAAGTACATTTCAGAAAACTGAATGGCATAGTTAAATTTTAACTTTTTTTTTTTTTCATTTTTTTCGTAAAAAGTAATTAAATGCTGCATATAGCGTTGTTGTAACTCGTAATATCATTTCGAACATCGATTGTCCTAGATAGTACTTGCGTTTAGTAGCAAATGCATATAAACTCATACCTACTAAACATTAAACAAGTGTACACGTTCATAGGGTTTAGCCTATGTAAAATACGGCGTACATACAGATGTAGTGCATAATTATTTTGCATCGTATTTTCACGGAAACAAGAATGTGTCATGCTATTTCAGTCAGTCTCGGTACAAAAAGTACTGAGGTTGACTGAAGTAGCATGACAAATACGAACGTTTCCGAGAAAATAAGATGGAAAACAATTACGAGTATGCACTATATCTGCAAAACAGTGTGTGCAACACTCTAAACCGAATGAATACAAGTCGACCAATTACAATGGCAGTTACTTTTAGCGCGTTATCATATTGACTACCAAATTAAAACCATGAACCATGCATCATTTGGTACAATGCATCTTACACAAAATAAGAGCGTCAAAAAGTTTTTGTAATTTAAATGAAACAAACAAAAACCATGGTATTTTTAGCTTAAAAAGATAATTCTTATACATTCATTCATTTATTCATTCATTTTTATGCATTCTATTATTCTACAACCAAAGTCAATGAAATGAAATGTCTTTTTATCTCAATTTCAGAGGGTTGGTGTTGATATTTTATTTCAAATCAAACCGTATCGAATTATTGACTAAATTGACCTTTACAAATACCTAATAAACGTGGGAAGTTACTGCCTTAACAAAATATGATAAGTATAAGTAATTAAATAATTATAAATTAACATTATATTGACCTTTTTAGGGTTCCGTAGTCAACTAGGAACCCTTATAGTTTCGCCATGTCCGCCTGTCTGTCTGTCTGTCTGTCTGTCTGTCCGAGGCTTTGCTCCGTGGTCGTTAGTGCTAGAAAGCTGAAATTCGACATGGATATATAAATCAATAAAGCCGACAAAGTCGTACAATAAAATATAATTTTTTTTTGAGGGTACCTCCTCTATACGTAAAGTGGGGGTGAATTTTTTTTTGCTTCAACCCTTGATAAAGTGAATATATTCGGAGATAATCGCTCCAAAAGAGAAAAAAAATGTGTCCCCCCCTCTAACTTTTGAACCATAGGTCCAAAAAATATGAAAAAAATCGTGAAAGTAGAGCTTAAGAAAGACATTAAATGAAAATTATAGCGGACATGATCAGTTTAGCTGTTTCTTAGTTATCGCAAAAAGTTTCTCCCATAGTAAAAAGACTTACTTTAATTAGGTACTGATTATACAAATTTGCCTATTTGTTTAACTCGCGTGAAAAGTACCGTTTCATCCCTTGGTTAACAATTTACTATATTTTAAGCTCCAGTTTAGCTTATTGTGACGGAAGAGTAACTACGGAACCCTACACTGAGCGTGGCCCGACATGTTCTTGGCCGGTTTTTAGGGTTCCGTAGCCAAATGGCCAAAAACGGAACCCTTATAGATTCGTCATGTCCGTCTGTCTGTCCGATTATGTCACAGCCACTTTTTTCCGAAACTATAAGAGCTATACTGTTCAAACGTAGTAAGTGGATGTATTCTATAAACCGCATTAAGATGTTCACACAAAAATAGAAAACAGACAATAAATTTTGGGGGTTCTCCATACTTAGAACTGAAGCTCAAAAATTCTTTCATCAAACCCATACGCGTGGGATATCTATGGATAGGTCTTCAAAAATGATATTTAGGTTTCTAATATATTTTTTTTCTAAACTGAATAGTTTGCGCGAGAGACACTTCCAAAGTGAAAAAATGTGTCCCCCCCCCCTGTAACTTCTAAAATAACAGAATGAAAAATCTAAAAAAAATATATGATATACATTACCATGTAAAATTCCACCGAAAATTGGTTAGAACGAGATCTAGTAAGTAGTTTTTTTACTAAGTCATAAATTATTATTTTTTTCCATCAAACCCATACGTGTGGCATATCTACAGATAGGTCATCAAATATGATATTGAGGTTTCTAATATCATTTTTTTCTAAAATGAATAGTTTGCGCGAGAGACACTTCCAAAGTGGTAAAATGTGTGTCCCCCCCCCCGTAACTTCTAAAATAAGAGAATGAAAAAACTAAAGAAAATATATGATATACATTGTCATGCAAACGTCCACCGAAAATTGGTTTGAACGAGATCTAGTAAGTAGTTTCTTTTTTTATACGTCATAAAATATTTAAAAAAAATTTTTTTCATGAAACCCATACGCGTGGGGTATCTATGGATAGGTCTTTGAAAATGATATTTAGGTTCCTAATATCATTTTTTTCTAAACTGAATAGTTTGCGCGAGAGACACTTCTAAAGTGAAAAAATGTGTCCCCCCCCCCCTGTAACTTCTAAAATAACAGAATGAAAAATCTAAAAAAAATATATGATATACATTACCATGTAAAATTCCACCAAAAATTGGTTTGAACGAGATCTAGAGAGTAGTTTTTTTTAATACGTCATAAAATTAAAAAAAAAATTTTTTTCATCAAACCCATACGTGTGGGGTATCTATGGATAGGTCTTCAAAAATGATATTTAGGTTTCTAATATATTTTTTTTCTAAACTGAATAGTTTGCGCGAGAGACACTTCCAAAGTAAAAAAATGTGTCCCCCCCCCCCTGTAACTTCTAAAATAACAGAATGAAAAATCTAAAAAAAATATATGATATACATTACCATGTAAAATTCCACCGAAAATTGGTTTGAACGAGATCTAGTAAGTAGTTTTTTTAATTAGTCATAAAATAAAAATTTTTTTTTCATCAAACCCATACGTGTGGCGTATCTACGGATAGGTCTTCAAAAATGATATTGAGGTTTCTAATATCATTTTTTTCTAAACTGAACAGTTTGCGCGAGAGACACTTCCAAAGTGGTAAAATGTGTGTCCAAAGTGGTACAATGTTGAACAAGATCTAGTATGTAGTTTTTTTTTTAATCCGTCATAAATGGTACGGAACCCTTCATGCGCGAGTCCGACTCGCACTTGGCCGCTTTTATTATTTTTATATTAACTTAAGATTGGGTATTAATTTAGATATTAAATTGGCCGCAGAATTGTAAATGTTTATTTAGGAATGAAGTTATATGACATGATTTAGAAGGTAGGTTGTAGGTATTTTTTTTAGTTAGGTTTAGTTTTAGTTCATTTTTTAGGGTTCCGTAGCCAAATGGCAAAAAACGGAACCCTTATAGATTCGTCATATCCGTCTGTCTGTCCGATTATGTCACAGCCACTTTTTTCCGAAACTATAAGAGCTATACTGTTCAAACTTAGTAAGTGGATGTATTCTATGAACCGCATTAAGATGTTCACACAAAAATAGAAAAAAAACAATAAATTTTAGAACTTATGTTAAATAACCCATACTTAGAACTGAAACTCAAAAAATCTTATTTCATCAAACCCATACGTGTGGGATATCTATGGATAGGTCTTCAAAAATGATATTGAGGTTTCTAATATCATTTTTTTCTAAAATGAATAGTTTGCGCGAGAGACACTTCCAAAGTGCTAAAATGTGTCCCCCCCCCCCGTAACTTCTAAAATAACAGAATGAAAAAACTAAAAAATATATATGATATACATTGTCATGCAAACTTCCACCGAAAATTGGTTTGAACGAGATCTAGTAAGTAGTTTTTTTTTAATACGTCATAAAATTAAAAAAAAATTTTTTTTCATCAAACCCATACGTGTGGGGTATCTAAGGATAAGTCTTCAAAAATGATATTTAGGTTCCTAATATCATTTTTTTCTAAGCTGAATAGTTTGCGCGAGAGTGGTAAAATGTTGAACAAGATCTAGCAAGTAGATTTTTTTTAATACGTCTTAAATGGTACGGAACCCTTCATGCGCGAGTCAGAATCGCACTTGGCCGCTTTTATTTTATAAGTAGTCATAATTCTGTTAATGTATTTTTTCTGAGTTTCATTGTAAAAATATAGAATATATTTGGCAATTCGAGACTAATATATGTATTTATTGTTTTTCATTAAATAATATCATGCTTGTAAATTAGTGCCAATAAAAACAATTAAGTTAGGTTTTAACATAAAATTAGAGTTCCCAAACTTCTGCAACGAAATTAAATATGTAAATAAATTAATAAATTTCAAAAAATCAGATAATATAGATATAAATCTAAATATTTTTTGGAATCCATGGAAATTTACTGCGTTGGTTTGAATCCTATCTCTATCGACGTTCACAAATTGTTAGCATATACGGTTATGACTCAATTCCTTTTATGGCTGGATCAGGCGTGCCGCAGGGCTCTAATCTGGGCTCATTATTATTTGTTTTTTTTCGTGAATGATCTTTTAAATAGGATTAAATCACAATGTCTCGCATATGCAGATGATATAAAAATCTATAAAGTCATTAATACAGAAAATGATTGCCTTATGCTCCAGGAAGATATTGAGTTGATATCTGATTGGTGCAGCACTAACCTCATGTCTTTGAATATCGATAAATGTCAGTCAATTACGTTCACAAAAAAACCAACTGGATTAATCACGAGTATAATATGAATGGCAAACGATTAGTTAGGGTTTCTTCCATTAGAGATCTAGGAGTATTATTGGATAGTGAACTGTCGTTCCGTTGTCACTATGAGCATATGGTGTCAAAATGTAATCGCATGCTTGGTTTCATCAAGCGAACTGCTAAACCTTTCAAAGGGCCAAATAGCCTAATTGTTCTATACTCCGCATTAGTTCGAACTACGCTCGAATACTGCTCGTCGGTTTGGCAACCAATTTATAAGACACACTCTGATAGATTGGAATCAATACAGGCAAAGTTTTAACGATATCTTTCCACTAAAACTAAAACACGCCGAACGCTTCCTGAGTATTCAGAATTCAGATAGACTCTTAGCATATAATTTACAATCACTATCGTCCCGACGCAATGTCGTTGATATGGTTACACTTCATAAAATTGTGCATGGTGGTCTCGACAGTAACCTCATGGATTATGTTTCACTTAGAGCCAACAATAAGAGAACACGGAATCTAGAATTGTTTGCCTTGCCTATGGTTTCTAATAACAATGTATCCAATAATGCGCCTGTCTTTAGAATGTGTCGTGTATATAATAATTTAGATATTTTGAACGTGTCTTTACCTAAGTTCAAAAATGTTTTGCTGTCCCAAAATTGTAAGTAAATATCTTATCGTACTAACAGTTTGTTATATTTTACTATATTCTTTACTGCCTTTAATAACAAGATTTTATAGTGAAAAATTGTATTTAGCTTAATAATTGTTCCGTGGTTGTGTTGTGTACAATTGTAATCGTGGTGTGGGTAGTGTATAAGATACTTATATATGGAATATTTTAAAATGTTGTTGCCTGCATTGTGTTATTGTACCTATCAAAATAAAATAAAAATAAAATAAATTTTGATGGAGAGGGTGAGATTTTTAATTTTATGCAAAAAACTACATTTGCGCATTATACAGTAGACAATCATAAATAAACAGAATTAATATAATAAAATAAGATAAACACTATAGATACATAGTAGTTAATATTACAACTTTTACATCTCCAGATTTAATGTATTTTTAACCATAGAGACTTATACATCTCTTTTGTATTGTAGTAATTATTTATTTTAAGATTATTATAATGTAATGTTTACCCAGGTATTGGCTGTTGTATTTATAAATGTTGTTATGTATTTTTTATGTCACTATATGCTGTTACTATAAATGTTGTATTGACTTGTAAAAGAGCCCTTGAGGCCTACTTGCAGAACATTTTTTAAATTTTGAATTTTTGAACATTTTATTAAGATGAACGAATGTTAGTCAGATATCTTAAAACAATCTAACTCTAAATATTTACTACTTGGTGGGCGCCAATTGAAAAGCACGTTATTATTTATTAGAATATCCAAGCATTAAATTAATTACTAAATTATAATGTAAAAAAATACTTACTTAATATAGCACATATTATTTGATTAACTTTACTTCCTTCACCAAAAAACAGATAATACTTCTTCATTTTAAATGTTTTTTGCCTTAAACTGCGTTTTCACAACAGTATATGACTAAAAAACTATGTAATTTAAAATAAACGGTGTAAACGACTCGACTTAAAATCTTTTGAGGAAGAATTTAATTTAAGTCTCGTATTATGTACACTCTATCGCCTGCCCCCACCCGTGCCCATGTTGTTACTTGTACTGAACCTGAACCGTTTCGTACGTTAATTACTATATATAGCTATTGTTGGCAAACAATATTATCACGGTCTACATTTGGCGATAATTATTTGACATTTTAAATAAAAGTTAATATCCGTATGGGATATAGAATAGAGAGCGTTTATTCGTGGCAAAAAAAAAGAAAACAACAAGTAACATAACATAACATATAAGCCACAAAATGGTCCCGACTCAGCATGGTGGTACCATACTTTTATTTTGGTGTATTCCCACCTGCGCCCGCCCCACGTGACCACCGCCATACAAGAGGCAGGCACAGATGGGAATGATTTGTATGTAGCGCCTATTCCCATCTGTACCGGCGAGGACAGGTGGGAATACACATTTATTTTAGAAACGTGTGAGTGGAAGTGAGCACCCTATTGAGTACCGGGAACCCGCTCGGTGGGTTCTCTGTTCATAGTCGCTTTCCTCTACAAAGCGGGAAAACGCTGGGATGGGCTACGAGCGTAGCGCTACGAAAGCGTTGGTAGCGAATATGTCTCAATGCGATTTCACCGCATACGAAATCTTTGTTACCTATATTTTGCGTAAAATGGCCAGTCAAATGAGTTACGTTTTACGAAATGTTAAATTAAAACGATTCGTTAGTATGAAATTCGTCACATTTCAGAGGAGTTTAATATAGTCTCTTTTTAGATTCTTGTAAGATGAAATAGTAGATGGTTAACCAAGGGATGAAAGGCACTCATTTCCGCCGAGGTAGTTTGGCGCTCGAACGCAGTGAGACCGCCAATAGTCCGAGGCTGAAATGATGCCTTTCACCCGAGTTAAACACTGTACTTTTCATTTCGAATACGAGAAGAGTAAAATACATGTGTTTTTTTTAAAATATGTCTAAGTATTATTTTTATAGCAATTCTTGAGGGTACTTTCAATTAACCATTTAGGTAAAAATATTATTTATGGAATGGGGAGATAAATATTAGAATGGAAATTGTATAACCAATCCATTTAAAACATAATTTGAAATGTAAAAAAAATTAAAAATCGTAATTGGAAAGTAAAATGCTTTAGTGCAGAAATGTATCAGTTTCTGCACAATTTTTAGAACAACAGTCACTCTCTTTCAGAACATGTGAAATAAAAAATATTTAAACGGGTAGATACATCGAGTGAAATTTTTGTTTTTTCTTAGTATTTTTAAATTTTTGGTTTATATTAATGTGAAATAATATTCAATTATCGTGGGATCCTCGATTGTATTGGTATTCCTCATCTAGACCGCGGGCCAGGAACATATATAGTCAGTCAACGCTTCCCGGCTGATTCTTTGTCGGATGACAATTTAGATGCTATCATGAATTAAAAAAAAAAAACGGTCAAGTGCGAGTCCAAACTCGCGCAACCAGGGTTCCGTACAAACTTTTTTTATTATGTGCACCGATTTCAATATTTTTTGTTTTATGTACCTATTTGAAAGAACTTTTTTTTGTAATCTCATAGAAATATCAAGTATAATAAACACCCGCAACGCAGGTTAAATTGTAAATAAAATTAGAGAAGATTACCTATTTAATAATAAAAAAAAGTTATTAAGATAGAGCTGTGATTGAATTTTTTCTGTAGTATTTATGATAATGTTAATATTATGTTACAATATTTTAAAAAAAGCGGCCAAGTGCGAGTCGGACTCGCGCATGAAGGGTTCCGTACTATTTATGACGTATTAAAAAAAATCTACTTACTAGATCTCGTTCAACATTTTACCACTTTGGACACACATTTTACCACTTTAGAAGTGTCTCTCGCGCAAACTATCTAGTTTGGAAAAAAATGATATTAGAAACCTCAATATCCTTTTTGAAGACCTATCCGTAGATACCCCACACGTATGAGTTTGATGAAAAAAAAAATTAATTTTTATTTTATGACTTATTAAAAAAACTACTTACTAAATCTCGTTCAAACCAATTTTCGTTGGAAGTTTGCATGGTAATGTATATCATATATTTTTTTTAGATTTTTCATTCTGTTATTTTAGAAGTTACAGGGGGGGGGGGGGACACACATTTTTTCACTTTGGAAGTGTCTCTCGCGCAAACTATTCAGTTTAGAAAAAAACGATATTAGGAACCTAAATATCATTTTTGAAGACCTATCCATAGATACCCCACATGTATGGGCATGATGAAAAAAATTTTTTTTTTTAAATTTCATGACGTATTAAAAAAAACTACTTACTAGATCTCGTTCAAACCAATTTTCGGTGGAAGTTTACATGGCAATGTATATCATATATTTTTTTTAGATTTTTCATTCTGTTATTTTAGAAGTTACGGGGGGGGGGGGACACACATTTTACCACTTTGGAAGTGTCTCTCGCGCAAACTATTCATTTTAGAAAAAAATGAAATTAGAAACATCAATATCATTTTTGAAGACCTATCCATAGATACCCCACACGTATGGGTTTGATGAAAAAATATTTTTTGAGTTTCAGTTCTAAGTATGGGGAACCCCCAAAATTTATTGTTTTTTTTTCTATTTTTGTGTAAAAATCTTAATGCGGTTCATAGAATACATCTACTTACCAAGTTTGAACAGTATAGCTCTTATAGTTTCGGAAAAAAGTGGCTGTGACAGAATCGGACAGACAGACGGACATGACGAATCTATAAGGGTTCCGTTTTTTGCCATTTGGCTACGGAACCCTAAAAACGTCGGAAAAGTACGAAGATGGGGGGATGCGGGAAGGTTATTTTTCCATCATAAATCATAGTTTGGAATGTTCAATTTGAGTTCTTTCAAATGATACCCCACTTGATATAGTAACTAGGCATGGAAATTTTGCCCCCTCTGTATATTGGGCATTTTCTATACTTAATAAAAAAAACTTACACTTTCAATGTGTCTGGGTTAGCGTTGATCATAACTATGCTAAATTTCAATTCGATAGCTCTAGTAGTTCTCGAGAAATGTGGCAATGTCACAGACAGACGGACGGACAGTCGCACCATAAGGGTTCCTTTTGTACCTTTTTGATACGGAACCCTAAAAAGTCAGTCAGCCGGTTGTGTCGCGGTGGAAAGACCGTCAGTTGATGAAATGAACATGTAAAATAAAAAAATCGGCCAAGTGCGACTCGGACTCGCACAGGAAGGGTTCCATACCATTATCTATAAAAACGGTCACCCATCCAAGTACTGACCCCGCCCGACGTTGCTTAACTTCGGTGATTGGATGAGAACCTTACTTCTTATATCTATGATGAGAACGTTAACCACTATATGAGTTATCGCCCGGGAGGCGATTGGTCATGGAAATATGTTTCTGGATCGCGATCTACTCGAGCATAAGAGCCGTAATAGCATTTAGACAACCAGTTTAAATGTTGAATTTCTTTTAAAAGAACAGGGTATTCATTCAATTAATTTTCAGGTGACATTGGGATGGAAACTGTAGCTTCACTACTGTCGCGACATTACTGCGGCGGCATTAATGACGCTGTATCTGCCGATTTCCTCGATAAGACGAGTAACGTTCCTTCCTGCATTACTGCCGCAATTATGGCGTTCAAACCGTCGCTCATGTTATCAAACATATATGCCACGCCGCAGCTGTATAGATCGTAACATTCACGAAGACGCGTGCCTTGACTCGTAATATCATATTAGTAAAGGTTAGATTTGACAAATCTACGCGTCATCGTGAGCTATAGCTCCGCCACACAGTAATGCAGCTGCAGTTGACACATAAATGTCACCTTTCCAATAGCCGTTACCTACTGGCAGCTCAGCTCTCTACCGATCGATATCTTTTCATTCTCACTTCTTTTGTTTCAAGGTTCCCTTAATGGGTGCCCAGAATACAGAAGTGCAAACCGCCTTGGGGGCATAGCTAACATGACAATCGTACATCGACAAACGCTAAACGATTAGAAACATTGTATCGAGATGATAGATGCTACGAAAAGTCACGTATTTCCATTTATTACACATGTTTCAATTGGCGTTTTCTATCGACGATTGTTATCTTGGCTAGGCCCCCAGTTTAGATTCCATGAAGTACGCAGGATATGTGAGAAAGTCCCTCACTAATTATTTTTTTCAAATCGGTTGTGAGCATCTTATAGGTAAGTGTACTACTGGACCACTCCGGAACTTGCTTACAATCAGATAGTATTGTGGTCAAATGTCAAGAAAAAAATGCTTATAAAGGATTACAGAATTGATTCTGCAGTATTTTTTAATTTAATTTGCTTGCTAATTATGCTATTAGTTAAATTGACTAGTCCGGGAGACTGAGGCTCAATCCTAATGTAAGTTTTCCTATGTTTCGCAGAGAAAAGGTACCCCCCTGCATATAAATTTTGTATGTAGGGGGGGTACTTTTTCTCTGCAGCTGACCGTACTATGTTGGGTTTATAAATCTATAAAGATTTTGTGTTAGATTGTCTCAAATAAAATTAGACTAGTCTATCTACCCAGCTACACACTCAACTGGTTTCTACCCTTACGCTGTTCCTTCCAGGTGCGTATGTAAAACAGCCCCAAAGTTGGCAAACATAATTAATCAATAGGCTATAGAATATTATATTGAACGCGTTGATGTGAGCACTTTACGTATTGGATAGTTGATTGGTCAAGTAATAAGGTCGTCATAATTATAAATAGGTACTCTCCGTCATATCAGTTTTTTTTCGAACTGTCAAAACGATTAGCCACTATGATGCCACTATGGAATCTCTATGAAATGCAGAACAATGACGTCACGGTCAAGCTACCTTTTCTTTATATTTCTTTCATATTTATTAAATAAATATTGAGCCTGGAAATAACTGTGGTCTAGGTTTTGCTATTGACAAAGAGTGCTGATGTAGAAAAAACTTCTTCCTGCAAAATCAAACTTTCTAGGTTATCAGGAAGCATAGTACTCGTATAAATATTTTATTGTGACGTAAATGGCAATTCCCATTATATATAGTTTGCATAGTTATTACAATTTATTTACTTTTATCTCCAGTTGTGACAATTTCGGTAAGCCAATTAAAACTAAATCAAATAACGAGTGTCATGTAAGTTACATCATTTCAAGGGATTATGAACTGTCACGATCATGATTTTATCACGAGACTCGCTGGTGTCGGAAAATACAGTTTGTAAATTAACTAGAACCATTTACTCAAACCCGTTATTTACTTTTATTATGGGGCCAACCCCTAAATTACGAAATAAATTTGGCTATGTCGTACATTTCGTCTGGTCTCACGCATAGAGGAACAATTTGCCAGAGGCCGCACAACTGACGACCAGCTGTGACACTGCAATGGCGGAAGGATTCAATGTGTGCGTCACGAATGTATACCTAGGCGGATTGAGTACATTTTCTCTAGTTTGGTACGAACACCTTTCTAGCTCGGGGATAAGGTTCAATTTAGTAGTGTTAATTGATTAACTTATGTATGAAAATTTATTCTGCCTCTTTTTTTCTTTCGATCGGTGTAATTTTTGCAACATTTGACCACGCATGCTGGCGTATTTAATTTTTTTCTTCGAACAATTAATACACTGACGATGACGTTTCAATTCGATTGACGGCAGATTGGTGGATGAGGCCATAGAGATAACTGGCAATGTGAGTGTGTCACGCGTAAATACTAGAAAATTGGTGGATGATGGAATCCTATTTGTGTTTTAGCGAAACTACGTCCTTAGTATTCTAGGTCCATGGTCTCACGTTAAAATTTTCTATGGGAGTGTAATTTTTTTTCGCGAGTTTGACCTAAATATTAACGGGTTTAAGTAAATGGTTTTAGATAATTTACATACTGTATAATAGTACATTACTATAGAGGCCGGGAAACGAAGGGTTACGGGCTAATACGTGGCTGGCAACCCCGTTTCTCGCCGAGATTTGTATAAGTAAGGTAAGGTAAGACGAACATAGTTTATTTTGCTCGGGGCTAGACAAACAGTATGACTAGTATGAGGATCCCATACAAGAGTTTGTCTTGTCCCGTTGATAGTCTTATCTACGTATTTAGGTTTACACAGATAAAAACAAATTACGAATCTACTACTATTTGATGCCTGAATGCCAAGAGGTTGTGTCACAATTTGACGTTTAAAAACAAAAGAAGGTTGCTTTACAGGCCTATTAGGTATGTAAGGCTGTATGAAATTCTTTTACATATCAATCATATCATCTTCACATATCGCACCGGATACGTAGTATTTCCGGATCTAGTTTGAAGTAAGTCATGTCCTCATACCTTAGAGCCTAAATGGTCGCGCACTGTGCGTTTTAAGAGGAATTTCCTCCCGCGGACGCTCCGGCTGAGGAATGAGCTCCCTGCCGAGGTTTTCCCGGACAGTATGGGGTTCTTCAAAAAAGGAGTGTACAGGTTTTTAAAAGGTTGGCAACGCGCATGTAACACCTTCTGGAGTTGCAGGCGTCCATAGGCTACAGGGTTGCTTACCATCAGGTGGGCCGTATGCTTGTTGCCTATGGACACCTGCAACTCCAGGGGTGTTACATGTGCGTTGCCACGTTGCGTTGTTGAGAAAAGATGCAAATTATTCCTAACATATAGAGGGCAACGTGAGAATATTTAATGCAGCGAAGTGTGGTCGACAACTATCTGGTATCTGCGTGTTAGTAAGTATGCGAATACATTTCTTCTGCATTAGGAATATTTGATGGATATCAGTGCTGGCCCCCCACAGAATCACACCGTACCCGTACCTTTAGCACACCTAACGCGTATATAAAGCTCGAAAACTTTGATTTTATACTTTGAATATGTGATTTCCAGTTTAAACTTGTACATATTTTAATTCCTAGTAATTTAAATTCATTTACTTCCTATATAATTTCGTTTTTTGTTTGTAACGTCATTTGCAGTGTTTTTTTTAATAGGGCTGAATTGGATTATTTTAATTATCTTTAAATTTATTTAAAAAATTACTCTGTTATGGTTTTTGTGGCAAGCGTTCGTTACAATCGGTACTCTCCGCGCAATTTAGCAGCAAAGAGACTTAATCCGCAAACATCACACATTTGCATTTCATAAACTCTTAAACTACTCGAAAAATAATATTTGTCTAATAATAATAATAATTGATGATGTCACGCAAAATAGGCACCAGTCGTCGAGTTGCGGAAAATCGCCCGTATACAATACAATATATACAATAGGTGATAATTCTAATGTAATACTTAGTTTATAAATGTTTGTCTTAATCTGTCATTTTGACTTATTAATGTGTAAGAAAGGAATAAAACATAAATTAAGTAATATATATATATATATATTAAGGCGGTATATTTTTATTATAATTTACGACCTTCATCACATGCATGATCTAGTCATCAAACAACAACACATCTGCAAAAAAATTATACACAAATACGAGTACCTAAAGCCCCACCCGCGTGCCTCTGGGCTGCATCTTATTCTTTGAACGTCTTGGAGGTACGGCGAGTCAAATTTACGTACGGTGTACGATCGTCATGAGAGGGGTAAGCGGGCTAGTGCGGGTACAGAGAGCTTAGCTCCGCCCAGACGCTCAAGGGCATTGGGCCTACCTAGCGTATTAAATATGATTAGATCATTTTGAATCGTTATTGATTTATGGATTTACATGTAATTAACCTTTTGAATGCCAGACGGCGAAGGAACATGCCGTGCCCCCGGACGCAGGCGATCACGATTATTTAAGCGAAATTGAACTTTACGGAGTCCCGCGTTAGTCCCTATTGCATTGGCGAAACTGTCGGCTGTAGCCGTCGTTGGCGTCCTTGGCAAGTCTTTCAGATGTCGGCCATAGCCGACCGTGGTATTGTAATGTAGCACAAAGTAGTCTTAATACTTCCCCATTATGAAATAAGTTTTTGGCAAAAACTAATTTTTGGTACAAGCGTTTATCGCTGATTGTACTTTTCTTTCCACAGGCAACAAATACACATCGAGACAATTCTAAAAACCCCAAACACAATTAGGTTGCCTTGTTTTATCACAGAGTTCCTATAGCAACCTCCTGTCTCCATCATCAGATCAGCAGACTTACATATGTATGCAAATTTTCAGCTTCATCGGAAACCGGGAAGTAGGTCAAATTTAAGTTGCAAGATTTGACCCGTACAAACATAGATACATAGGTACATTCCGTTCATTGCAAGTTTAAGTAAAAGCTTGCGAGTGTAAAAATTAAGTGACGTCATATATTCATGCATTATTAAAGTTTCGTTTGACGTTTTCTACAAACGAGTGTCCCTTGGATAGGCTCTAAGAGAGTGGGATATAGGCAATATTTCCGGGAAAGGTGTAATTTCAAATGAAACACAAAACATGATTGTTTTAATTTAATAATCGCTTGTTATTTAAACAGTAGGTAAAACTTGAGCGTACACAGAGTATTGATTAGATAATCATTTTAGTAGAACCACTAATTGTTACAATTTCACAGTAAACAACACTAACTTTACGAACTAAACACGGCTATGGCAGTGTCAATTATTATTTAAAGTCTTTGCACATTAAAAAGATATTAGGCTAGTTCGAAAGTACAAAATTGCTTCAAAGTATTAATGAAATCAATTTCTTAAAAATAGTAACAAATAATAGGGTCAACTATAATTTACAATTTCAACGATTTTTTAAATAACAAAACCTAATATCAAAGTTAAAATCATGCATTTTTTCTTGTGGTCAACCGAACTATCCCAGCATCTCCACCATGTTGGTGGAGATGCTGGGATGCCTTCATTGTTTGCGTAGCTTTTTTTTTGTGTTTAGTTTGTAGTCAGTATTATTCTTACAAAGAGTAGTAGGTAGGTATCCTTAACTTATATTGCAAATTTATCGACCGGTTTTATTTGCATTTATTATATTCATAAACTTAATAAAATGTGTGAAAATGTTTATTTAAGGTAAGTCTTTTCTTTAAATGCAGCGATAAGTTTATAAATAAAATAAATAATTGTTAAAGAATTCACTAAATATTTACAAAACCTTAAACTACGATTAGATAATAAATAGAAAAATAAATTAAACAGTCCAAACTCATTTCTTAATATTACGTTCACTTAAAAGATATAAACTGATAATTTGAAAATGTAAAACTTTTGTAAATATCGTCAAATTGCGCAGGCGTTAGTGGAGCATGCGCTAGATGTTTTTGTACTTATTTATTTTATATTGAAGTCTAAAGATATTAAACACGATAAAATGGAAGACGAATTTCATTGAGTTGGTCGCTATATTGAGTTAAGCTTATTAAAAGTCACGTATAAATAAAATTGAATCCTCTTTCCGAACAGAAAAAATGTTTTAGCACATCAGCTCGTGAAGACTCGTAAAAACTGATGAAAAAGTTGCATTTTATCCACGAGAGTGGCAAAGTCATTTCATGCAAATTTTGAGTTGATCTTATATTAGCATAATCAATATTTATTTGCGTTAATTCGGACTTGATTGCCTAATTTGATATCTATGTATTTAAGTATTTATAAATATTTATATATTATATATATCGTTGTCTAAGTACCCTCAACACAAGCCTTATTGAGCTTACTGTGGGACTTAGTCAATTTGTGTAATGATGTCCTATAGTATTTATTTATTTATTTAATGTTGCCTTATACCTTATTTTCACAGAGAAGGTAGATTTACAGTAAAACGCGTTTCTCCAGGATGGTACACATTTTTCAAGGTAACTGCGATGTCTCGAGGTCTACATATGTCAAATAGTGTGAACATGAAAAAGGGGAGATTTCGAGGTTTGTCCTATTCTGTACCCCTAGCGTAAATTCAATCGACATCATAACGTGACGAACGCGTTTGCGTTAAGTCTCATTTTGTATAGGATTTTGAGTTTCCAAAACGTCCCGCTTGGCGCGCTCTTTCTAAATCACATACAAAATTAGACTAAACGCAAACGCGTACGTCACGTTTCGAAATCGAATTTATTTACACTAGGGGTACTGATTGTGCTATAACTATTGTTTTATTATTTGTAATTCAAATTAAGGCTGTTACGGTTTCAATTTATGAACATGCAACTTTTTAGCTTAACCAAATACTCATTCGATACCCTTGGTTAGAAAAAGACTCCTTATATTGAACATAATCTTCCACCAAAGGTATGATTTTGATTACTTAAATTAGTTGGCACTAATGTAAAGTGGATTCCAGTAACGATATGGATTGGAAGAAATGTCGATATGACTGGTGATTTTATCGATGTCGATAGATTCTATCGATAAAGGTAGTTCTTCGGCTCCTCGGCGATGGGTTCGCTGCATGTGCCCAGGTATTTTAATGACACCAAACTCCTGAAACATGTTTAAGGATTGTGTTAGTTACGTCTTCTTTTTTTTAAGAAGGAATTTGTTTTTAAAGGTCACAGATTATGTTGACGGCTGCAGTGATCGTACTTTTTGGTGCAGTGCTAGGGTTGTCAGTAGTGCCCAATATTAAATTGTTTGAACCAAGAATCAAATAAAATAAAATATAAAAATAAAATAGCGTATAACCAAATCGGCAATACAGAAAATATTCACAGAACATGTAAAACCTACCCCAATATGCATAATGAAATTAAGGGTTAATTTACTACGAGTATATGAGAAAATTTAACACAGTTGCAATATTACTATTATTTTCAGAAAATAAACAAGCTTGTTGCTGTTGTTCGACAGGGCAATCAAAATTTCGAAAACTAATCGTCAGCATATCATCCGAAAAATTTGAGGAATTTTGGGTTACAGTAATAAATGTTATACACAATTATAATAACTCATTAAGTAAAAAAAGTGTTTTTTTTTTGACAATATAATATTACATAATTTTAAACGTCAAACGTCGACAACCCTAAGTCGCTGTCGTGTGTTATTTGACGTCATCGCACCAAGAATGCTGGAAAAAGTACGTACGATCACTGGACGGGAGTCATAAAAGATTTTTACATTTAACTAACGTGGTCTAAAAACGCCTTTGAGAGTCACAAGAATCATCCGTCACCATACGAACGAATTTACGCTCTCATTCATAGACAGTATTTTCTATAGATGGGCTGTACGTGTGCGCCCGTGAGGGACAGAACACATGCAATGTGACGAAATTAGAAACACGTTTTAACATTCCTGACAACATAGGTACCTTTTGGTACCTATGTTTTTACAACCGATGTGATTTGGTCGGGTTCATTGTTACCCACCATACGTCTACTTCACTTAGAACTTATGTAAAGTGAGACTATGACAAAGACAAAGCATCGCGTTCGGTCATATCCCCCCACCCCCACACCGTAATATATTCAGATCCTAATTTAAAACGACATGACATGCTTTATCAGTTCTCGTGTTATTTCAGTATGTCGTTCCATGACGTCAAATAATGACCTATTTTTCTCAAAGTTTCAAAGAAATTTTGGCACCATTTTTCGGCACCATTCCGGTTTTGGTCGCACTTTTGATATTCTACATGCTATCTTGTACATTCTTGACCTGTGTTATAAACAGATTGGCGGAAAGCGTTCATTTCACAAAGCATACCTAGACCGACAATTCTCCATCTCAAGGAAGCACTTGTTGGAGTAAGTCTTGTCGTCAGTGCCGCATACAGGATCGTATTCTGGCGGGAAAGAAATTTTGGCACCATTTTTCGGCACCATTCCGGTTTTGGTTGCACTTTTGATATTCTACATGCTATCTTGTACATTCTTGACCTGTGTCATAAACAGATTGGCGGAAAGCGTTCATTTCACAAAGCATACCTAGACCGACAATTCTCCATCTCAAGGAAGCACTTGTTGGAGTAAGTCTTGTCGTCAGTGCCGCATACAGGATCGTATTCTGGCGGGCACACTCGCGCACAGCCGGAGTACTGGAAGCGGGCCAGGCAGCGTTTCAACGGCACCACGAACACGTGCTTGCTGTGGATAGAGAGCGCTGGTTAGTTATGTGGTCCTGGTATCATGCGTTTAGTTCTTTTTATACAGGAGGCAAACGAGCAGGGAAATCGCCTGATGGTAAGTAATAACCATGGCCCACGAACACCTGCAACACCAGAGGGGCTAAAAGGGCCTTGCCGGAATTTGAGATTTGAGTATGCTCTTTTCTTGAAGGCTTTAAGGTCGTATCGGTCCGGAAATACCGCGAGCAAAAGTTTATTATATTGGCATTCAGTTCATTTAATAGTTGCCCTTCTTTAGAACCAGCACGTTTTGTGCCTCAAATTTCTTGTTCATTTAGGAAAGATCCATGTACAGTCTTCAAGCAACATTTTCCGTTTATTGGGACTGCATAGGGCGCTTTCTGATGGATTTTTTTTTCATAAGAAATAGCAGATTCAAAAATACTTAGGAGTTTAACTTTTGAAGTTACGATACATCCATTTAACTTATGCAATATGTAATCGAGTGGTAAAGATAAAGATATGATCTTAGCCTAGGAATAGTCTCTTAGGAATACATGAAGTCTTAGTAATTTATGAATGCGCCGAATTATTGTCATATAATAGGTATCTAGTAACTTAGTTACTACTACTAATGCCAAACAATACGAATCTGCAGAATGTAAAGTCGGACTACGCCAAGTTTTCCAACCAAGTATCGCACCAAGTATAGGATACTGCCAAGTCAGTGCAAAGCTAGCATGGTCGGAGTCTAGACCCACCTCCTTTGGCGTTCTCTTTTTGTTTATATTTGTAGAAGTTGTCATAACCACTTTAAACTCAACAAGGACAATATAAACAGGATATTGGAAAATATCAACATACTGACCGTGACCAGCAGTTCTTCTTCTTTATAAGACACTCGTTCTTGTAGAAGTTATTGTTAGAGTCACAGCCGAACCAGCGCGTTGGGTCACGACTCGTAGCCAAGCGTGGTGGCAGTGCGACGTTGATGTCAACGTCATTACTTAAGAACATGATTACCAAACTGCTTATCAGTTGATGGCCAAAGAAGAAAGCAGACCATATAGTGTGGCTTATGAAATCTAAGTTGCCAACTGCAATCTTGAGATCATCTGTGTCAAATCTACTTACCAAGAAATCATCCTTTTTGAAACCGCCTTTGAAACCATAAGCACTTAGTTACACTTTTCCAAAGTTTTATTTGTTGATCTATTCATGTTCAAGTACCAGGACTTCATATTTGTGTTATTTAGCAGTATATATGTGGAAGCTTGTAATTTGCATTTAGTAGATAAGTCTATTAACCTATGTATTTTAGGCAGTAAGCATCCCGATTAAAATAAAATAAGTCAAGATACTGACCCACAGTTCTCCTTCTTCATGATACACTCGTTCTTGTAGAAGCGGTTGTCAGAGCCGCAGACGAAGGCCGGCGTGTCGGGGCACGACTCGTGGCAGAGCGCGGTGGTGCGGCAGTGCGAGGCCGACACGGTGACCACGTGCTGGCCGCAGGTGAGGCGGCGGAGTTCACATTCCGACCTGGAGAGTTGTCAAGATAACTTTATATCTATGTCCTGGGAAATTTGTGGGGAAAATGTAGGTATTTCTGATTTTTCGACGGAGAAACTTCTAGCAATAACGCTCGACATTGACACTAGCAACGTAGACTGCCATATTACATTTTTAATATCTGTCTCAATTTATGGCTATCAACGCCACCCGCTTTCTATTAATTTTAAAGTTGCTCTGTAGGATCTGGCCTCTTGTTCCCGTTTCCAGCCGCTGTTCTACTGAGAGAAACCTTATTCTGAACTTATTGATGCGATTGATATGTTACTGGGCTATATTTTTACACATATGTTTGGAATAAGGGGTAGGAAAATTATCGAATATAACGATCGGTCAGCTGTACAACAACAGCAAGATTTACGTCAAGCGTGACTCGGCCATACTTTGTTACTGCGAAGATTGTCAAGTTAATTTAAACTTTGGCTGGTGGCATCTTATGCCATTACGAGTAAATAGGACCAATTCGGTTTAAATGAAAAGGAACTCAGAAAAACAAGACTTACTTGTAAACGTTTCCATCGGACCCACAAACAGGCTGCTCCACCGCGTTGTCACAGCTCTCAGGGCAGTCAATCTCGAGCCGCGGCAACAGCGTGCAGTTACCGAAGTGCGCTAGCTGGACTCCTTTGCTGTGGATATATTTAAAAAATACTAAGGATTTTTTAATGATCCAAAGAACATCAGTACATAAATCTTGGTTTTAGTCGGGGCTTGGTATGTGGAAATGTTTTGAGTTATTATTAAATTGTAAGACGCGTGGAACAAGATTAAACGCATGGAAGTCTATAAGCTGAAAAGAGTAGAAAACCAAATCAAATGCAAGGTTTTTCACAGACTTTAGCATCATTGACTGAAAGGATTTTTGGTTTTCTATGGGCTCTAGTAACTCTAAAGTTATCACATGTGCACTTGCGCTGGTGTCCATTTACTTACAGCTTCAGATAGAGATTTAGGTCTCTCGCCGTCAAAATGGTGCTTTCTTGGAACATCAAGTGTCGGTCAACTCCACCCCAAGTATAAGCTAACTCTGCACTGCATCGAAAAAGTATGAACTTGAACCATAAATGACATATTTTGTTAAGAATTAACTATAAAACGCTTTCAGACTCTGTAGCTTGTCAAGTCGGAGTCGAGTTAGATTTGAGATGATTACAAGATTGCGGGTAATTTTTTTAAAATATGCTTTAAGGTTATGCGACTTTCCTGTGGACATTATAAAAAAAAACTGACTAAAGCCTAATTTTCGTACTCCATCCTTATTATACACATGTATTGAAATGGAGTTCTACTTCTTTAAATGTATTAAAAAATACCCAAATCATTAACGTTCGTAATGTCCACAGAAAAGACGCCGCTTTTTGTCCTATAGCTTGCAGGCAAGTGGCGAGCTTGAGGTGGCAAGGGTTGGCATAGACGTTGGCGTCGGTGCCACAGACGGGGTCATACTTGCTGGGACACTTAACCTCACTCCAGTAACCTTTGTTAAACCTTTTGTTACTTACAGGCAAGTGGCGACCTTGAGGTGGCAAGGGTTGGCGTAGACGTTGGCGTCGGTGCCGCAGACGGGGTCAGACTCGCTGGGACATTTGACCTTCAGGCATTTGTTCATCTTCGCTCGGCATTTATCCATGTCCACCTTCTTCACTATCTTCCTGTTGCTCACACTGTAGAATTCAAGAAAAAATATTATTAATATAAATATTAATTTATCATCATCATGTTCCTGTCGTTATATAGGTATACATAAGAGTGACTGCTATGAAATATGTGGTGGCCCTGTCACACTTTAAATTCTTTTAGGCATAAATAGTTTTACCCAAAGCAATGCTTGTTTGTTGTCTCGGGAGAAAATGTCAGTAAATGTCATCACGCTAGATATAAATAAATAACATCTACATTTTACGCGCTCTATACCTATTTACTCATTTTGTTTTTCTTTTGCAATATTCTCTTTTATCATTATTTGTGTTGATTTACCAAGAGTAATGAAAGTGTGTAAATGTTTCTGTTTTCGGTTGACTTTTTATCTCACCCAAACTAGTTTAAACTACCTGTTTACAAAGCCTGCTCAGTTGCTGTCTGGTTGTTGTTGTTGGGTTTTATATCAGTTAGATCATTTTTATTATGATTCAGGCTGTACAGTTATTCAGCACGCTTTTTTGCATAATGTTGTTACTGATCGACATCACGGGCATTCAAGAAAAGTATCGGGCACGTGACGCTATTTATTGACACTTCTAATTGATTCGGTCAAGTTATGTTCTAATGTGTGTGGAAAACAAACAAATTATATCCAGCTTAAAACAAATGTAGTATGATACCTTTTGGTATAGTGCTTTACGCACGCATTCCTAAAATGTATACTTTTCCCAATAAATAAATAAAAACTGTCGGGGTTGCGTCAGGGGTAGGGTAGGAGACGCTAGTGTGCGTGTAAATCACCATATCCAAAGGTACATACTGCATCAATTTTAATTTAGATATAATTTGTTTTTCAAAAAACGTTAATTTAACCGAATCAAATAAAGCTAAGAAACTGATACTTGGCATGATAATATTTGATAACAGCTATAAATACAGATTCCTGCCATAAGCGTGACTTCTGCAACAATCTAGAACTTTTTGGGAGAATGTCCCGTCACAGTTACCAGGAAACCAGAACTCACCCACAGTTAAGCATCTTCATCTCGCACTCGTTTCTATACACGTTCTCATCTGAACCGCACACAAGCTTCTCCTTCTGACCCGAGCAGTCGGTGGCGCAAGCTTCGCCGCCTGACGTACGCTCTTGTGAGACGCAGAACGCCATCGGCACTTCGAACACGTGTTTTCTGGAATTAGAGAATTAGAATTCTTTAAGAATTTGGGCTTATTTTAAAGTGTATTTTTAAAGATGTCTTTTACACCGAAATTCTATAAGTAAGTTACCTTTTTGCTTACGTGAAAAGCTGGAGAACTATTTTTGGCTTTTACTCTTCTAAAACCAGAAAGTTAGCTGCCCCCAGACGATTTAATTTTAATTTGGGGGGACAGTTCTGGTTTTCCTTCACCTGTAGGAGATAGTACTCTACTACTTCATCTAAAATCACAAGTAAGACAGACGTGCAGCGCACCCGCACGCAGTGTACTGCGCTCACAGCAATACCACATCTTCAATACCAGGCTATCAGAAGTGCCGAAGTACTCACCCACAGTTAGTCGTTTTCATTCTACAAGCGTTGTTGTTGGCGTTTAATTTTCCGTCAGAGCAACAAGTGGATCGCCGAAGTATCACTTCAGTACCAGGCTATCAGAAATATCAAGTAACTTACCCACAGTTAGTCGCCTTCATTCTGCAAGCGTTGGCGTACAGTTTGCCGTCGGAGCCGCATGTCGGTCGTGCGACGCGCCAGCACGACTCGCGGCAGTGTCGCGTCGTTTGGCAGTGTTTCTTGCTCGTTCGCACTACTCCTTGTCTGTGGATATGTATAAATTACGATGAGAATAAGTATCTACCTAAAAATCTCACAATATTTAGCCAGAGAATTTATTAAAATTAAATTAAATTTAGCATCAACGTGGACCAAACTAGCCAAATCCACAATCTATTTAACGATTTTGTTAGCTGCCCACCAACCCCCGACCAACCAACGGACCAACATAGACGACTAAAAGTGGTTAAGGTAGACTCCACGATTAGCAAGATATCCTTCATATCTTAATCTGATATAGGTATGTGACACGCTCGAGGAACTACAACTCCTCTTGGGCTCCCTACAATTATGTTTTACGGAAAGAAAGCACAGAAATTGTGCCTTTGATTATCAAACATACAGCACGTTTCTTTTCATTCTTCCTAAACTCCACGCATTATTATTTTTTTACACAAAGTAGGTACCTGTGTTAACAATCCTAAAATATACAAACCCAGAAAAATAGTTAAAAATATCTGTAGAAAGTTAACACAACTAATACTTTCGCAATTATTTTCATCCGTAGTAATAATAAATCACTTGCACCTTACGTCATTAATTTCTTCACGGTAATTGTATCCGTCTTGCAAATCCCATAAACCAAGCAATAATTCTAGACGCTTCCTTTCACGGTTAATCCTTTTTGCTTTAATAAATTCCTACATTTTAAACCTTATTGCGCTAGTTTTAAGGACTTCTTGTAATCGACGAGGCATGTATTCGCACACCATTAAATGTAATAATTGTTTAGGTTGCACTGCGACTTACAGTTGTTAAATCATAACTCGCAATGATTCGCTTGGGTAAGTTAGTCTGATACGGATAATGTGTTCTTTTAATGATGTGCAATGGTATGATTGTTATGATTACGGTGCTCAGTATGAATAGATCACACACACGCACTATCTTTGTCCGCATAATAGAAAGGTGGTACACCGGCAGGGAGTAAAATTTTACGAACTTTTCCGGGCCTGTATCGATTCGTTAAACCTACATACTTGCATTTTTGAATTCAGTGGCAGTTTTTCATATTTTCATATAATTTGTCTGGCCTTAGGGTAGACAGCAGGAATTAAGTTGTATAAAGGTCCCGCCACTGATGTCTAGTGAGACCATCTGATATTATTAATTATTTTTCAATTTCACACCTCACTATTCCCAAGAAAATAAACCTTGGCCTTTCCTTGTTCTAAAATCTCTCTCATGGCACCCAATCATATTGACGGTACTAAATGCAGTTAGTTACAGAATTGGAAAAGCACAGCTCGGCTTCAGCTAACTTACCAGGCAATCACAGCTCACCCTCAAGTTTCATCTAACAAGTGCACTTTGACACATTCCATGTGACTCTGGTCACAAATTGATCCATCCAGCGGAGGTTAGGAGAAGTCTACTGAATAGTACGAGCTACCAGGTAATCAGAATTCATCCACAAGTCAGCAGTTTGCTATGACTTGACATATTGTACACATTCCCATCCCACTGGAGTTGGAAAGCAGTCAGTTGAACAATTTCATTAACTACCAGATAATCAAAACTTACCCGCAGGTTAGAAGTTTCATTTGACAAGTGCTCTTGTATACATTTCCATCAGATCCGCAGATAGGCCCGTCCAGGGGAGCTTGGGAGCAGTCAACGGGACAGTTCTCGCGATGGGCGCTAATGTTGTTGCAGGCGCCTAAGTGTGACAAGCCGATGCCAACCCTGGAAGAGAGAAAGAGACGGATACAAAAATAAAGTTCAAAAACACTCTTATTTCTGGTTCTCTAATTTGTGAGAGACGTTGTCTGGGCCGTTGCTGTACGATATTATGATATTCAGACCAATGATAGTAAGCGGAGGTCAAGGAATTAGAGAGTCAATTTAAGAGTGAAAAATCTGCATTTTGCCATTTCCAGAACCATTTGGTCTGCTTACAATTGGCTACTTGACAGTTTTTTGTAAATAATGTCAACCGATCTTGATTTTCTTGAGGATCAAATGTCTATATAGGACTCATGGCATTTAAGCAACACAAAGGTCAGAAATGAGAGTTAAAGTCTGACGCTCGCACTCGACGATTGAAACGCCTCTAACAAAATGATAATGTGATGTGACGTCACATTATATAAGTCTGTCGTAAATGTATGGAAGATCACGGTAATTGTCATTTTGACCCTGAAATATTGCGTTTATTTGTATAGTTGTCATACACTTTATTTTTCAATTAAATGTAAGGAATCGAATGGTATGATTTTCTTTACTGTTTTTGAAAACCAAAAAAAAACATTTTTAAGACTGGAGCCCCGTATTTTTTTATAATCTCCATATTTTTTTTTAAATTCTACTTTTTTATAATGGATGGCTCATTTTCTATCCATTTAACTAAATTTTGTTATAATATTCAACATCTGTCAAGTACCCAATTCGATGTCCGATGAACGAAGTAGACTGATGTCGGATCGGTTGATTTTCCTTTTAGGATCAATAAATTTTCCTAGAGTTAAAGCAAGCTAAGTTGGCAGTGATTTTGATAGCCTTTCAGCGAGTTATTTTAACGACAAGCTTTTATGAAATTATGACGTTTAAATAACACTTGCGCAGTCTGGGCTATCAAAATAGCTGCCAACTTAGCTTGGTCAAACTCTAACAAATATTAATATTGGGTAAAGCGTTCAGGCATCAATACTGAAAAAGTCAAGAAAAAGAGTGACCAAAAATAACATGTGTTAAGTCTATTTAAAATGTTGTCAGAAGTATATGATGATGAAAATTAGTACCTGCATATCTCCACCTGCAGCATGCACCGATTGAGATAGGTTCTCCCATCCGTGCCGCACACAGGGTCCCGTTCGGACGTGCAGCGGTGGTCACACTTGGATCCTTGAGCGCGGGAGCAGGACCCTTGTTCCGGCGCTAGTCTGACACCTGGAAATGTTTAAATTATGTCTGACATAAATTGTGTTATGAATAATTACTAATCGCACTTTTATTAGAACGTTAGAGCATGGCCTAGTTTTAAATAAAGTGGCCACATGTACCTGTGCTTTCATCTATTTGCATTGATGCCCAACTAGCTCATTTAGGGTTTTAAGGAAAGATACCCGCAAGTATTTTAAGTACATATGTAGCCTTTTTCGCCAATAAAAAATCCTAAACGAACGAAAATTAACGAAAATAAACGAGTAGATATACTTCTTCAGTAGATCGTTTTCTATAGGTAGAGGTAGCATATACCCAGCCCACAAGAATCTGTGAAACAATCACCAGCATTTCTTAGACCGCGGATTGGACACAAGCACCGCACGTTATAGGCGTTCGGCCGCCAGTTACAGGTGTGACGATATCTCGATATAGTCCAGAGATACCTGGGACGATTGATGACTTTTACGCTCCATGTATACCATTTTAGTGGCACGATCTTCAACCAACCATTCTTACCACGTGGCAAGTTTTGTCAATTTTTGCAGTGCACTGCGATTTCATGAAACAGAGTTCCCTCACAGTGACAAGTTCGACTTTTAACTTTTTTGTGTGTAGGTAACAATCTCTGTATAATATATCCTTGTTTCATTCCCCTAAAGTACCTACTAAGCTCGTAACTTATAAAGGAGCTAACCTTTCCCACAAGTCTTTTTCCGCATCTCACAGAGCGAAGGATAGATGTATCCATCGGTGGCACATACTGGCTCTCCTTGCAGCGCGGGCCCGCAGATCCGTGGGCATGATGCGTCGCGGGCGGCTTCAATCCACGATGCCGCTGTAAACAAAAAAAAAACAATTTTAAGCAGAGAGAATTAAGCTTAATCCCAAAAAGATCTAGTTTTCCTGCTAACTGAACATATTTGTAAGAAAAGAACAAACATTAAGAGGAAAGGAGACGACCGCTTCTCGATATTGACATTATGAAAAATATTTTTACATAATTTGATGTATTTATTATTAACCAGAGCTATGCCCCTACGTTTGACTTTTTTAGAACAGATTTCATACAAATTTTTAATGCTCAAAATAGGAAAAAATCAAACGTACGGGTATAGCTCTTGGTGATATACATACAACATATTGTGTCAATATATTTTTAATAATATTACTATCCAGAGAGGAAAATGAGGACTACTACGTTTGTAAGAAAAGGCGATTCTGTGCGTGTCCTCCATTTTTGTCTTAACTGATTGAAGCTTGTAAACTTTTAGTAACAATATAAAGCTACAAAAATCCGGAGTTTATTTATTTTCTTTATTGGAGAAACAACAGAAGCAAGTACAATAATAGTATAAATGATAAATTATACATTGCAATAGACGTGCACCTACCTCCTAAAAACGCTCTCACTAAGAACTATACATAATATAGGTAAGGTAATGCTACACTAAACTATGCTAAACTTAACGCACTCTAGCGACTAGTTGTAACCGGGTTGAAGTTTTTCAAACGTTTGGCTTGGCTCTCGACACTCGTTTATGATTGGCTTTTGCAAAATTTCAAAATGCTTTGTCTTTAAGTAATAAGTTAGTTATAGCACACAAATAATACAATAACGCAAAATTTCTTTCCTTTTATTTAGGTTAAACCTATGAAATTGTTAACTCGAGTCCTTTGAGCTCTCTTAAAAAACACTCAATAAGTGACTCGCCTCGGGACTTAAAAGACTCGGAAGTTTTTAAAGCGCCGGGTTTCGTAAAAACGAGTCGAGATCTTCAAATTCAGAATCAAGACTCGAGTTCCTACCAACACTACTCCTGAGCGATGTCGGCCACAGCGACATTCTGGAGTAGGCAATTTTTTATTCGCGTTATTAGAGTGTAGCTCTACTCTCTGGTGCGCCCATAGATGTCTCCTTTACGCTATCTTCCTGCTAAATACTCCAGCGCATTTTGGGCACGTTAGCAGACCACCTACATCACCTATATTTAGCGAGCTTCAGTAAGGAGGAGTTTTGGCCGAAGGGTGTCAAGTTTCGGCGGTTCCGCTGGCTCCCTGACACTCCGGGGTTGCGTAATGCATCGCAACCATAATGTGATTCATAGTGTTTAGTTTTAAAATATATTGTTATAATGTATGTTAGTTTTAAGGTATTTAAGGTAGAAGTACTCTTAGAGTACTTAAGGTAGAAGTACCTACTATGTATTTAAGTAGTGCTCTTAGTCACCGACATGGGCACTTTATTTCATGGAAATATAGGTTGAATTTGAACAACGAAGATTTTTCTGTATTCGAACTTAATCCTTTGACATAAAGTGCCCATGTCGAGTACTAGTGCAGCGTCGAGCACTAGTACTTCTACCTTATTTATGGGCAACTAGTTGCTTGCGGTGGCAGCATGGTTCCATTTTTATCACCTGTCACTATGCCCGTCACTTTCGCGCTTACATACTTGTTAGAACGTGACAGGCATGGTGACAAATGATAAAGAGCCGACCATCTTAGCCCTACGAAATAAATAATAATATTTAATATTTTTGACGACCAGTTTGGCCTAGTGGGTAGAGACCCTGCCTACGAAGCTGATGGTCCCGGGTTCAAATCCTGGTAAGGGCATGTAGTTGTGTGATGAGCATGGATATTTGTTCCTCAGTCATGGGTGTTTTCTATGTATTTAAGTATTTATAAATATTTATATACAGGGTGGCCAAATAAGAAGTATACATTTTGTTTTTAAATTTTAACTGTATTAAGTTCAAAAATTATTAGGTATTGTTTTAAAAATATATTCTTTAGGGTTGGCAAATTCATGCGAAACATAATGTCTGACATATGTCTACCTCTAACAGCAGGCAAATGTAAGCCCTTATCATCCCAATGTTCAGCATCTATTCGCACATTTTTGGCATTATCTTAGTACATTTGTGTCGAATAGTCGGTTTTAACTGTTTAAATTTCATCAGCTCGTTAGCATAGACACGTAATTTTAGATAGCCCTACAGAAATAAGTCAAGAGCTACAAAATTTGGAGAATTTGGGTGCCAATCACTGTCACTTTTTTTCAAAATTAATCGAGCAAACAACGTGTTTTAAACAACAGAAACATTTGAGATAAAATTGCTTGCTGCTAGTGGTATACATTTGGCAGAAATTATCTTCCGTATACAATTGCCAACCCTGAATAATATATTTATGAAAAAATATTTAATAAAATTTCCACTTAATGTAATTAAAATTTAAAAACAAAGTGTATCATTCTTATTTGTCCACCCTGTATTATATATATCGTTGTCTAAGTACCCTCAACACAAGCCTTATTGAGCTTACTGTGGGACTTAGTCAATTTGTGTAATAATGTCCTATAATATTTATTTATTTATATTTTCTTTCTATTACTACGAATATATGATATACATATATGTAGTTTATAAGTATATTAGTTTGCTTTTGTTTTTAATTCATTGACTTTTTTTCTCTCTCTACACCTATTGTAAGTGTCTCTGTTTGGCGCTATGGTTGACTTGTCGAGAATGCCATTTGGCATTAAGTCCGCCATTTGTACATTGTTGTATATATTTTGTGCAATAAAGTTTAAATAAAATAAAAAAAATACTACGACTAATAGAAGTGGAGTTAGTTCCAAATCGTACAGGTGTGAACCGATCACGGCGACAAGCAGGCACATCAGTGACCTGTCAACGAATGTGGGTCACATCCCAATTGTGTTTGATCTTGGTCGCATTGTTGCACCGCGGTGCAGTCGGGTCACAGGTCACGTGCCTACGAGTTATAACACGGGTTTGACGCTTCTGTATTTTTTTTTGTGGTGAATCAATTTTTCCTTGTTACTCGTTGTATTAACGGTCTCCTGTGTTAAAACCCCTGGGTTTTTAACACAGGATTTATTTTTATTAAGAGAAGGCCTAGCTAGATCGATTTTTCGCCCCCGAAAACCCCCATATTGCAAATTTCATCGAAATCGTTAGAGCCATTTATATACAAGATTTGCTCGTTCAAAGCTATAAAATTAACCTCTGCGAAAACGATATCACAAATAAGAGCCAATTTTCAGCTATTGATTTACATAATGTTATATGTTGGTAATCATAATAAATGATTTAAATATACCTTAAAACCCGATAAATACAAAATTGCCAATATCGCCAGTATAGGCGGTTCACACACAGCCGCCAATGTGCCAGCCGCCTAAGGATTGAAGTTTCTTATTGCCCTAGCCACTAATGGACTTTCCTGGTCGCGGTCGCGTGTGGTGGACCCGGACAAATCTGAGCGGATAAGGTCCTTATAAAGTTTTCAACACGACTGTATTGTCCAGGCTTTGCATGCTTACTCGTACTATTTGTACACTTTATGATCTTTTCCTTGTGTTTTGAAACTCCGATAATTACATGTTACAAGAAGAAAAAGGTTTTGCATTTATTGCCGATTTTACTAAAAACGCAAGAAATAATATTTTTGATATCATCAAACATTTACACCAATAAAACGACGAAATACTGCATATTATTCCAATAAACATACTAACATTTTATATTAGTAAGTAATATATGTAGCCATAGGTACTATTTTAGGGCCAAATCTAATCTTGTCAGGGTACGTAGACAAGATGCCAATCGTTCCGTAGCGAACGAAACGCAACTGTCTGTGTCGCACTAATATGGAAGACTGAATGAATCAGCATCTTATCTATTCACCCTGACGTCATAATTATGTTTAAAAAGAGTAAGGTGGTGTAAAAGTGTAAATTCTTTACTTCGACTGTACATAAACAACGCTACGAGTAGTAACATTCATGTTTACACGTAGCTTGCCCTTTTTAGTGCTCCGTACAGAAAAAAATCCACGGAGCGCTTACGTGATTACTTTTAGGTCGTTCAAATCGGTTAAATACGTTTTTATACCTAAAACTTACACAGTAAATGAGTCAAAACCGCTTATTTATATAAGTCTTGCATATCTGTCCCTCTCTCAAAGACCTTATCATAAAAAGTTTATTATTTTACCCCTCGGCTAGCAACAACGGACCGAAATAAATAGCGTTCCTAGACTAATGGAAGATCGTCGTCGCAGCCGAGACCAGTGAGATAACACATGCGCAGATAACAATAGAGTCAGACCATGATAAGTTTTCTTTCAATTTATCTTGTTCTGAATCTAGGCTCGGGGGGTTAACTATACCCACACCATGAGTTTTTCGCGGCCTTAAATGCTACCGACTCCGAAACTCAAACGCAGTGCATCTCATTTGCACCAATGTCAGTGCATTGTTAGTTTACACACTCGCTTGCGAATATGTCAGTGTCAAACTCGTGGTAAGGATACTTGTAGTGATGTGATCTTACTGTATGGAACTGTAGATAGGTCATCATCATCATATCAGTATTTTATCGCCCACTGCTGAGCATAGGCCTCTCCACTTATCCCGGTCCCGAGCCAATCTCATCCAGAAGTGACCCTTAGGTAGATACCATAAAGTTTTTTAATATTTTTTATTTATTTAGCCAGGTAGTATTTTAAGTGGTTGGAACGGAAACAAACGTATTTAGTTAGATAAAAAAAAACTCAGATCCTAGCCTCAAACTGAGCAAAGCTTGTATTATGGGTACTAGGCGACGATATATATACTTGTATAGATAAATACATACTTGATACATAAATAACATCCATAACCCAAGAAAGACCTCCTGCTTCTTAGGCAGGATCACTTACTACAGGACTAGACTAGGAGACCGTTAAAATTAAACCAAAATAACTAATTAACCATACATTTTAAAATGAATATTAACGGTTTAATAACTAACGAGAAATATTGTCATGATAACATCAACTGTAATAATGTAAAATATCGATACGAAAAATGTGCCAAAAATATGTATACACCCTTAATAAATGGGCAATAAAGTCGGGTATACATATTTTTAGCACTTTTTTCGTATCCACCGTACCGTACACAAAGATACCTAGTCAAAATAATTTTCGTTGTCTTGTTCCTGACCACTCTGTCACGCTTGTATTCTAGGTTTCTATCAAATAAATAATACAAAGTCGAGTGCGATTGCATGTCTTTTTAGAGAAAAATTAAAAACTAAAAATCACCCCATACAAAAAACCGTGAACTCCGTCACTTTTTTTGGGCGCAAAAAACAATACAACAAAAATAATTTTGACCCATCTACACTTTAAATTCACTTTTATATACTCACTTTAAAAATGTAACCGTTTTGGAGACTTCATTGTTAATTAAATTCCCCTACAACTGCATAGTTAAAATAGTCATCTGCACGAATATAATCTATGGATTATTCAGCTATGTTCCACCATCCACTGGCTTGTCTTGTATCTAGATGTTATCTTAGGTCTCAGATTATCGTTGATACCCCGTGATAAAACAACCGCTAAATACAGCCTATTCTGTTTTTAACAATTAGATATGGTTTTCATCTTATTTGTTACTTTAGTAATTTTGAATGAAATATTGTCACATATTTTTTATATTTTTTGTGTTGTTGTTTGGTTGACGACCGGTTTGGCCTAGTGGGTAGTGACCCTGCCTACGAAGCTGATGGTCCCGGGTTCAAATCCTGGTAAGGGCATTTATTCGTGTGATGAGCATGGATATTTGTTCCTGAGTCATGGGTGTTTTCTATGTATTTAAGTATTTATAAATATTTATATATTATATATATCGTTGTCTAAGTACCCTCAATACAAGCCTTATTGAGCTTACTGTGGGACTTAGTCAATTTGTGTAATAATGTCCTATAATATTTATTTATTTATTTATGTTTATATACCTAAGGTATAACAAACTGATGAACACAATTTAAATTCCTAAGAATTTACCACGCGTAGTTTTAAGTGGAATTGTATATTGTGAGATAAATAAATCACATCATTTTGATACGACCTAAAGAGCGTTTTCACATTGTCCGAGCCCATATCGGATGGAAGTAAAATGTATAAAATATGTGTTTTTCTGTATTTATTTATTTAATTAATAAACCTTTATTACTAAAAATACCTTAGCGGATTTATTACTAAAAACCGGGCAAGTACGAGTCGGACTCGCGCACGAATGGTTCGGTACCATTATTTATAAAAACGGCAAAAAAAATATGTTTGTTGTAGGGAAGCCCCCCTTAAATATTAAATATAGCGGCAACAGAAATACATCATCTGTGAAAATTTCAATTGTCTAGCTATCACGGTTCATGAGATGGTGACAGACGGACGGACGGACGGACCGCGAAGTCTCAGTAATAGGGTCCCGTTTGACCCTTTGGGTACGGAACCCTAAAAATGGACTTCACACACACACACTTTAACAATTGGCTTTCTCATACGCTAACCGACATCCGATATCGGATAAACACTTCCGATAATTTCAGACATGTCGAGCCGGCGTCAGATGTGGGACCGATATTATTTATTAGTGTGCAATGTGTGTGTTATGTGTAGTGAGTGGTGTGAGCCGCTAACGTTATTAGTGCTCAAGGTCAAGGTTGTGTCAAAACTAGATCTAATTGATAAAACAGAATCGGCATTCAGGATCAAAAGCGTAATCAGTTGTTAAATCTGACGATTTAACAATATAAATAACATTTCTCGCGATATCATTAATATTTATTTTTAGGACATCAGCTAACCGCGACCGCTACCAGTGAAACCTGCGTTGGAAATAAAGGTATCAAAATTAATTCGCGAACTAATTAAATAATAAAACAAATAAATATTATAGGACATTCTTACACAGATTGACAAGTAAGTAAGTAAGTCCCACGGTAAGCTCTAGCAGGCTTGTGTTGTGGGTACTGAGCTTACCTCCTACCTACAACGATATATGTATGTAATATACAAATATTTAAATACAAAGAAAAAACCCATAACTCAGGAACAAATATTTACATGACACAAATAACCCCTACCGGGATTCGAACCCAGGACCATCATCGACTTCATAGGCAGTCACTAATGTCACTACCCACTAGGCCAGACCATGTTTTAATATGTTTTTACGGTTTTAAACTTATTTGAATAAGACCTTGAAGATCGGTCACGCCAATTGATGCATGTGAAATAAAGTGAAAGTCGTCGCCAATCACCAAGACGATAAAGGTCGCATCAAAACCAGTTCGAACTCACAACAAAGTATTATATCTGAATCGGATACCATGCGTTTAAAAACCAAACGCACTTTTAGTTTTGCTGTAGCGCGAAGACAGGCTGTATATCTTGTGAGATAAAATTACTTTGTTGCGACGCTCAAAATAGGTTGAGACGAAAAATAAATAGCACTGAACTAATCGGAGATACTAAACGCAGCTCGCAGATGGTTTACTTCATACATCTGACGATCGGTCTGGCCTAGTGGCCGACCCTGCCTATTAAGCCGATGGTCCCGGGTTCAAATTTTGGTAAAGGCATTGATTTGTGTGATGAGCACGGATATTTGTTCCTGGGTCATGGGTGTTTTCTATGTATTTAAGTATTTATATATTATATTTATCGTTTTCTAAGTACCCTTAACACAAGCCTTATTGAGCTTACTGTGGCACTTAGTCAATTTGTGTAATAATGTCCTATAATATTTATTTATTTATTATTTATACATTGACCACCGGTCTGGCCTAGTGTGTAGTGACCCTGCCTATGAAGCCGATGGTCCCGGGTTCAAATCCTGGTAAGGGCATTGATTTGTGTGATGAGCACGGATATTTGTTCCAGAGTCATGGGTGTTTTCTATGTATCTAAGTATTTATAAATATTTATATATTATATATATCGTTGTCTAAGTACCCTCAACACAAGCCTTATTGAGCTTACTATGGGACTTAGGCAATTTGTGTAATAATGTCCTATAATATTTATTTATTTATAAGAGGTATTCTTAATTAAGTATACATTTTTGTAGATATAAATTTTGACTGTTTGTTGTAAAATATCTTTAATGAATAGTTAAATTTCATTTTGACGCTTGCAGAGCCCTTAGACCTCCTTTTGTATTTTGTTTAGATTGGGGTCCTTATACATCTCCAAATTTAATTATTTATTTTAATATCATGATAATGTAATGTTTACTCAGCTTGGCTGTTGTCTGTATAAATGTTGCTATGTATTTGTTCATGGATGACAGATGCTACAAGCTACGAAATGTCACGTGAATAAAAGTGTGTATTAACTAAATTTGTCCCAAACAAACAACAAACAGGGCAAGCTAAATAAAACCGTTTAGGAAGTAAAGTGAACTTTCTAGAAGTTTAAAAGTTGCTAAACTTCCATAGAAAATTTCTAAGAAATTTATATTTAACAAACAGTGTATGCATGCCAAGATAATAGACAGGCTTTGTTACAGATTTCATATGCCTGTCTAATTGTCATTATTAATAATATTTTTTATTTTTTTTAATGGAAACTCTTGTATAAGTATTGTTGTATAAGTTTCCAAAAATTTTCTTGCATTTTATTTTTGACAATGTTCTGCAACCAATGATTTATTTTGTCGCATCTGAGCAAGCGAAATTGTGCCCGTGATAATGAGCTCACCGAAAGAGACAAGCTCATGTATGATAAAGATGAATGGAATGCGAAAATTAATCAAAAATAACAGATTTCGTAGGTATAGAAATACACATGGAAGTATTTTTTGTGCTCCTTATGTATGAGTATTGCCTGCAACTTGTTCATTACTATACATGTCACAAAACTAAGTGGCGAGTCAGGTCATAAATTATGACTCATAATGCAATCTCTTGCACTCTTGATTGGTCTCAACAAGGGTAAATGAGATAGCATTATGATCTCAATCGCCAGCTAGTTTTGCAGCAAGTAAAAGTGAACCCTCTGATAATATTTACTTTATGCGTGTAATTTATTGCCTAGTTCGCTGGGTTTGATGTGGAAGATACAGTTTCTTAGAACCTAGGAATATATTAGGACAGCACATCCTTTTATGTTTTAGATATGTTATTTTTATACCATTTAGGAGCTAATACACTTGATAATATATTTTTAATAAATGTTATGGTAAAGTTTTACGCAAATCTACCTAGTTTCACAGTAATCTCAACAAGGATTGTATTGTAGATACTAGACGATATATTATATATAATTGATTAATAGTTAACTACTCAAATAAACTGAAAATATATATGACTCAGGAATAAATGTCCGTGATAAACACACAAACAAATCAAACATCAAACAGTTATTCAGCAAATAGGCCACAGGGGCACTTTTACATGTCTAATTTTTACAAGCAATAAAAGATATCAAAAATTACAAAACACGATTACAAATATGGAATTAATTAAATATTAGACACTATATTAGAGATATACAGTCTCTAAATGTCAAATTACATAAAAACAACTATGATAAAAAAAATGCACCAAATACTAAAATTCTTTAGGGATGTAAAAGTCTCGAAGTGTCAGAGATAAAATATAATTAAAAAGCGATCATTAAAATCGATGTAAATCGTAAGACTTGAAATTGCATGACTTGCTCGCTCGGTCAATTTGTCTATCTCTCGCACTAATCACCAATCGAAATCTACAGCCTCGAGTAAATAATATAAATATCCCGGGAAATCTGCAGCTATTACATAGATATAGGATTTTCTATAGATGGGCCATACGCGTGTTCCCGTGAGGGGTAGGTCATAAGCAAAGGTAGGGAATGCCTTAAAGCATTAAGTCTGCCATTTGCACTTACAAGTATGATGCAATAAACATTAAATAAACTAGTAGCTGTAGACCTCGCGGTAAGATTCATAAGCTTAAAAAAATTAAAAACAATAAATTCTTACTTCTTTGAGTCATCATCACAGCGTACTCGCAATGGTCTTGAGTGATATATGCTAATGCACTTAAGTCACTTACGCCAATTTCCACCATTTTGAAGATTATCCAAAAAAAACGAAACAACAGAAAAATTACATTTAACTACTGCACCTGCTCACAAAATTTCACGAGAATCGGTTAATAATTACGAGTAGAGAACTTCCGGACACTCTTCACTAACGCTTTTATTAATAAAACTTCTTCTTATTCTTAGCCCTTTTCAATCTTTGAGATGTAGGCCTCCTTCAATTTTTGCCATCCAGGCCGCGTAGCCAACGTTACAATCGTTCACGCTCCGTAGCGTATCGTAGCTATCTCTCTCTCTATCACTCTTCCATATTAGTGCGACTGTGACAGTTGCGTTTCGTTCGCCACGGAGCGTGAACGATATGCACGTTGGCTACGCGGCCTGGTCTGTTTTGCGCTCTATGTATCCATTTCGATCCAGCTGTTAATAAATAAATGCGGCGAAATTAAAAACAGGTATTAACATTCCTGACAACATACCAAAAACAACCTACGTAATTTGGTCGCGTTCATTGTGAACCGGTGGGTAACAACAATAGCTACCGTTTTGACGTGGAACTTAGGACTTTTTAGAATGGGAATGAAAGCAAGACTATGACAAGGACAAACAATAATAGCGCTTTCTCTGCTACACCTACTGAAAGTTCTATAAGACCATCCTGTTCGGTCATTTTCCCTCCCCCGCGTTTTATCCAGTAGATCCTATATATTCATGAGCTTTTACTTTTACAAACTGCAACACGTAGCTAGACTTAATTGACATGTTAGCACATGTGACACGTCTAAAGAAAGCGAAAACGTCGAGTGCTCTTGACTGCGATTTCTATACAAGGGAAAGCAACGATTGGTTAATGTAAACATGATTTAAAAGGCTTCTGGACGCGGTTTTAAATTTAACTCTTACTTTTATAAACGTCGGTACTAAAAAGCTACAAAATGAACCCTTACGGGCGACTCACTCGACTACGACTTGAATCTCTGCCGCGGTGCCGCAGCGGTGGAGGAAAGGCGCGGGAGAGGGGTAAGGCTTACCCTAAACCGAAAGGTTACCGGTTAGTACACGCAAAACAAAAACCGAATCAGCTCCTGTAAGCGGTAACCACTTGTTACGATTAGGTTAATCTGAATAATACGGGTTAATCATTATTGTTGGGTAACCGGTTGAACGGGTTACCCAAACGATTAGCTTATCATATGAAGGGGTTACCCATTCGAACGGGTAAGCCAAATGAACGGGGTTTCCGGTCCCTGCTTGATACTCGACAAAATAGTTGAAATCGGTTCACAAAATAAACAAATATCCCAAATAAACAACATACACACGTCGCGCAAATTAGTTAGCCAATTTACTAATAGATGGAGCTGTTCACAATTATACTTAATATATTTACAGTCACAAGCCTTTCGTGTTTATTGTTAGATGATATAATTGAACGTTTGTACGGAACCCTCGGTGCGCGAGTTAATCAGACTCGCACTTGACCGGTTTTTTTCTAACTAGTTTTTAATAGAAAAGTAAACACAAATGGGTGGAAAAACAAATAAAAACTTAAATTAAAAACTTATAAATAAAAAAATTGTCCCAGATCGAGACCGCTTGGCAGGGTGCCCAGAAGGCTGGCTGCATTGCCCCTCTGGATAGCGATGCTTATCCGCTGGGCGAAGTACAGGCCAGCCCTCTGGTCACCCGAAGCCTCTATAAGGCGTTTTGCTAACTCCTTATAGAGGCGGCGCGCGCTAGGCCCCCACGGCCCTAGGGTTTCAACCCCAAACGCCGCAAATATGTAACTACTGCCGAGGTTGACATACTTGCGACGCTTGAGGCTAGTAAGACTTTATGTAGCCATGTCGGTGTCGGTCTCTGCTGGCTTGGCCACGTTTTGATAATGGAGGAGGATCGCGGCGCTAAAAGGGCATACCTGGCCTGGGACATCCGGTAGGGAGGAGGCCTATAGGAAGTCCCAGATATCGCTGGGGCAATGCTGTTGGAGCGGACTTGCGCGATCTCAAGCCAATAACTGGTGGGAGATGGCACACGATCGAGACAACTGGCGTGTACTCGTGTCGGAGACCAAAACTCATTTTGGGTCGCTGAGCCATTATGTAAGTTATATAGCCATGGAAGTATAAGGTATACCTGAGCCATATACAGATTTAGATTGCAATTTATAAGACCTGCCTATAACAAATTAACACCTTGGCTTCAACAATTAACTAGTTAACATCGCAATTAACATGTACATGTCCATCTCAGATGTGCAAAAAACAGTACATTTCATTTTCTCCCTACAGCTGAAATTAAATAAAAACTTATTGTTTTCTCTAGTAATAAGTACGTAACACATAATAGCATATTATACATCAGTTATATTTAATGCAGAAATTGCAGAACTATTTTGTACGCACCGCACGCGCCGGGTCAGCGACCTGGTCATTGTCGGCGAAAATGGTAATTTACGCCATTGAGTCTGCAATTGTTTGCTTGGTGTTGGTGTTTACATAGTACGGGGACGACACGGATAAGATACGAGCACTTGCATTTGGCTTTTAGTGACTATTTGTTTTTTACTTTATATTTTTTTATTTGTATAGTTGTAATTATTCGGTGTATTGGCATATACTGTGATGCCGTGTAAATATACCTATTAAGTAAATAAATATCATATTAGCGCTTTTCCGGTTTCATAGGACCTTTGACTTCCCTTTGGCAACTTATGATATATATGATATAATAAACGCGCTACAATCCTCAATCACTTAGCTATAATCCTTTGTCTTAACCTGTCATTTTGACTTATGTGTTTGTAAGAAAGGGAAACAAACATAAATTAACTAATTGAGGCTTGTAAAGTTTAAATAATAAAGGGGCCCACTGATTACCAGTTCGCCGGACGATATCGGCCTGTCAGTTATTCGCAAAAGCTGAGAATCCCGAATCCCTTAAGTGGGTTAATCCTTCAAATGGCACAGATATGCAAAAGTGACAGTCAATGAGACCTTCCAACCCAGTAGGTCGCACATTGTACATTAGCATAGCGTTTTCTAGAGCCTTTAAAAATCTACCTAAAGTTATCAAAACTTCGGTCCTCAGAAAACCTTCTGTCCGTAGACTCCGAAGAGGATCCCATTTCTCTAAGAACAAATTAAATTAATAATTAAATTAATTTCTATGAACATATTTTAATTGGTAGTGTTATTTCAACTACTATTTAAACTATATAAGGAAAAAAATACCAGGGCCTCCAGTGTCCAGAGTTGGAATCGAACCAGCGTCCATTGCATTATGCTGAGTTGGGTCCATTTCGTTATGCACACTTAATAATTTCTTCTTTTCTTGCTTCTTTCTTTTTTACGCTTTTTTATCTTTTAGCTGGTTTTCTTTATTTTTTACGCAACAGATACCTAGACCGCTCGGCCATCTGGTCACGGTAGTATGGGTCGAAATTTCCAATTATATGAAAATTTACTGAGAGCTTGTGGCGCCCCTAGCCACCTCTAAGGTTGAACAGTATAGTTCGATCTCCTCTCTTTTTCCTTCGTATATGATATTTATTTCGGTTTTTAGTATCCAATTTTTTTTTGCCCCTATCATACCCACGTCATAAAGCCTCGTATCGTTGTCGTCGCGTGCCCGTCCACTCTAAAACCCGCTCCATTTAATGCAAAGGATATTTGTTCACGTAACATGAACCCTTATTGTCACACGTACAAAGGCTACACTCTCGTGCAAGGGAATTGTTAGGATAGACAATCAGATAGTGCTCTGAAATGTTCCGGGTTGCTATTGCGAACGCACCGGCCGTGTCCATTGCTCATAGTGTAAGCGAATCGGCTTGTCGATCGAGCAAGTAGAACTAGTAAACTATATGTATGTTAGTCTATAAGCTATTTGCTTTTTATTTAAATTAAGTAATATTAATTCAGTAAATAAATAAATAAAATAAAGTATCATTTATAAGTATGTACTTAGCAGTCGCCTTGTTCGCCGCCTCAATTCGGGCAGGCTGAAAATCAGCCGTAATGGCGGGGCTTCCAGCGTTCCAGCACATAACTGAGACTGTCCTATTGTCACATAGATGTAATTTGAGCTTAATTTTATACATAGAATGAATGTGTGTAAAAATTATTGTAATTTAAAACCTTATTGTGGATATAAATTATTTATCTTATCTTATCTTATCTATTTGCAATATGGGTCTCCTACGAAACACTTCGTTCGTTACTATTTAGGCTAGTTTTTATTTTGTTGTTATTTTTTTATCATCAGAGTTCGATATAATTTGGTGGATAGGATGTACACATACATCGAGTAACCCGACAGATTTTAAAGGTATATTCTTGACCGCATTTAAGCATTAAAATATCGTTGTAATTACGTCGTTGGTCGCACCCGCACGTAGCCTGTCCGCTTTTCGAAGATCAACTAGTATGAGACTATGGCTTGACTTAATCTTCAGGCAGGCTACAAAATCTGTCAGGCTATAACTTCACGCGAAAAGGTAGGAAAGGAATGAGTGAAGATTGTGTTATAGGTCGTGTCATTAAAAAGACGATCGCCTTGACTCGTATTGTCATGTTATTACAGGTTAGATTTGACAAATCTGCGCGTCATCGTGGATGACACGCGGACTATAGTTTCAAGTAGTGTTGTTAGGAACTCAAGCCCTTTGAGTCTAAATTGAAGAACTCGACTCGTTTTTACGAGACTCAGAGCTTAAAAAACTTCTGAGTTTTTTAAGTCCCGAGTCGAGTCCTTTATTGAGTATATTTTAAGCGCAACTCAAAAGGACTCGAGTCTCCGAATAAAGACTCAGTCAACAATTTTATAGGTTTTACCTAACCTACAGTAAAGGAAATAGTCGTTATTGTATGATTTATGTTATGTACATCCATGAATTTTATATAAAGATGAAATTCGAGGTTATTTGTAAAAAAATTACAATTTCTCCGAAAAGGACTCTGAGTCTTAAAGTCTTAAACTGAGTTGAGTCTAAAAGCAGAGGACTCAAAGGACTCGAGTCTTAACCAACACTAGTTTTAAGTAACATAAAATGTTTTGAATTAATCTATTCCTTTGTTTTAAGCGTAAGCCTGCTAATTGTTGATTTTCCTAAAATTAATTATTTCTAATCGTGATGTCCACGCTAAATATTCATAGGGTCGAGCTGGTCCGGCATACAAATGCGCTATCTCCCCATTATCTTAATTCGTTGTCCTACCCATGTATCATTTGACGGTCCGGCATTACAAACAGTAGTTAAGGAAATGATACATTGAAGGGAAAATGTGTCCGGTTTCTTACCGGACCTTATGCAAGTTTCCACTTTAAAAAATGCGTGTGTCGTGGAACTCGGTTGGAACGAAGTTTGTTATTATTGATAAACGTAGTATATTATTGATTAACCAATACAAAAAAAACGACAAAATGATAATTATCGAAACTGCTCACAAAATTTCACAAATCAGTTAAAAATGCGACTTACAGGCAGGGAGAACAACTAAACATAAGAAAACATTTTTGTACAAGCTGAAACTGATACACTTAGCTCGAGATTCACACAGTTCAGTCAATAAAAATATGAAATTCGAGTACAAAAAAATACTATAAGCAATATCTGTAGGTACACGTCCGGGGATCGAACCCGGATTCGTCGCTGTTACCGCCTGTTTCTAAGCGGCTGCTTGCTAACTGCGCCACTTTAGAATATACGTCAGCCAGTGAAGTTAGACTACTTATTCTCGACAATATAATTTATAAGTAAACAAAAGAGGGCCGTGACGGAAAAATCCTATACTTTTTTTGACTTTTTGACTGTTTCATTTAACATTTACGTCACTCATTGGCGTCTATTTTAATTGTCATAGAAATCGAAAGTAATCACATAATCTTCTAATTTGTTTTTTTTTAAGTTTTTTTCTAATTGCAGATCCATCAGCTGTGACATTAACATAAACTAGCAATTAACATGCATTAACACTTACGAAAATAGGTAGTCATGTAACATTCAAAATAACAAATAAAACTTGTCATTAAACAAACAAATACCTATGCCACCCTATGGCATTTGCTGGATTCCTATCTGAGTTATGTTATACAACACACTTCGAGAGTCCCGCCTACCCCAAAGTGTGTTCACGGCTTTAATGTCTGTAGAAATAGGCCTGTTTACAATCTGTTTTATTTTAATGGTTGAGATGTGGGCAGTGATAAAACCGTGACATAGACAATCTAGAACGACTGGTAAAGTTATGCGAATTATACTCGGGATTTCTGAGTATTTTGGAATGCAGTCATGTAGGTAAGTGTATAAGCTTAATTGGCACTTTCTACTGAGTGTTATGGGTTTGGATTGGAAATATACCCTGACCAGATTTTATCTGGCCTTTGCCATGTTGCCGATTTTCAGTGCTATTAACTTATTTTACTGGCATCCTCTCCTCAGTCTCCACTCTTTGACAACATGTTGAAAGTCGTCGAATGTTACCGATGCAAATGATTTTACCACGATCATGCCAAAAAGGGTGTCAGATTTGGTGTCGTAAGATGCTTATTATTCTCATAAATTCACGCAGGCAATTCACGACAACATTCTTACGACTCAAATCTATTAAAAATATACAGGGTGATTCATGAGACGTGAGCAGGACCAAGCCTACACAATCAGTAAATGTTAATGAATAGTTCACCGTCTTATTTAAGTAAAACAATCACGCTTTTTTCTGTTATCAAACTTTTTTAAGGACAAATTTGATTATCTACAATCATGGACACCCTACAATACTTAATTAACAAAGATAAAACTTCTTTAACCGTTATGACAGCACTTTGATTATGAAGAAAATAAAATGTCACACTTGAGTGAGATACGATTTTTCAAAAGTAACCAGATTCTGATGACCAGGGGTCGGACAAAAAGTGCGGATGACGTAAAAATGACGTAATCTTGCACACAGGATGATGTTTGAGTTTGTATTTAAACTTCCGTGTGACATGTAGTAACAAATTAGTATTAATGAAGTAACAAAATAATCGTAAATAAATCCATGGAATTAATAATACATTTATGCATTTTTTTATGAAATTACGGAAGTTTTCATTTTGTAGTTGCACCCAGGGTATGTTTGCTGCTATCATAAAATTTGTAAGGTTCATATTAAATTCACTTTGCCCTTTTTTTCTACGTTTCCGACATGTTTGGCTGTCTCCAAATGTCTTTTAATATTGCTTACCTTCGTTGGTATATCTTGATTACAGCAAGAGCAGTATACGTGTTTGTCACGTACCTCTAAAAACGGAAAATTGCCACAATATTCGAGTAAAGATGACATTTTAGAGCGTTTTCTTATACATTAGTAAATATAAATTTTAGCTAAATATAATCGTGAAGATACAATAGCTAAACAATAACGAAGTCAATTTATTGTTCATCTGATTGACAATGTGTCAGTCAAAAACGTACATACTCATTTCAAGTGGCGATATCGTTTAATAAAGAGGTTGATAAATGATAAGTGATAATTGTTTATGAAAATCAAAAATACTATTTGAAATCATCCTATAAGTGGTTTGACGTCATGCGCACTTTTTGTCCGACCCCTGCTGATGACATTCAATTTGTCACTTGTTATAGATAAAACAAAGAGGGTGACCATAAAACTCGTAAATAAAATAAAAAAAGATTTTTGAACAAAAAAAATAATTTTACGTTAATCTCACAAATACTGGTACGAAACAATTACTGATAACTTACTGAATACGCAGGCTTGATCCTGCTCACGTCTCCTGAATCATCCTGTATATAAAAAAAGAATAAAACAAAGTCGAAAACGTACGGAAAGTACCAGGACAAAATGAATTCGAAGGAGCATAATAACCAGATACTTGCGATTAACTGCGATACCCACTTAGAGAAAACAGAGCCATCTCATACACGCTTACTGAAATATGAATTTCTGCGTTTTATATCCTTCTCGTCTGGGGCAGACTTGATCCGGTATATCCATCGCATAACCTCCAATGTAAGTAAGTGTGATGACCCGACGATTATTATTGAGACGGCCGAGCTTGAGCGAGGACTGTTACAATATTTACAAGTGTACTTTCGAAAAATACACCGTCATTATTTAATTCACACGCACATTGAACGAATCAATTTGCAAACAGTTACAAATTTTGTAGAATACAACTCAATTCACATGATTTTACGACAGCTAAACAAATGAAACAATAAGCCCTTTCAAATTGACAGCTTTCTACTGTTTACATACTCTCAAGTTGATAAGAAAGGCGGTGGAAAGCTGCAGATGCATTTAAGGTAAATTCACAATACTGTGTTAATAATTCAATTGCATTGTTTGGAAGCGTCACCAGACCTAGCGGTAAGACCGTGCGACTTGCAATCCGGAGGTCGCGGGTTCAAACCCTGGCTCGTATCAATGAGTTTTTTTTTAAAACTTATGTAAGAAATATCATTTGATATTTAGCAGTCGCATGCGGTGAAGGAAAACATCGTGGGGAAACCGAACTAATCCCAATAAAGTCTAGTTTACCCTCTGGGTTGGAATGCCAGATGGCAGTAACTTTCGTAAAAATTATGCCTACGCCATTGCCAGTTGCCAAGCGAACCAGGACTAGGCACCCATAAGCCGTGGCAAATGCCGGGACAACGCGAGGAAGATGATGATGATGCGATTTTCGCCACATTTTTACCTTTGGATCGGGCAAGTCAGGCGATAAGACCGCCTGTTGTTTACCTCTTCTTTATGTGTTGTTTTTGTACTGTTTCTGTATTGAGGTGTGCAATAAAGAGCATTTGTATTGTGTTATTGTCAGCCATGATAACATTACCATAAACTTCTAACACAAATGCTTTTTCCCTACCATTGTCTCACTGAACTAAACATTATTTTTCTAATAAAAAGCTGTTTATACTGTGTGTATTTTTGATATAACCATAAACTTAAACGCGACATAGGTTTTAGTGGTATGAAATAATTCTGACAAAAAAAAATGATTTAACTTAAACACAACAGCATTTTTTTATTTTTTTTTATACTACGTCGGTGGCAAACAAGCATACGGCCCTCCTGATGGTAAGCAGTCTCCGTAGCATATGTACACCTGCAACTCCAGAGGAGTTACATGCGCGTTGCCGACCCTAACCCCACCCCCCTCGTTGAGCTCTGGCAGGAACACAACACTATGAGTAGGGTCAAGTGTTATTTGGCTGCGGTTTTCTGTAAGGTGGAGGTACTTCCCCAGTTGGGCTCTGCTCTAGATCTGGAATGACATCTGCTGTGCTGTGCCCTACCTCACAAGGCGAGATGACATTCACATTGCCCATACCTCTCTTTTGGACGTAGTTTAAGGACATACCCGGGCTCAGCATGATTAATTTTTGATTTTTTGTCGAGCTGCAATATTTCGCACATCATGATCACTAGTGTCAGTTGTGACTTCGCGTCATTAATACGAGGTTTTGAATAAAAACAAAGTAGTGACACATTGCTTGCAAAAATATTTAATATGGGAAAATAAAAGTCATCAATTTTTTTTTATAAAATCTATGAAAGTCATTATTCATTAAACTACCCTTATTTCTTGAGTACTGAACCTAAGTAAACAAACTTCCTTATCTTGTCTCTTAGATTGTCAATTGACTCATACACTCTTGGAAGTCATAAAACTGCATAACGTTACCGTGTATCAAGTACCGTTTGTCCCAGATTCGATTCTCCGTAGAGACAATTTTAAGTTAACACCGCCTGGAGCTAATGTATGTTGAACAGGGTTTAAAACATAGCTGTATCAATCTTCGGGGAAGGATTAAGCTTCTCGTATGTTATTACTACGCTTCGGAATCTCGTCACGCTGTCAAGACGATCAAGCAGCCGCACATTTCTCGAACGGTATGAGTGTAATATTATTAATGTGTTGCCATGGTAACCCATACGACTTGACAGTTCAAAGACTACACTGAAAAAAATAGATAGCCGAACTGGTTTTGTAACTTTACTAAATAACTAAACTACGGTTATAAGAAAATAAACTTTGCATAAATTTACAAACTTATTTTGTAGTGTATACCCAGTACCTGAACACTGATAGCCAAACACGGTTTTGTAACATATAACACATAGTTCGCAAGTCCCAATTTTTGTGTAAACAGTAACCAAAATTTTGTTACAGTTATGCAAACATTTCTTTCAGTGTAATCTTCTTCTTCAGTCGGTCCCTCAAAGCTGAGGATCATGACATCATGTCCTTCTGTTGAAGACCAGATTAGCATAGGCTTCTATTCCTCGCCAAGCGCAAATTGTGCAGAATTGCGAATAGGAAGGAAGGATATTGGTATGAACGTTGAATAATCCGACAACAATATACATACTTATAACGGGTGTGGCCTGTAACAGGAGCAAAAAAATTAACTGAATGCTGTACTCCTCAAACTGACCAACATTTGTTCAACAACTTTTAAAAAATAGCTTTAATTTTTGGAACACTTTAAATTTTATTCTAAGACGCAATGTATTGCGAATTTTTTTATGTTTAAATCGTGACAATCAAGGTCAATTACACCAATGACATTGATGGTAATATTTAATTTGTATGAAAAATAGGAAGTGTAAAGAATTCATAATTTTCATAAATCGTTGAACAAATGTTGGTAAGTGTGAGGAGCACAGCCTACAGTTAAATTTATTGCTCGTGTTTCAGGCCACAACCGGTATAAATAAATACATGCTTATATACATAGACAAAATCCATAGCTCAGGAAAAATATTCGTGATGAACACACAAATAAATTGCCCTTACCTTTCATAGGCAGAATCACTAACGGTACGGCTAGGAAGCAGTTTCATATTATATTATATATATAAAATATATATTAGGGATAAAACAGAGTGCAGTAGTGTTATTAAAGCTTTATATAGATAAGTTCAAGAAGACACCATATCCGATTGGTCAAATAAATCAATGACTAATAGCCGGTATTAGCCGCCAAGTATCCGTTCTCATGGTTTTACAGAACCAATCAGCAGCTTCCAGGAAGTCCAGAATAGCCACCATTTTAATTTGCTGGGCCGTTATTGCATACTTTACGCTAGCGGTGTTTTTATAAAGTGGTCTTGGAATAACATCCAATAAGACCTAGTTATAAAGGCCTTATAAGGTGGTACGTTTATTAGGGTTTCGTACCCAAAGAATAAAAACGGGATCCTATTACTAAGACTCCACTATTCGTCAGTCTGTCTGTCACCACAGGCTGTATCTCATGAATTGTGATAGCTAGACAGTTGAAATTTTCTCAGATGATGTATTTCTTTTTTTGCGCTACTGCGATTTTTAACAACAGCAAGTTTATAAAAACATACTTAAATAATGGCTTCTTCTTCTTCCTTGTCGTATCCTCACGGCTGAGGGACGTGACGACTGTGGACACTCTTCACCAATACTCTCCAAGCCGCTCTATCTTTGTCTCTATCTATTTTGCCTCTGACGTCATTCTATCCCCCCAACGCATGGCCATACGTCCATCCCTACGCTTCCTTGGCATGCGGCCAGTAATCATGAGCTTTTCCAGACTATCTCGCCCTGTACTGCTCATATGGCCGAAGAAACCAAGTACACGAAAAATGGCCTCAGCGCTATGGTACCTTAAATTCTGACGGCATTTCCTAGCTGGATCTTAATTTTGATACTTTGAGCGAGGAAGTTGCCAGTTATTTGGTCTCCTGTGGTGTCTCCGAGTTTCCTTCACAGGTCTTTAACCATTTGACCGTCAGATACGTCGAATGCCACGAATACAGTCCAATATCTACCTTCGGGCATTGCAACAAAGTTCACGATGACACGCACACGATAGGCTCAAATAGGTGTCTAAGGGTTAAAGAGACTCAAAGCGCCATATTTGTCGACTGACGCTCGCGGCTAAAACCCAATATCAACCTTTGAGCATTGCGATAAGCTTCACGTTAACACGCACACGATAAGCTCAAATAGATTTCTAAAGGCTAAAGAGACTCAGAGCGCCATATTTTTCGACTGACGCTCGCGGCTAAAATTCAATATCAACCTTTGAGCATTGCGATAAGCTTCACGTTGACACGCACGCAATAGGCTCAAATAGGTGTCTAAGGGTTAAAGAGACTCAAAGCGCCATATTTGTCGACTGACGCTCGCGGCTAAAACCCAATATCAACCTTTGAGCATTGCCATAAGCTTCACGTTGACACGCTCACGATAAGCTCAAGTAGATGTCTAAAGGCTAAAGAGACTCAGAGCGCCATATTTTTCGACTGACGCTCGCGGCTAAAACCTAATATCAACCTTTGAGCATTGCCATAAGCTTCACGTTGACACGCTCACGATAAGCTCAAGTAGATGTCTAAAGGCTAAAGAGACTTAGAGCGCCATATTTTTCGACCGACGCTCGCGGCTAAAACCCAATATCAACCTTTGAGCATTGCCATAAGCTTCACGTTGACACGCTCACGATAAGCTCAAGTAGATGTCTAAAGGCTAAAGAGACTCAAAGCGCCATATTTTTCGACTGACGTTCGCGGCTAAAACCCAATATCAACCTTTGAGCATTGCGACAAGTTTCACGTTGACACGCACGCAATAGGCTCAAATAGGTGTCTAAGGGTTAAAGAGACTCAGAGCGCCATATTTTTAAGAAGAACATTGTTTTCGATATAGTTCGTGTCATCTACGATGACGCGCAGACTTGACAAATCTAACCTTTAATATCATGACAATAAGAGTCAAGGCAGGCGTCGCCGTGAATGACACGATCTATACCCGGGCAAGTAACCGAGACCATACAGAATTTCCATTTGCTTAGACTATGGAAGGTAGAGGCAAGGAACAAAATCTCCATATACCAAAAAGTGTCCGACAAAAAACCATAAATAGGTGGCGCTACAATACCTAGAATACTTGAGAAAAAAATCTAATCATAGACAGCGCACTTCACTCCGTCAATAACGCCTAGGTGACACTTGCAACAATTCTGCCTAAGGAGTTTCTGTTCCTTGCTTAGACATTAACTCTAAAGCTACCTGAGCTTATGGAATGTAAGTATTTTAGATACCTATAAATTAGTTATTGCTACTGTTATTGCACAATTAACAACCGCTTACAAATTATAACAAGCAGAAACTTAATGAGTTGCGTTAATTTATTATAGAGTTCCTATGACCAACTTCCGTCTTCGTAATTTGCTTAACGTTAATGCCGTAATATGTGGCATTATCTATGAAAAGGGACCTTATTATAGATAGAGGGACCTTATTTTGACGACCGGTTTGGCCTACGAAGCCGATGGTCCCGGGTTCAAATCCTGGTGAGGGCATTTATTCGTGTGATGAGCATGGATATTTGTTCCTGAGTCATGGGTGTTTTCTATGTATTTAAGTATTTATAAATATTTATATATTATATATATCGTTGTCTAAGTACCCTCGACACAAGCCTTATTGAGCTTACTGTGGGACTTAGTCAATTTGTGTAATAATGTCCTATAATATTTATTTATTTATTTATTATCGATGGCGCTTACGTCGCATTGCGTCGCGCAGCGTTGTACTTGTATAGGAGCATCGTTTAAAATGGCGGACGCGCCATCGACAATAAGGCCCGATAATATGTGACGTTATCTACGTTAGACCGTCAACATCTCCAAATCTATTAATTATTGCACCTTTTTAATCAAAGTTTTTAAGATAATAATGAAACTTTTAAGTACTTACTTATTTTACAAGTTCATGACACGGAAGAACCTCTGTGACTCTTTTCATAAATATGTGTCCTGTCATGGCTATTCAGCATGCGATAGCAAAGTTCGTTTCAAAAGGAAAAATACGCCTTTAAACTCTTAAGTAATATTAAGGCGCGAAGTTTATAACAGACTATATTTCAAAATATGACACCCGGATCTCATCATTCGACGAATAAAATATTTATGGGAAACATAAAATATGATTCTAACTCGTTCTGTCACCGGTCACACATCGTATACAACGTAACAGAGCAAATGTTCTCGTATTAGAAAGTTGTAATTTCAGCTTTCTAGCACGGATTCACGATTTATAGCGACGTCTAGGGGATTATCCTATGAGCTATGTCGTGAGCCGAAAAGATGAACCGAATGATCACAACCTCAAAGGGAATCATGTAAAATGACCATTATTTGCAAAGTATGAAATTTTGACATTACCATGTATGTATATTATTAAAACAGCTGTTCTATGTATATGTGCGTGTGGACGAATGTGAATAACGCAGCCATACTGGCAAGAATGGACAAGAGCAGACAAAGGTGGTCGCCGACGTCCGTTAGGGCATGGCAAATAAAGAAGATATATTATGTATATCATAGAAACACAAGAAACCCGAACCGACTTGTAAAAGATTTTGTTCCCAGTAGTAAGCAAATAAAGAATATTTATTTATTTATATTTACAGAATAATAACACAGCACAGGTATATGGGACCCACGGTATGGGAACCTGGAGTCCGCTTGGCAACTAATCCCAAGAATAGGCGTAAGCACTAGTTTCTACGAAACCGACTGCCATCTGACCTTCCAACCCAGAGGATAGACTCGGCCTTATTGAGATTAGTCCGGTTTCCTCACGATGTTTTCCTTCAGCAACTGGTAAATATCAAATGATATTTCGTACAATTAGTTCCAAAAAACTCATTGGTACGAGCCGGGGTTTGAACCCGAGATCTCCAGATTGCAAGTCGCACACTCTTACCGCTAGGCTACCAGCGCATTAAACATTCGTGATCCTATTATGAAATTCACTTCGTTCACTGCCTCATGGTATTAAGCCTCTCATTTTGTAGCCGTCACATAAACTACTATGCTACCAGGAGTTCTCCTTGTTTACACCATCTATTAATATTATAATAGACATAATATAATAAGACTGAAGAAAGAAGAAAGTGAAAAAGGCTTAAAATATTTCACCTAATAAACTGAACGTACGACACTAATAGCACACTTTAGATATTGGCGACATCATATATGTAATTTTGCTCACCTACCTTGATACTGGCTAAATTGTCCCAATGGACAGAAGCCTGTTTTGGGACGAAGTTGCTCGGACGGTTGGATAGGGGCTAGGCGAAAAAAAGTGTAAGATTTTTCCGTCACGGCCCTCTTTTGTCTAAATTATTTCTCGAGAATCAGTAGCCTAAATATATCCTATAATAGCGCAGTTGTCAAACAGCCGCTTAGAAACAGGTGGTAGCAGCGACGATCCGGGTCCGATTCCTGGACGAGTAGCTATGCAGATATTTTTTTTTTTTTTTTCACTTGAATTTCATATTTTTGATTGACTAAGCGAGTGTGAAGCTAGAGCTAAGCGTATCAGTTTAGCTTGTACAAAAATGTTTTCTTATGTTTGGTTGTTCACCCTGCCTGTAAGTCGCAGTTCTGAACTGATTTGTAAGATTTTGTAAGCAGATTTAATAATTATTCAAGGTCATTTTTTTTTGTATTTGTTCATGTCAATAATATAATATACGTTTATCAATAATAATAATATACCTCGTTCCAACCGAGTTTCCCAAGACGCTCACGCATTTTTTAAACTGAACTGTTAATAATACGGCGGCAAGAAATGTGTCGACATATAAGACATTATTACGTTTTAATTGCCACATATAATGTGGTGTTAATTAACATTAATTAATCTCAAGATTAATCACCCAGACATGTCTAAACTAGACCACCAATGTGCCCAATATATGTAAATCGATTAAGTAGACTTATTTAGAGCATTCGAATAGGAAGAATAAATTATGCTTATTTAATTAGATAAGTTCACTCATACTTTCTCTGTGGCAGATTAGAATAACAGTTATTTAAGGGGATAGGAGATTAATTTTACCATGCAAACTTACTCGACCCTTTCCTCCGTGGTTAGCGATTATTTTTTCAACAGATTAACATTATCAATATCTGTGCCAGACTGTTTTGATTTTCTTGATTTTTTGGTGGGGCGAGCGAGCAGATTATCGAAAAATAGTACGAGCAACGCTAACTGGCGTGGACGCGTGCGGCGGATTTTACCCGCGTGCGTGCGCCCGCTCCGTGCACCCGCGCCAGCCAGCGAACGCCCTTAACTGCTAGTGCACGCAAGAGCGGCCTAATTCACAAGGCCGCAAGGAAAGGCATGGTATTCAAAATCGATATCAATTAGCCCAAAAAGCAAAACAGTCCGGCGCAGATATTGATAACCGTTAGCTCGTCGTATATATTCACCTAAAATTTTCAAATCTGAGAAGGGGCGCAGCTCCCCTATCCCCTTAAGGCATATTTGGACGGTGCAAGAGCTCGCATATGTTAGACACATTGCCGATACGGAGGTGAAAAACATTACTCCCGTGTTCATAGAACTTAGCAAACTTTTGTTTAATTTTGTCCCTATATCAAACAGAAATGTCACAATCTCTCTGCTTTGCCTTAAGGTTGACTGGTAGTGAATGCCTTGTGGCATTAAGTCCGCCTTTTGTACTGTAAGGTATTTTTTTACAATAAAGATTAATAAAAAAAATAACTAAATGAAATGACGAATAAGCTCACTCCATACAAAGAAACCTATTTGCACATACGAGTTATAAGTTTTAACAGGGCTTTTATTATTTATTTTAGGCTAGTTCCATAAAATGGTACTTTGCTCCTCACTGGGTGCTCCAATTCAAACACTGGAGCAAAGTAAGCATATTTTAAGGTTTTAATCTTATTAATAATACATTTTACCATACCTCGCATAGATGTTCTGCTTAATATCAATTCGTTTGAATATTTAATAATGAATAGTTTAAAAATTATTTAAGATTTCTCTAAAGTGGAACAAATATTGGAGCAAAGTAAGCACATTTTAAGGTTTTAATTTTATTAATAATACGTTTTACCATACCTCGTATAGAGCTTATCATAATATGTAGGTAATTAAATAATTATATGTTAGAGATAAATAAAAAAGCTAAGAGTAAGCTTATTTATTTCTCTCTGGTAGCTCAACTATAAAACGTAAATAAACCCATTTACTGTTAAGTGGATCAACGTTTTTTGTCCTCTTGTCGCATTAAACACCAATTTACATACTTATTCCTCAGTGAATGACGATAAACCGGTGGGCAAAAAATAGCTTGGAATGCTGCAAAAAGTACTGAGCTATGTGTGGGGGAATGCGATCGAGGTTCCGTCAACGGACTAGAATAATTACGGAACGTGGAGATAAGGAACGAAATCTCCATGTACCAAAAAGTGTCATCAAAAAACTTTAAATAGGTGGCGCTACAATACCTAGAGTACTTGAACAAAAAAATCAAATCATAGACAGCGCAATTCACTCCGTCAATAACGCCTAGGTTCTTAGCTACTCTGGAAAGATTTGGAACTATTATTTATAGCTGACAGCTGGACACTTTTGCACCAGTTCTACCATAAGAGATGCCACTCCTCTTAATTCCACACTCCATAAGAATAATTATAGAAGTCTGACTAGCTAGATATGTCAGTGTCAAAGTGACATTTTTGTTTGAAGAAACGTCACTTTTGACACTTATATTTAATCCATATCGTATCTTTAGAAGTTTTTTGACGTATCTTAAAGTTTGAATTGGGCCGTGAAGCTCAAAAACTCCCCGACGTGCCAATCGTTAGCGCTACGTAGCGAACGAAACACAACTGTCAATGTTGCACTAATATGATAGAGAGAGATGACTACGCTACGCTACGGAGCATTAACGTTTGGCATGTTGGCTACGCGGGCTCTGTACTGCGCGCACTCAATTGGGGGGATTGTTGTTTACCAATATGTCCATTGACATTTTGGACGTCAGTCTTCCATGACCTCAGCTAGTGCAACCTGTAGGGCTAAGATGGTCGGCTCTTTATCATTTGTCACCATGGCTGTCACGTTCTAACAAGTATGTAAGCGCGAAAGTGACAGGTATAGTGATAAGTGATAAAAATGGAACCATGCTGCTACCGCTGGTTGAAACGTCGGGTAAAAGGTAAAGTAATGAAATTTAATCGCATCAGACCCATTCATAACATTAAATATGTGTACAAAACGCAAGAATTTAAAGTGTTGTAAGAATAATTTTGGCCTAGGAGATTGCTCGGTGACCGTTGCCTGCGGATCCCTACCAAGTACAATGGCTATGCCTCTGATTATGGCCTTGTATGGTCCGAAAAAATGTGGGGCGACGGCGCTAAGCAGACAAGCTGATACATCAGGTTTGTTTTTATACACTTTTACTTAGCTTTATTCTACAGTATGTATATTAACTAAAACCATTTACTCAAACCCGTTATAGCGGCATAGATTATTTCTTCCTCTTGCAGTTTCCAAAATTTCATAATGATTGTTTGCGTTTTGGAGGAGGGAAGAGTCGAGATCGTAACCTCGATTTTTGAGTTTTTTTGCTTGGGAATTTTAGTCCGAGCTGCAGTTGTCCTCATCGCACGCACGCTCTCCCGCCCACCGCAGCGCGACAGAAACATAGCTTAAACAAATCGAGATTTGAAAAGTTGCTCAGCTAGGAATTGCTCTTAAGGGCCCAAAGTAAACGAAACGTTTGGGCCTAGGGGTATATTTTTTTCACGATTTTCATATTGGTCTTATGGGAAACCTTGTTCAGTATGACCATCTTAATACATTTTAGACATTCCGGAACATAATCAGAAATGACGTAGCTGGGGGCCTACCGCAAAAACCGAAATTCGCAAATTGTGGGGATCTTTCTCTTTTATTTACTCTCATTAAGACGTAATTAGAGTGACAGAGAAAAATGCCCGTAATTGACGAACTTCAATTTTCACGTTTATAGCCCTGCTCCACCTCGGTCAAAGCGACCGGCGAGAACTATCGCAGGACCGAGAGGCATGGCGTGATCTGCTGTCCGAGGCCAGGACTCACATTTTTTTTTAATACTACGTCGGTGGCAAACAAGCATACGGCCCGCCTGATGGTAAGCAGTCTTCGTAGCCTATGTACGCCTGCAACTCCAGAGGAGTTACATGCGCGTTGCCGACCCTAAACCCGCCCCCCTCGTTGAGCTAATTAACTAATTAATAGTTAGTTAATTAATAATTAATTGTACTTTGGGTAATTGCGTCCTCACCCTAGTGGTAGTAAATTTAAACCGCTTCCCGGTGTCTCATTAAGCTGAAATTAGTCGTTCTTCCATAGTTTTGACGACGATAGAAATTATATGCTTGCTATCCTGCTCACGTCTCATAAATCACCTTGTGCGCTGATTTGATAGCAAAGGAGGGTAGCAAAGAATCTCCTCGATGAAAAAACTCAAAACCTTTGAGATAGGTTCATTAGAATGGTTTCTCTTCCACTCAGGGGCTTAGTAAAGCAGTTGGATCATATGATACGAGTATCAAATGTATCAATTAGATTCATGTGTCTTTTGTGGATATTTCCAAGGTGAAGGGCTATAAAGCATTATTTTCTGATTGAGCCCTTCTAGTAATCAAGCCTAGAAGGTTGCTATATTGTGTGGGTTTATATAAAACACCGGACAAGTGCGAGTCGGACTCGCCCACCGAGGGTTCCGTACATATTCAACTTTTTTTGTTTACTATTTACAAATGTATAGTTTTCAGATTTTTTCATGTACTTGTATTGTAAGAAGATATTACTTGCCAAATTTCATAGTTTAAGGTCATTGGGAAGTACTTTATAAATTTTGATTCCCATGAGAGTGTCGAAATATACTTTTTTTTTGCGGCATTTACGACCGTATCTTTTTATAAGTTAACTCAGAAGTTTGATTTTTTCACAGTTTCAAGGGACTATAGACTTAATTTAAACGCGTTCCCGAAATAAAGGTTCTTGACAGACAGACAGACGGACAGACGAAGGGCCTTGACGGACGGACAACAAAGTGATCATATAAGGGTTCCGGTTTTTTTCCTTTTAAGGTACGGAACCTTAAAAAAAGTGCATAGCTGTTATTTTCCAAATGTCCAAAACTTTGCATGCATACGTTAGAGGAAAGAATAATAAACAAAAAAAAACCTTACAAAACAAACAATGTAAATATAAAATAAGAGCTTATAAAAACAAGCACTCTGTACGTGGATGTGGGTACCGCTAAGCGCGCAAAAAACCGAGTTTAGTGTAACACGGCGTACGTGCGGCATGGCTCACGAATTTGAATGGGTGCCAGAGGGCCTACCGCGAAGCACAAACGAAGTGTTCCCTCTCTGACGCACTTGTATATTCGTACGTAAGTGCGATAGAAAAGCAACGCTTCATTCGTGGTTCGCGGTAGGCCCTCTGTACTTCTATAGTGTTGACTGACAAATAATACACCTTATTGAAAGGATATAAGATCTATATGTGGTCAGTTAGTGTTTGTGTACTGTCAGTGCAAATATACAATAACAATGATAGAACACGTTAAACCGCTTTTTACTGTGATACTCAGCCTGTCATACGTTCTTATCTATGGGTCATTTTATTTAATTTATTTCTAGTTCCGTTTTTTCCATTTTGGCTACGGAATACTAAAACACTGTTTCCCTACATTTTTTATTTATTTTTTAGTTTAATGTCTAAACTAAGTAGCGGCTCACAAAGTACACAGTACAAGTATACGTTCTTATCTATGGGTCATTTTATTTAATTTATTTCTAGTTCCGTTTTTCCCATTTTGGCTACGGAATCCTAAAATACTGTCACCCTACATTTTTTATTTATTTTTTAGTTTAATGTCTAAACTAAGTAGCGGCTCACAAAGTACACAGTATAAGTATGTTCCAAGTTTAATTAAAATATAGCTTATAGTTTTTGAGTTAAATGGCTATGATATACGAGCAGACAGACGGACGGACGGACAGACGGACTTGACTTTTTCCGCTACGGAAAAAAGGGACGTCTGTGAAAAGAAGAAATGGTGAATAAAAAACAAAAATCTCTTACCATAAATCTTAAGTGGGTCAAAAACAAAATGCGCAAGTATGTATTCGTAAAAGCGCTAATACTAATAAGTGTCAATCAGTTCCACTTGTGCAGCGGGGATTACCCACACGGCCTTCCTAATTCGGCCAATTAGTTGGCCTACTACTGCCAATCCATACATTAATCGTATCGTGCCACGGCGGTCCGTATTCCGGACCAAGCTGCAGCCTGTGGGCTAGATTCACCAGACCTGGTTATAATGCCCTCCGAGTACAATATAGCAACGCATTTAGGGTACTTTCTGGGCTGCCTCGACACTAGTGCATCAGGGATGTTTGCAGAAACACACGTTTACTGTTTTAACGCAACAATGGGGAAAAAATGTGCCTCCCTGGTGCGCAGGGTGAAAGCCAGCACCAACAGTATCCTGAAATCTCAGGCAGAATGGACTGTCCGTACTTGAATCGGTGCTGTGCAGTTTCAAGTAGCAGCGATGAGCAGTTTATAGTTACGGTTCAACAGTTAATGACAGTATTGATATGTGTAGATAAAATAATTTTATCTACATCCATATCATAACGTCCCTATAATATATTCAGACACGATAAGCTAACGACCTATATTAACAAACATGTAACTGTGGGTGCATCGTAATATTCACTTTAATATATGGATAACCGATATCTAAAGTACATTCAAATTAAGAACATCTTTGAGAAACAAAAAAAGTTGATTTGACCTCTATTCTAATATCAATCGAGATAACGTTTTATTCGAAATAAAGTGTCAGTTGCAAACAATTTTGACAAATCTCGCATGTTACTTGATATCGAACGATTTGGTAGCCAGCCCCCAACTCTAGTTAGTCTCTGAATTAAAAATAAACAACGTATGTGTGACATGTGCGAATAACTGCTTTGACATTTAGTTTATCTTTTTATTAGTAAGTAAAACAATACTTTATTTTGTTGAAGCTTATGATATTGATGTAGCTAAATCAGTGTTTGTAACTGTATATAATTATTAATCAAGCATTAAAATACTCATGTGATCCTTTTATGAAACTCGATTCATTAGTTTCATAAACCCACTCTCGTTTTTTAATGCCTTTCATTATGTAGCAGTCACATAAACTACTATTTAAGTGCTTGCCAAAAATCAAATTGGCTTAAGAAAGGAACCTGTTATTCACTGTTTAAATGTATAGGTGCTTGTAACGGAAAGTTAAAGAAAATGTAAAACAATATTTAGAGTAATAACAAGGCAAATACAACTAACACTATGCAATTAAACTTTATTGCCTGTTGACATGAAGCTGTAAACATATTATTATCCGCAGTTCTGGTGTATCGTGAATAAATTATCATTTTTTGTGGAGCCATTCATTAAAACACTATCACGGAATAAACATATGCGACAAGAATAAATTATGTGTTAATTTGTGAAGAATCGGTCAAGTGAGAATATTAGTTGCATGTCAGGGTTCTGATACTCAAAAGAATTAGAACTAGAATCAAAAATTATATTTGTGATCAATTTTAAAAGTAAAATTACATACAAAAGTATAACTACAAATTACATGTATGCATAAAATAGGTCACATTTAAAGTTTGCCAAATGGTCTCGCCTCAGCATACTCGTAATACTGACCCCAAAGTCAGCGCTGATCTACCGGTAAGACCATTTGTCGGCCTCGATCGCAGCCATACAACGCCATGAACGCTGAACGCTGAGGCATGAGGCTGATCGCAGCTTTTGAGGCGGCGATCAGCGCCATCGCGCCATCAGCGCGACGACTAAATAGTATTTTATGCAATCGTGATATAATGGAGAGCTTTTCAGTCGAGTACCGTGTTAAGGCCACGAAGCTTTGGATACGAGATTGAAAAGGTTGATTAGCAAGGATGCCAAATTAAATTTTTAGACAGTTTTTTTTCTCAATTTTGTCCACCGTAGCCTATGGAGACTAACAATCAACGCTAAGCGGTTTTCGTAGTCTACGGATGCTATATTAAGGGTGTCACTGTCACATACACGTTTATGACTTATGAAGCAATTCTACTATACAACCTAAAATAAATAATTAATTTAAGCTATCGTTTTGTTTCGTCCTCCTGACCGCGGCGAGTTGTGATTGGTAAATTTCATTATAGTTGACTAAACCATTTCGAAATGAATATTATACTTGAGTTACAAAAAAGTATCCAATTGCAGTTTGGTGTACGAAATCTTAATTCAACCATTATAGTACGACGAGTAAAGTAGTAGAGAAAAAGAATATTATACTTGCGTAAAATCTTACACAGTCCCAAATTAAGCATCTCCAATGTGTCGTAAAAGTGCATATGGACTTCATAAATGAATTAATTCATAACTTCTTCATACGATTTCGCAGCTTACTTTACCTACATACCTAATATAGGTATAGTCTTAGTTTTCAAGCTGAGCTGATTGGAGATCCAATTCATATTATACATCGTGTTTTTATTGAATTCCGTTAACTCCGGGGTATGGGTAAGTACGTTTAAAGCACTACTAAATGGCATAGTTAATTTACAAAAAACATTTTATTTTTATTTTTATATTTTATAATAAGTAATTAAATGTTGCATTTTACGCAAAATAGGCGCGATAATATGACGTCGAGTTGCGGAAACCAAGCCCGCGAATACTTATAAATGTTGCATATAGCGTTGTTGTAATATAGGCATTACATTTAATTCAACCAAATAATTGATAACGGTGACATATCAATGTCATTTCGAACATCAATCGTCCGAGATAGTATTTACGTTTAGTAGCATATGTACACACTCGTACTAAAGACTAATCAATATGTAAACAAGCCCTAAGGCAAGTGTATACGCTCGTGAGGGCCTTATAAGATAAACAAATAAATAAAATAAATAATAAATAAATAAATATTATAGGACATTATTACACAAATTTTTTTTTTTTTTGTATCTAATAATTTTATTTATTGTTTATTTATTGTTTATTTATTTATTAACTAACTTACACTAACAGATATACCAAGCATGTAAGTTACTATACACTGAACTTAGTTTAACAAGACAACACTATACGAAACAGATAAACTTTATAAATATAACAAATTATTGTATTACTACTATATACTATATAAATTACTAATAACGCTAATATTAGGACGGTGTAGTCGAGGGTATGGAGATCGACTCCAAATACCGAGTTGCTGTGGCTAGGAGTCTCGGTTCCTTCTGTGAAAATATGTCTGTCTGGGGGTCGAATAAAATAAATTGACTAAGTCCCACAGTAAGCTCAATAAGGCTTGTGTTGAGGGTACTTAAACAACGATATATATAATATGTAAATATTTATAAACACCCACATAGAAAACACCCATGACTCAGGAACAAATATCGATGCTCATCACACGAATAAATGCCCTTACCAGGATTTGAACCCGGGACCATCAGCTTCATAGGCAGGGTCACTACCCACTAGGCCAGACCGGTCGGTAAGATAAAAATAAATTATTGATTACCTCCAAAATGGAGTTAATTAGAATACCGGTGTCTTTGAGAAAGTTATTTAATTTAGTTCAAGAATGCATCCATGAACTTAACTGAACTCAAAAAAAACACGGTGTATAAGAAACCACAAACATTCTAAACGCTTTTTAATGTTTTTTTTCTGTTATCATGTCTATGGCCCTTAGGTTGCATACATAATTAACTGTAATTTAGTATTTATGCATGTAATTCCTTGTTATTTTTTCTCTGTAACGTTGTTAGGGAATAAATTTACAAGCTTAGTCAGTATTTATTACTCTCGTTAGTAATATGAAGATTCATAAATTTATTTAAGATGCGATTACCAAGGTTATGGCCAAGAAGTCATAAAATCGGAGAGTCTATAAGACCTATAATTACGCAAACACCTAGTTTTATTCTCTAAAGTAAGGACGCCAACAGGTCAGGTTGTGTTTTTCGGAACTTATGTAATGATATCATTTGATATTTTATCAGTCGTTTTTCCATGAAGGAAAAGATCGTGAGGAAATCAGACTAATCCCAATAAGGCCTAGTTTACCCTCAGGGTTAGAATATCAGGGTTATGGGTATACCCATATGGCAGTAGCTTCCGTAAAACCTAGTGCCTACGCCAATTCTAGGGATTAGTTGTCAAGCGGACCCCAGGCTCCCGAGAGCCGTGGCAAAATGCCGGGATAACGCGAGGAAGAAGAACAAGTGGTAGTTTAAGCTACAGACCAAGTCTTGTCGAATAGGGTGACCATAAGGTTGGTGTTTTTGCTATTTAAAATTATTATCAATAAAGTTTAATTGTTTGCTTGTAGAGATAATGCAATGAATTTGCCTTAAAATATTGTGATAGAAACAATAATTTCTGTTTACGACTTAGGTTTCCTGTATTGCTGTCCCACTCATGATGCCGGCGGTCAACGACACTGTTCGAGCGGGACAATACAATCACAGACAAACAATTCGAATAAGTAAAAATTATCATAATAATATAATATTTGTCTATAATAGTTAATGTAAGAAGAAATAAATAAATATATAATTTGGCGTTGAAACTCTAGGTCCATGGGGTCCCAGCGCGCACAAGTTTTTTGGAGAAATCGCGGAACGTCTGGTTGACGTAACTGGTGACCGAAGAGCTGGCGGCTTCCTCGCACAACGTATCAGTATTGCGATACAACGAGGAAATGCCGCCGGCATCCTTGGTACAATGCCTCAAGGGCCTATTTTAGATATAAGCTAGTTATAGTAATCATCTGTATATATCCATTATGTATATTGTTATTGTCATTATTTAAAAATTAGAAGAAGATAACATTTATTTTATTGAAAATATCAAAAAAATAAAACTATCACAATACGCTTAAATAGTACTTATGTACGTACAAACATGGTTTAGAAAAGTAAATATAAAATATAACACTTGTAAGCAATAATTGTAAGTATTGTAACTGGCTCTAACATACATTTTAATAATAAATGTTATTATAGGACATTATTACACAAATTGACGAAGTCCCACAGTAAGCTCAATAAGTCTTGTGTTGCAGGTACTTAGACAAAGATATATATATATATAATATATAAATACTTAAATATATAGAAAATACCCATGACTCAAGGAACAAATATAATAATTACACAAATAAATGCCCTTACCAGGATTTGAACCCGGGACCATCAGCTTCATAGGCAGGGTCACTACCCATAGCCACCAGGCCAGACAGATCGTCAATACCTAAACTAAGTAACTTATTACCTGTATCTTAGGTATTTCAAAAAGAACAGTATCCCTAGTGTAAATTTATTCGATAGCAAGACGTGACGTACGCGTTTGCGTTAAGTCACATTTTGTATGGCATTTTTAGTTAAAAAAACGTCCCACTTGGCGCGCTGTTTCTAAATCCCATAGAAAATGAGACTTAACGCAAACGCCTACGTCACGTTACGCTATCGAATAAATTTACACTAGGGGTTCAGAACATCACGGTACCCTGCAACAAAGTAGGTGTTAAATCAAACAGTGCATTACCATAATGAATCAACGTTGTCACGTTAACGGTTATTGACAGCACGCGCGCCATCGATCATTGATCCATAGATCATTAGCGCGATAAAGATCGAGTGACGTTGCTTACTGTTATGGTCATTTGTTTTTGTCCGTTTTTAACAAATTGGATAAAAGTTACCAAAGTGACCTAAAAATGTAGTTTTTTGCGTGAATAATATGTTTTATTTCCTTTTGCTATTTCGTTGGAACGGACTAAGCTAACTTTGCGCAGACTTTGCAATAAAAAGCGGCCAAGTGCGAGTCGGACTCGCCCAGAAGGGTTCCGTACCATTTATGACGTATTAAAAAAAACTACTTACTAGATCTCGTTCAAACTAATTTTCGGTGGAAGTTTGCATGGTATGTACATCATATATTTTTTTTAATTTTATCATAATATTATTTTAGAAGTTACAGGGGGGGCAAGTTCGCGCAAACTATTCAATTTCGAAAAAAATGAATTTAGAAACCTCATTATCATTTTTGAAGACCTATCTATAAATACCTGACACGTATGGGTCTGATGAAAAAAAAAATTGAGTTTCAGTTCTAAGTATGGGGAACCCCCAAAATATATTGTTTTTTTTTTTTTCTATTTTTGTGTGAAAATCTTAATGAGGTTCACAGAATACATCTATTTACCAAGTTTGAACAGTATAGTTCTTATACTTTCGGAAAAAAATGGCTGTGACATAAACGGACAGACAGACGGACATGACGAATCTATAAGGGTTCCGTTGTTTGCCATTTGGCTACGGAACCCTTAAAATTACAGTCAGATAAGTCTCATTGTGTAAAATTAGGGAATGACGTCGCGTAGAAGATAAACTGCAAAGGTGCAATCGCATACTTTCATACACTCACGCGCACTAACATCTTAACCGAGTTACCATTGAGGCTGGCGCCCACTTCTCACTTAATTCACACAACTAACCGGTCCCGATTAATATTTTTAATGAGCGGTAACCGGAGCGGGGAAAAAAGTTGATCAGTGTGAGCATTCGCGCCTCGACTGTTTCATACACGCTTTAATGACTACAGAGAGCTTACCGCGAAATACGAAAATCGTAATGTCGTATACACCTACAAGAGTAATACGGAGTATTACTGCAAAGTTCTGCAGCCAGAGTGCAGCACTAGCACCTTAGTAAACCATAGAGTAACTTATACATTACGGAAGGTGGAGGTAAGGAAATAAATCTCCATGTACCAAAAAGTGTCATCAAAAAACCTTAAATAAGTGGCGCTACAATACCTAGAATACTTGAACAAAAAAATCTACTCATAGACAGCCCACTTCACTCCGTCAATAGCGCCTAGGTTCTTAGCTACTCTAGCGCTACTCTGGAGAGATTTGGAACTATTATTTATAGCTAACAGCTGGACACTTTTGCATCAGTTCTACCATAAGAGATGTCACTCCTCTTAATTCCACACTCCATATTATACATACTGTGCCTTAAACTGTTTTTAGACAAGTTTTTACAGATAATATAATATAACAATGATCCATCAAGGCGGTTTGTTTACAAAGGGCCTACCGGGAAACACGAAAATCGAAATTTAGTTATCTGCGTCTTTATCGCTCAAATATGCAAGGGTGATAGAGAGGTTAGATAACGAAATTTCGATTTTCTTGTTTCGCGGTAGACTCTCAGATTTTGAAGGATTGTGGTAGTGGCGCCCCCTAAGCAGAGGTTCGCGTAATATTCCCTATTGACAGACGTGTTCGATTTTCGTGTTTCGCGGTAGGCCCTCGGATCTATAATTATGGGGTTTACCGGTCGAGGTATTTTAGACGGCGCCGGCATGGGCTTACATGTCAATTCTACGAAATCCAAAAAAAGAATAAGTAGGTATTTGAGTCTTGTTTATATTTATGGTCTGAATGCTATCTCTTTAAGTCAAATCTCAAAGAGGAAATTAGACACTAGTGACACAAAACAGACCACCTATGCGACAGTGTCACAAAACCTTTGAAGCTACCGATCCCATTCAATCATACGAGTTAAAGATAAAATGGGGGAGCCTAAAAACTCCTAAGTGACGCAGACGTCTTTTGTTGCCCACCGTTTTGTATTGTGGGTAACAATGAACCCGACCAAATTACGCAGGTTATTTTTGGTATGTTTTCAGGAATGTTAAAACGCATTTTATGTTTTGTCGCATTGCTTATGTTCTCTTCCTCACGCGGTATAGTACATCTATACGATCCCGCCATCTATGCATTAAATTGAGTTTCGTGAGTTTTGCCAGAGTTTTATCATTCTAAAGATACAGTATTAAGCGATCCATCTGTCATGCAAGTTTAGTACTTATATCGCGCCTTTTCTGCAGACAAATTGATTTGCCAGACTAGTGAGTGAGTAAGAGAAGATTTTGTAGAAGAAAGATAGATTTGGATACGCTAAGTTTTCATGCCTTGAGCAAGGTCAAGTATTGGGGAAGAAACAAGACGCGACATGCAGGTTCTGCAAGGAATCAGAGGAGACTGCAATGCACATTATCTGTTCCTGTGGACCACTAATGTCAAAAAGAAGTACCCACTTAGGGCGGCACATTACGGCCCAAAGAATCTGGAATTTCCTGGATTCAACGGCCATCAGTAATGAACTTTAAAGGGCTGTCACAATAGATCACTACCTGGTCGACGTGGCACTCAAAGGCCCAAAACCCCAATAATAAATAATAAAAGGTCAAGTATGGAGCTTAAAGGGATATTGTGTGTATTCATATTGCCAACTTTGTGGAAGGTTAGCGTGATCAGAGTTTAGAAAACCACTCCCATAGTAGCTAAAACGAATGGAGTCTGGGACTAATATTGTTTCTATCACAAACACAAAGACCAATTCAAAACAAATGAAGTTGGATTTACTAGACTTCGAATAGGCTTCAAGATACGTCTTTTAATGAGGATGTAATAAAATAGAGTCTAAAAACAACTTTTTTAATACAGTTGCTCATAAAGTGCTACTTTACGTAGCTGTTTAGCGTGCGGAAAATTGGATTTCGCGAACTAGTGCTTTTTACTTTTCCAATTGTTCCAATTCATGACTACTTATTACTACTACTCCGTTGGCTCAGCGACCCAAAATGAGACTTGGCCTCCGACACAAGACAGCGCCACTTTTCTCGGTCCTGTGCGACCTCTCGCCAATTGTCGACTACTTATTGATGAGTATTAATGTTAGTTTCCTTTAAAAGTCGTAATCAACATAAAAACCTACTGTTCATGTAAAAATAATAAATATAAGCATATTTCATATTTTATTACTTACCTCTTCATCATTATATCACGTTTATTTTTAAATATTGAATATTGAAAAACCGTTCTTAATATGTTGTCTGAATGGAACGGAATAGCTGCCGAAACGCCTGTCAAAGCAGAGGCGTTTTTTCTTACTGCAAGAATGTTTTAAGTTTCCAAAGGCAACATTTGATATTGTTTTCATACAATTTAAATACGAGTATACGATACATAAATAATCGTAAACAACGATACTTAGGGAATATTAGTATAATATTTTATATTTACAATTGTTTCTGTCTTATCGAACATGCATAAAAAAGTACTTGTTGTTTTTCTCATTTTTTCGCAACTGTATTAAAAACGTCGTTCGATACACGTGCGGAAATTTCATACTTGTCAACTAATGACATACTTTCCACACTAGCATCGAAATGTACTATTATTTAGTGATAAAAAAAATATTGGCGTAATTTTGATCTTTGAGTCGTTTGCAATATTGAAATAAGGAGAAAGTATGATTGCTACTGTCATCTCATTAAGAGATAAAAATTTAACTACAGCTATCGGACTTTTTCTTTTGGAAGCAAAAAATCAATGATTTTTTTAAATTTAATGTATCAGTTATTGTTTTAAGTTGAACGAGTCTATAACTGGGGACAATAACAGATCCCGATGCTAAATTATGTACCTGGGAAATTTTACAAATTCTATTGATTATTAAATTTTCTGCGTTCGGAGGAAGAAAGTACCCAATGAATTAGGGGCTAATGGCGACTTGGGTCCGCACTGTCCAAAAATCGTCAATACCTATAGTCCGCGCATCAATTCTGTGTATTCGGGGGTCGAGAAAGTGGGAGGGCGTGCGCCGCGCCCGTACGTCGCATCACACCCCAGACTCGCCCAAACCAGTGTTGGCAACGATACGAATGCAAGTTTATCTCTATAATATAGTTGATAAAATCTACTGGTATAAATTTGTTTGTAGTGTAAGTTTACTTTCGTCATTCCAGGGATTGAGACAAGCTTTCGTCATAATGATGATGCCTTTCATTCCTTTCTTTACTTGATGTTGAATTTTTTTAACCTTTAATATGTTCTCACTCCTGAGGTGAAAAGTTGTATGTGTCACACGAGTGGAAAATTATTTTACATCTCGTGTTTTTGAGTCCCTCGCAAGAAAAACCAACTTTCCTCTGTTGTTGCACAAATAACTATTGTTTATGGCGCTTCTTGAACAGTGGTGAGTGGACGTTACTCGCCGCTGGAGCTTGTACACTACACTTTACAGTCTCGTCACAAAAAACTTCTGCCTGATTACGAACGTCCATTACAGCTCTCGGTCGAAATTTAGGATTTACGGACCGCATCGCTAAGCAAATGTGATGAAAAAATACGTAACAGCCCTAGGTCGAAATTTAGGATTTACGGCCCGCATCGTTTTTGTAATAACACCTATTTCGAGTAAGTGTAATGAAAATGTTATATTTAATTGCTTATAGTTTTAACACTTACCAATAATAATGAAGGCTGCCGACAGTAGAAAATGGGCCACGAAAGCCATATTGGGTATCACTTAACAATTAAAATAAATATCACTTTATTTTTCGTTCACTGATTCGATTCACTGTCGCCGCGGCGACTCAGTCGTCCATGTTGGAGTCTGAAACAAAGAAATATTTTATAAGTCAACATATATATTATGTATATTGTTCAATAAATAAATAAACAAATCAGCTTTAAGAAAAAAACATTATGTAATTACGTATCCCATCATAAATATTTTCATTTAAAAAGAGGAAACCAGGCTCTCACTGTCAAAAAGTTAACAGATCTCTTGGAGAGCGAAGCTTCTAACTCTAAAAGTCAAAATATATGGCCTGGCCGTTTCATAATTAACAATTTAGGTAAAAATATCGTTATTTATGGAATGGGGAGTTAATTATGGGAATGGATATTGTACAACAAATCCATATAAAACCAAAATTTTTATTGCATATATATCGCCAAAAAAGCAAGGAAAAAAATACTTAGAAAGTACAGTGCTCTAGTGCAGAAATGTATTATTTTCTGCAAACTTTTTAGAACAACAACGACCCACTTTCAGAGCATGAGAAATAAAAAAGAATTTTGACCCGTTTGATAACTAAAAGTAGTAATAACTTCCTTATCCATCATCAGACCAGTTCGGTGGTCCCTACCATACCATAATCATATATTTTAATGGTCACCAAACTTGTATGAGTATTTTATTTATTTCTGTTAGTTTTGGTCAAAACTGATAATGAAAAGTTAACAGAAAAAAAGTAGGATGGCAATCAATTTTATTAATTTAGTTTGGATTAGGAATGACTTTTTGAAGTACAAATTATTGGTAGCTCTTTATTGGTTGCCTTGTACCCTTAACCATCTCTTATAAAAAATATCTTAGCTTAATTAAAAACCCCCATCGTATCGATTTTGATGAAACAAATCTAAGAATCACCGCTAGAAAAGCCAAATAAAAAGAAACCGCTTTCATATCGGTTTACACATTGAGCTAAGGTGCCGCAGACAGACACACATAAAGCGGTCAAACTTACAGCATCCCTTTTTTGCGTCGGGAAAAAACCATTTTATTTAATAACTTCATTACCTTCCGTCATTCGAAAATCCGTCATTTTAATCACACACTATCAATTGTAATGTCATTTCCAGTGTTATTATATTGACATAACTTCAATACAGATGCAAGATACTTAAACTAACTTCAATACTTGCCGTCATTCCTTCATTCCAAACACTAAAGATAAAGATAATTTTATTGCCAAAATCTGTGTAACAGAGGTATATCGTCGCCGTAGAGCGAAAAGTCACCAAATCACAAAATGGCCAAAATTGACTTATATATGTCATCAAAATCGCATTTTTTTTCTCCAAATTTCAGTCTTATTGCGGTAGCAATAGCGATCATAGTTTCAATTTTACAAAGTTAAAGAAGTAACTAAAAACTCACTTCGGATTCAATATTATAGTCGAAAAATACCTAATTGCGTTATACGTTTTTAAACTTCTTGTAACTTATTTATGAGCGTACCTAAGTCAATTTAGTTATTTTTTCCCTAAGTATAACTAAACTATTTAACCACGAAGAACCTCATTCAAAAAGTCACTTAATTTACTTAGTTACTTTTTAAATACCGGTTATGTCAAAAGTGTGAAAGCGAAAATTAACTAACTCTATTTAGTTCTTTTTTTTGTTCATAGTTGTAAGGCAATGTACATAATTTAACCAAAGCGATAATTAATTAAACAGTTTTAATGAGTTTTACCCTACAAACAAATATACAATACAATAACTAATCATATTTAATTAATTTTACAATAAAGACTGTACTGTACGCCGACGTAATTCGCTCGCAAGTTAGTGACTTTTCGCCCAGTGCCGCAGGCCCCCGCAACCGAGGCCGACCGCTGCGCTGTGGCGTATGAGCCGACAGTGATACGTGTAGTTACTATTTTCTGCACGGCACTTCTTGCCGCATAAGTCGCATGTATGTGTATGTTGTTACCACTCCACGAGCGCGACGCCTGTTCCTTTTATGCCTCAAGTTTTCCAGCCACACGTCGTCGTGCTTCTTCACTCCCACGCATAGGTCTCTACGCCACTCGGGTCTCAATGCAGCACGTTCTTCCCAGTCGCCGGTATTGATGCCAAAGCATTCCATGTCACGCTTGCAGGAGTCTCTAAATCTTAACATCGGGCGCCCCACTAGGTCTTTTCGCATTATTTGCTATCTGACTCATTAGCACTTGGCGTGGCACCCTTTTTGGATCCATACAGTGTACATGACCGAGCCAACGCAGTCTCTTCTGTTTGAGCATCGCCGTAATGCTGGTGATGCCTGACTTTGCAAGAACCGCTTCATTTGTCATCTTATCCTTCCAGGTCACTCCCAATATTAGTCTCAGGCAACGCATATGAAAAGCGTTTAACTGGCGCTTTTGTTTAGAGTAAGTAGTCCAGGTTTCCGAAGCGTATAAAAGGGTACTGAGTACGCACGACTGGTATACGAGGACTTTGGTGGCTATGGTGAGCTTATCATTTCTCCAGACGCGAGTGTGAAGACGTCCAAATGTACACGAGGCTTTGCCTATTCGAGAAGCTATTTCCTTGCCGCTAGAAAGCGTAGATGTTGTTGTGGAACCGAGGTAGCAAAAATGATCAACCACTTGCAAAGCAGAACCATTAAGCAGAAAGCTAGGCTTCCTGTCTGTGCCCTGCACCATAACCACTGTTTTCTTGGCATTGACACTCATGGAAATAGCTGGCAAGCCTGGCTAAACTTATCAATTAGCACCTGAAGATCCCCCTCTGAGTCGGCAACAAGTGCAGCGTCATTCATCTGCATACAAAAGTTCTCTGGCAAATAGATCATCACGTCTTGTAGTTGACTTTAAACAGTTGATATTGAAAAGTCGGCCATCCTTTCTGGTATGCAGATGATGCACTCCGACGTCGCAATCCCTGAATGCCAAATGAAAATCCCTGAATGAAATATATCAAAGAGAGTTGGTGCCAGCACACAGTCCTGCCTTACACCGCGGTTGACGCCGAAGGTTTCCGACGTTTCACCATCGAACACTACCGAAGCACGCATGTTTTCGTGAAAATATTTCACTATGGAAAGTAGAGTAGGCGGACATCCGACCTTACACAACACTTCGTAAAGACCATTTCGACTCACTGTGTCGAATGCCTTGTTCAAATCTACAAAGGCCATGTAAAATGGGACACGATGTTCGCGGCACTTCTCCTGAAGCTGACGAAGAGTGAATATCATGTCGCTTGTCGACCGTACACCGCGAAATCCGCACTGAGTTTCAGGGTAAATACGCATCGCTAAGGCTTCAAGCTTTTTTAAAACCACCTTTGCAAAAGCTTTACCAGGAATACTCAGTAGGGATATGCCTCTATAATTATTGCAGTCCCCGCGATCTCCTTTTCCTTTGTATAGAGTGACGATATCTGCAACCCTCATGTCCTGTGGCACCGTGCCCTCGGTCCAACAACGCTGAAGGAGAGCGTACAGGGAGCGAGACACACAACCAAGTCGAATTAGTTCGGCAGGCAAATTATCACGACCAGTACTATAACCTTATCTTTGACCAGTATGAAAAGGAGCTGGAGAGAGTCGATCGATTCAAATATCTAGGTCACATTATCACTATTGACCTAGGACGATAGTGATATTGATAGGGAACGTAGGGCGTTGGCTGTTCGGGGGAATATGCTGGCTCGCAGGTTCGCGCATTGTACAGGGGAAGTTAAGAAAACTTTGTTTAAATCCTTCAGTAAATCGTTTTACACCAGCGGCCTGTGGGTTAGTTATACTCAGAGAGCACGCTGAGTGCTACGAGTCCTCTATAATAACATGTTTAGGGTCCTGATGGGACTTCCTAGATTCTGCAGCGCATCTGGCATGTTTGCCGACGCCCACGTAGAGGATTTCCACGCCATAATGCACAAAAGAATCATGTCCATAAGAAGCAGAATCCAGGGTAGTCCCAACAGCATACTAAGTATGTTAGCGAATAGGCCAGACAGTCTTTTGCAAAGACATTGGATGTCCGCATTAATAAACCCCCATTCTGGGTTTGTTTATTATTAAAATTAAAATTTTGTAGCCGTTTTATTTTTATTTTTAGTGTTTTTCTTTGTACAAGTAGTAAATAACTATAGCTTATAAGATACTCAAATTAACAAATGTGGACCACTTTGTCTGAATAAAGAAATTATTTATTTATTATTAAATATTAAGCAGTATCCAAAAAAATATTATAGTTAGTAGTTTTTAATTAACACGTATTTTCACTTTATCATAGCAGTCATAATTCAACTAACTTCACTTAGTCAAATATAGACGCACTAAAATGTGGGCAAATAATCATTAACTTCGTTCAAAAAATCACTAAGTTATAATTAAGGTGTAATATTTAAGGGCAAAAATTAATTATCGCCTATAGCTCCTAAATCGTTAGTGTGAATAATATAAGTCCATTTTGAGCTCAAAGAATAGCAGTTTCCAATGAATAAACACATATAAAACCACAATTTCATCTTAAGATAATTTCAGTAAAATAAAAATTAATTATTATTTTTTTAAACCCTCATAACTCAAAATGACTAATGAACGATTTGGTGACTTTTCGCACTACGGCGACGATATGTCATTTGTATACAATACAATATACTAAACTATCACTAGTAATGCCATTTCTTTTAGACGAATGCGAAGGAACCGCGCGAAATCGCATTTTCATACAAACGCAGTCCTCATATTTCTCTCTGGATATTAAATATTTTGAGACAATTGGTTGTATATCAACCACTGCTATGCTTCTACGTTAGTTTTTTTTGTATTGTATTGTATTTATTTATTTGCTGAATATGGGTTTTTCCAATTTTAAATTATTATAAGAGTAATGAGCATTAAAAATGTATGAAATCTGTTTTTCGCTCCTAATTTTTACTATAGTTCTCTGACATTGGGGACGTTTTACATCTCCAGATTTAATGTATTTTTAACCATAGAGACTATACATCTGTATTGTATTGTAGTAATTGTTTATTTTAAGATAATTATAAGGTACTGTTTACCCAGGTATTGGCTGTTGTATTTGTAAATGTTGTTATATATTTTTCATGTCACTATATGATGTTACTATAAATGTTGTATTGACTTGTAAAAGAGCCCTTGAGGCCTACTTGCAGAATAAATTTTTGAATTTTGAATTTTTGAGTTAAAAAATCGAAAAAAGTCAAACGTAGGGGTATAGTTACATCAAATTAGGTAAAATATTTTCCATTATTTCAATATCCAGTGAGGGAAATGAGGAATACGTTTGAATGAAGAAGCGGCCGTTCCCTTTCCTCTTAAAGTAACTCATGAATGAATCTCATGATAGTGTCTGGCCCGTATTAGATGCTCCTGCGCAGCAACTAAAGTGAATAAGTGATCCTAAAGGCGCTGACTTTCGAATAGCGATGCATTATTCTAACCGCATGCTCCACCGATTATCGATTCCGGAGATGCGCAAAGTTTTTTCAAAATGCACTAACGACGCTCTACGTGAATGTCGTGAATACGCATCTTTAACGAGCCGATTTGGTGCCAAATGATTTTTATCTTTATTTAGAATGGATTAAAGGTCATGTTCAAGTTCAGGTAGGTTATAAAACTTCTGTCAATTCCAAGAAAACGCTTGAGTGATGTTGATCGTTTTGGATTTATTGTTTGAGTGGTTTTCTTTATGGTTTTATGTAAACGGCTAAGCTTTGTTTCGAATTGCCTCTGGTTGTAAATAGCAACGTGCACGTTGAAAAATGTTGTCAAAAAATTTCGATTTTCCGGAAACGTTCATGGGAATATTCTCATGCAAGTTAACGAGAAAGAGATTAGAAATTTCCCGTTCAGATTGGGGATAACAGTTTTAAATAGGGACAGCACAAAATGATAAAATATAGTAAACTTATAATTTAACTTAAAATATACTTAAAGAGATTTTTAAAAAAGCGGCCAAGTGCGAGTCGGACTCGCCCATGAAGGGTTCCGTACCATTTATGACGTATTAAAAAAACTACTTACTAGATCTCATTCAAAACAATTTTCGGTGGAAGTTTGCATAGCAATGTATAATCATATATATTTTTTAGATTTTTCATTCTGTTATTTTAGAAGTTACGGGGGGGACGGGACACATTTTACCACTTTGGAAGTGTCTCTCGCGCAAACTATTCAGTTTAGAAAAAAAATGATATTAGAAACCTCAATATCATTTTTGAAGACCTATCCATATAGATACTCCACACGTATGGGTTTGATGAAAAAAGATTTTGTGAGTTTCAGTTCTAAGTATGGGGAACCCCCAAAATTTATTGTTTTTTATTCTATTTTTGTTTAAAAATCGTAATGCGGTTCATATAATACATCTACTTACCAAGTTTGAACAGTATAGCTCTTATAGTTTCGGAAAAAAGTGGCGGTGACATAATCGGACAGACAGACGGACATGACGAATTTATAAGGGTTCCGTTTTTTGCCATTTGGCTACGGAACCCTAAAAACACCCAATTCCAAATAATATAGTATAACAGATTAAATATCGTGACAAAACTAAGAATAAAGATTCCGTTTTTGCCATTTTAACTGTAGTAATAAAAAGTTCTTTCATTACATAATTTACTACTACAAACTTGGAAAATATATATCAATAAAAAACTGGTTTAACTAATGTACTATCACAACATTCCCACGCTTCTCTGTTTACGCGCGATAAACTGATTTGATTAAATGTTTTTATCCGTCGATTGATTTATTATCCTGCTAGTAATAAATAGGTGTAAAACTTTCTAGCAATTTTGCAATATAAAATGCCTATTAAGCTTTCGCCCGTTTGAAGTTTTGATTCATCTACATTTTGTATTTATTTAAATGAACGCCCACCCAAAAAGTTATTTTCAAACGGCAAATGAGATGTCTTTAAATTCTCACGTTTTGTACACATTTTAGTGCTTAAAACAGATCTAACGCGGTATAATTTTAATTGGAGAACAGTATTAACATGTTGAAGTTGAAACCAAGGGATCTATCATCGGACCAGTTTACGGATGTTGCGAGTGTTGTGTCGTGCCGTAGATAATTTTATTAAAACAGGTCTAACGGGATATAATTTTAATTGGGGAACTTTGCGGAAAATTTGCGGAAATTTGCGACATAAACGGCTGTGTCGTTTGATTGCGTTAGCTTAGAAGTTTGATTTTTTCACAGCTCCTAGGGACAGTAGACTTAAATATTTGATATAAATTCCAGCTTGATACCTCCACGCGTTCCTGAGAACAGACAGACAGAAGAAGGGATGGACGGACATCAAAGTGATCCTATAAGGGTTCCGTTTTTTCCTTTCGAGGTACGGAACCCTAAAAATTGCAATTTATAAGTATTTATATTTCGCTTACTGGGGTATCATTAGCATGAGGAGTCTAAACAGCAACGTTGCCCCCCTAAAATAAATAACTATGGCTCATAGAACTTGGCCAATTTTTCACATTTACTCATATGGGATGCAATATTCTAGGATGGGAATGAGGAGATCTTCAGCTTACAACTATCCCAAGTATTTTCTAACTAAAGCTAGCATAGTTGGCCAAAGTCTAGTCTAGACGGTGTGTGTGAAAGGCAGGTAAAAGGGAAACCGGGAGAAAGCTGAGATTGTTGTCTTAATTCCGCGCGAATACCGGCGAATTTATGCGCGCCGGGTAGCGGTATTTTGTTTTAAGGGGTATATGTTAAGTGTTTTGGCGTGGCTTGATGATTTAGTCTTTCAAAATATTCGGAAATGTTGAAACGTTGCGGGGTCTTTGTTGCCGCCGCTGATTTTGTCAAATTCTTTGAAAAAATTAGTGACGTTAGCTGCCGCATTACTGTTATGATTATGACGTTCATTCAGGAGGAGTTTTGGCCGAAGAGGGTGGAGTTTCGGTGGTTCCTCGGCCGGCTCCCTGAGACTGCGGGGTTGCAAACTGCATCGCAGCCATTAGTGTGTGTTACTACGATGACATCGCAATAATATTTTTAAGTTTTTAGATATATTTTATAGTAATATGAATGCTAGTTTATCAGGTATTTTTCTATGGGCCAATTATATAGTTGCCTGAAAATAAAGACTCATTAATTCATGCATTCTGTTACTCATTTTATCCAGGGAATTAATAGATACAGCTGAAGCAACAACGATGCTGTAACAGTAATGTCAGCTGCAGTTAACGTTCCAACGTCACCTTAACTGTCAATTTCAATGGATTGTAAGTTACGTTTAATAGTTGTATCAAGGAAATTGACAGTGGAATCTGACTTAACAGTGATTTAAAAATACGTTGCGGTCGCGTCTAATTGCCACAATCTATTACTTCATACACAGGTGTGGTAATAATAATTACCACACCTATAGGTAGTAGAGTACCTATATTTCAAGTTCATTATATAGAGTAGCGGTATAGTTCGAATTTTTACCTACTTATATTTAGCCTCACTGCGTAGGTATAATTGTATATATACAGGATGATCAATCCAAAACGGTCAGTATGGAGAAGTCAGAAACTATGAGAGATAGCCACATCTGTTCTTAGGAAACATGGCTTCGATTTTAAATGACATTCAATTTTTTTTTAACTCTCTTACCTGGTCAATCTTTTTGTAATCGCGTATAATTAGTATTTGTTTGCGTAATTGATCCTAAAAGTATAGTAAATATAAAAAAAGATTACCTGCCTTTCGAGGTTGTTACTGGTTACTCCTCTATGGAAAAACACAAGAACATCGAGTTTAGGCTCATTAAAAAGGTCCCAAGTACTTAAAAGACATGAAAATGAGACGAAGTACAGTTAGCAATAAAATTCTGTCACAAAATAATTTTTTAACAGTAACTTTTAGTTTCGTTGTATATTAGCTGTACTGTACACGCTCGTCGAGAGACCACGAGACAAGCTGAGAACGAGTGTGTACATACTGCTCCCTTCTCGTCTCGTCTCGTCCTCTCCGGTTGGACCGGAGCTGTGCCGAGACTCTCGGCGAGGCGAGAGGCTCTCGACGAGTGTGTAGATGCGAAAATTAAATCAGGCCATATGAAGCTTTTCTTTACATTTTATGTGCTCGCTGATGCTTCATAATTATAGTATAAAACTACAAAAAGTATATACCAATATTATTCTAGTCCAAGCACAGGGTAAATGTGCAAATAAAGCGACCGCAGAACGCAACGGGCAAACCGTTTATTGCGCTGCAGTTACTCGACCGCAGACCGCTTTGAGGAAGCGGTGAAGGATTAGAATGGGTACAGTTATCCTAGTAGGGTCAGTAGAGACTTGCCAGGCTGCAGAAGAGGGGTTATGTTTTTTGAGCGTATGTATGTCTTATTTCTTGGCATGTGTTACAATCTATACCGCTTGACGGATTTCAACGTATGATTGGTAAGTACGTGGGCGGTGTAACAACACCAGGCCGTCTAGCATGAGTTACGTTCTCGCGTGCGATTCTATACTTGAAGTCGCCCGCGAGAACGTAACTCGTGCTAGCCGGTCTAATACCTATGTTAATATCTGTCAAAAACACCGGTCAAGTGCGATTCGGACTCGCGCCCCAAGGGTTCCGTACCTCTCTCATTAAAAAAAAAAATTTAATCCGAGCCACGCTTGACGGTAGACTTCTTATAGAATTTCCTGTAGTAAAGCAAAACGTATAGTACGTAACGTACTGGTAAAATTGAACTGATATAAAAAAAAAACTAGGGCTAAAATCCGGGTTGGTTGACTGGTAGAGAATGCCTCCAGGCATTCAATCTGCTATTTGTACCTTCATGTATTGTGCAATAAAGATAAAATAAATAAATAAAATCCAGGGAGGAAAATGTCGAGAACATTTGTATGAAAAATGACCAATGTTTCCTCTTAAAATACGCTAGCGGAATTCTTCGAAACTTAGGCGAAAGTTGGAATGTTGGACCAGTAATGTCAAAACTTGACGAGACATGATCTGACATTCAAAGTAACGGGGCCATAACACTCAGTTAACGTTATCTGGCTGAGATTGCTCTTTTGTGATAAGCCGGCACGTTATTTACCTAGTTCATACACTTTATATAAGTAACTTGTTTTGTCAAAATTATTTTTAAAACACACAAAAAATTTAAACTAGAAATAAACATAAAAATTAAATTGATTATAACATGACAAACTAACTGTACATTAATAATCCTATTAGGTTTAGATTAAATTTTACATTCCTGAACGTCAAACCTGTCTTATTAAAAAAAAAAATTAGTTCCTAGTTTCCTCACCTAGCGCCACTGTCAATGTAATTTCCCCTCATGTTTTTTGGTTAGAAATACCAGTCGAATAAATTAAGTGTTATCAGAATTTCTTGTATTTTTATTAAATGGGCTACCGATTTCCTATAAACTATAATAGGTTGTGGGCCCAGCCATTTAATAAAAATACAAAGAGCAGTGCGCGGACTCGGTACAGTGGTAAAGTAAAGATTACCAAGTCATTGTTAGAATAACCTCAAAATATGGATCTCGGCGGACTCAAGATGAATGTGGAACATTTCGATGGTAATAACTTCCGTCAATGGAAATTTCAAATTAAATGTGCGCTGAGAGCGAAGGGCATTGATATATCTAAGCCAGAACCAGAGAACAACAAGGAATCATGGCTCAAAAACGACGGCATGGCGATGTTCATTATGACGTCCGCCATGGATTACCGGCAAATCGCGCTTGTGGAAAACTGTAACAGTGCGTTGCAGATTATGGAGAAACTTGAGTCAATTTACGAAAAGAAGTCAGAATTTAACAAAATGTTAGTTCATGAGCAATTTTACCAATATAAAATGAACCCGTCAGATAGTATGGCGCAGCACATATCTAAAGTGGAGAGTTTAGCGCAACAACTGAAAGATTGTGATGAGAAGATTAGTGATACAGCCATAATCACAAAAATCATAAGTACTTTACCTTCTCAGTACCGCTCTGTTAGACAGGCCTGGCTGTCACTGGATTCATCTCAGCAAACCTTACAAAATCTGACGGCTCGGTTGATGGACGAGGAAGCCAGCTTAACGGTAGAAGAAAAGACTGACGTAGCACTTGTAACTACGCAAGAAAAAGCGAAACCGAAAAAGAAATCCAGTTCTCACAATGATGAAGATAAGCGTCATCGCTTCATTTGTTATCACTGCAACAAGCGGGGGCATTTCGCCAGAGATTGTAGGTCTAAAAAGAAATCATACAACAAGCCAGATAGTAATATGTTGGCATTTCACATGGAACAGTGTTTAAACTTAACAGAGGAATCTGAATATGTTTTTCTGCTCGATAGTGGTGCTTCAGTGCATACAACTTTTAGAAGGGATTTCTTTTTGAAACTAGATCTATACAGTGATAATGACAACAGATATGTGAAACTAGGAAACAAACAGAACCTGAAAGTATGTGGAGTAGGTACCATACTTATAAAGAAATGCTTGAACGGCCAGTGGGAGGAAAATATCCTAAAGAATGTTTTATGGGTACCTGAACTGAAGAGGAATTTGTTTTCAGAGGGTGCAATAATGGACTATAATTATGTAATCATTAAGAAGAACAATTCTGCCCTCATCTACAAAGACAATAAAATAGTTCTGAGTGCAACTAAAAAGTCTAATAACTTATATGTGATGAACTTTGAAGTTGTGACAAGTGCAAGTTGTAATACAGTGCATGTGCCAGTGAACAATCTTAAGGTTTGGCACGAGAGACTCGGACATCTAAATGTGAAAGAAATACAAAAAATGGTGAAAAGTGAACTTATACAGTGTAAAGACATAAATAATGAAAAATTTGTATGTGAAGGCTGCATGTATGGGAAACAAAGCCGCCTCCCATTCCATACTTCACGCCGAGGTGAGCAGTGTCCTGGAGACCTAGTCTACAGTGATGTTTGTGGACCTATGAGTGAATCATCTGTGCAAGGTATGGTGTACTTTGTCTTGTTTAAAGATGCAGCCTCAAGCTTTTTACATGTATGTTTTATGAGGCATAAAAGTGAGGTTTTGGAACATTTTAAGACTTTTAATGCCATTATACGGAACAAATTCGGCCACAACATACGCATCCTGCATACTGACAATGGTAAGGAGTATGTGCACAATGAGTTTAAGAAGTACCTTAACCAAAATGGCATCCAGCATGAATGCACAGCACCTTATACGCCACAACAAAACTCTCGCGCAGAGAGAGAATTACGTACAATTGTTGAAAGTGCACGTTCAATGCTTTATAGCCGCAATCTGCCAATGAGTTTGTGGGCAGAAGCTGTCGGATGTGCAGTGTATATACTGAACAGGACCACTTCAACACAAACACCAGATAAGTCACCATTTGAGATTTGGTATGGGGAAAAACCAAATTTGCAACACCTTAGGATATTTGGATCTTGTGGTTTTGTGCATGTTCCTGATGCATGTAGAACAAAACTTGAAAAGAAAAGTAACAAACTGTACTTAGTTGGTTATGAAAATGAAAATTACAGGATGTATGATCCAAATACCAAGAAGATAAAAGTGACACGTGATGTTATATTTGATGAAACTTGCAGTGACAACATTGTGAACAAACCTGCTCAGATTGAAATAGAAGAGTCAAATAGTGAAAGTCCCTTAGTACCTGTGACTACTTCTACTCCGATATCCACTCCATCAAGAGTTGAAACTTCTTCAGCTGCGGATGATAGTTTGAGGAGCTGCAATGATGATGGTGACATTACTTTTGAACCAGCTCAGACAGTTAACACACCTGAAGTGAGATCCCCTATACTGCTGAGACCGAGGAAGAATATCCATTTTGATGAAGTCAACTTTACTGAATACCCGGTGCCCTCAACATATGAGGAAGCAATGAACAGCTCTGATGCAATGAAATGGAGGGAAGCAATCAATGAAGAGCTAAAGGCACACGAGGATAACAAAACGTGGACAATAGTTGATAAAGAAGCTGGTAAGAAGCCTATAACATCAAAGTGGGTGTTCAATATCAAACAGGACCGAGAAGGCAATATTGAGAGGTATAAAGCTCGACTATGTGCTCGAGGTTTCACACAAATTAAAAATGTTGACTACACAGAGACCTTCTCCCCGACTACTCGATATGATTCAATCAGAGTCTTACTGAGCTTGGCTGCAAAGCATAATTACAAAATTGTTCAATTTGATGTTAAAACAGCTTTTTTGTATGGGGAGCTTGAAGAAGAAATTTTTATGGAAATTCCACTAGGCGTGCATGTAGAAAATGGTAAAGTTTGCAAGCTGAATAAATCTCTGTATGGATTAAAACAAGCG